>NC_141539.1:85314687-85636250 GCF_021556685.1 Rattus norvegicus | reverse complement strand
TTCTAGCTTCTGACTATTACAAATATGACTGCTATGAACATAGTGAAGCATGTGTCCTTATTATATATTGGAGCATCTTTTCTTTATATGCCCAGGAGTGGTGTAGCTCTGTCCTCAGGTAGCACTGTGTCTAATTTTCTGAGGAACTGCCAGACTGATTTCCACAGTGATTTTACTAACTTGCAATCCCACCAATAATGGAGGAGGTTTCCTCTTTTTCTACATCCTGGCCAGCATCTGCTATCACCTGAGTTTTTATTTTAGCAATTCTGAATGGTGTGAGTAGAATCTAGGGTTGTTTTGATTTGCATTTTCCTGATGACTAAAGATGTTGAACATTTTGTTAGCTGCTTCTCGGCTGTTCGGTGTTCCTCAGTTGAGAATTTTTGTTTAGCTCTGTACCCCATTTTTAATAGGATTATTTGGTTCTCTTGAATTTAACATATATATATATACATATATACATATACATATATATACATAAATATATGTATATATGTATGGATATTAGCCCTCTATCAGATGTAGGATCGGTAAAGATCTTTTCCCAATATTGGGTTGTGGTCATGTTCTATTGACAGTGCCCTTTTCCTTACAGTAGCTTTGCAATTTTTATGGTCCCATTTATCAATTCTTGATCTTAGAGCATAAGCGATTGGTGGTGTGTTCAGGAAATTTTATCCCGTGCTTATGTGTTCAAGGGTCTTCCCTACTTTCTCTTGTATTAGTTTCAGAGTATCTGTTTTTATGTGGAGGTTCTTGATTCACTTGGACTTGGGCTTTGTATTAAGAGACAAGAATGGATTGATTTGCATTCTTTTCCATGCTGACAGCCAGTTGAACCAGCACCATTTGTTGAAAATGATATCCCACCCCCAACTACTGGATGATTTTATCTCCTTTGTCAAAGATCAAGTGACTATAGGTGTGTCTGTCCATTTCTGGGTTTTCTCTTATGTTTCTTTGATCTACCTGTCCGTCTCTGTACCAATATCAAACAGTTTTTATCATAATTGTTCTGTAATACAGCTTGAAGTCAGTTATGGTGATTCCCCCAGAAGTTATTTATTTATTTATTTTTTTTTGGTGAGAATAGTTTTCTCTATCCTGGGTTTTCTGTTGTTCCAAATGAATTTTCAAATTGCTCTTAATAGCCGTATGAATAATTCAGTTGGAATTTTGATGGGGATTGCATTGAATCCGAAATTGCTTTTGGCAAGATGGCCATTTTTACTATATTAATCCTGCCAATTCATGAGCATGGGAGATCTTTTCATCTTCTGAGATCATCTTCAATTTCTTCCTTCAGAGATTTGAAGTTCATCTCACACAGATCTTCCACTTGCTTAGTTAGAGTCATACCAAGGTATTTTATATTGTTTGAGACTCTTGTGAAGGGTGCTGCTTCCTTCGTTTCTTTCTTAGTCCTTTATTCTTATGAGTAGAGGAAGGCTACTGATTCATTTGTTTGAGTTAATTTTATATCCAGACACTTTGCTGAAGTTGTTTTTCAGCTGAAGTAGTTCTGTGGTAGAATTTTTGGGGTCTCGTAAATATCCTATCATATCATCTTCAAATAGTTATATTTTGACTTTGTTCTTTTCAATTTGACCTCTTTCTGTTGTCTAATGGCTCTGGCTAGGACATCAAGTACTACATTAAATAGGTAGGGAGAGTGAGAATCCTTATCTAGTCCCTGATTTCAGTGGGATTGCCTCAAGTTTCTCTCCATTTAATTTGATGATGACTACCAGTGTGCTGTATATTGCTTTTACTATGTTTAGCTACGGACCAGGAATGCCTGATATTTCTAAGATTTTTGACCAGAAGTGGTGTTGAATTTTGTCAAATGCGGTCTCAGCATCTAATCAGATGTTCATGTGATATTTTTTTCTTTTGAGTTTGTTTTTATAGTGGGTTACATTAATGGACTTCTATATAATGAACCATCCCTGCTTCACTGTGATAAAGCTTATTTGATCATGGTGATGGATCATTTTGATTTGTTCTTGGATTTGGTTTCTAAGAATTCATTAGAGAAATTGGTCTGAAGTTCTCTTTATTTTTTGCATCTTTTTGTTGTTTATGTATAAGCATAATTGTGGCTTCATAGAACAAAATGTGTAGGATTCTCTTTTTTTAATTTATGGAATAGCTTGAGGAGTATCAGTACTAGGGTTTCTTTGAGGGTCTGAAAGAATTATGATCTAAACCCATCTGGCCCTGACTTTTATTTTTTTTAAAGGGAGACTTTTAATGACTGATTCTATTTCTTTAGGATTATTGGATTGTTTAGATGGTTTATCTGCTGCTGATTAAACTTTGGTACCTGGTATCTGTCTAGAAAATTGTTAATTTCCTCCAAATTTTCCAGTTTTGTCGAATATAGGCTTTTGTAGTAGGATCTGATGATATTTTGGATTTCCTCAGTTTCTGTTGTTATGTCTCCCTTTTCATTTCTGATTTTGCTAATTTGGATACTTTCTCTGTGCCCTCTCATTAGTCTGGCTAACATTTTATTGATAATATTGATTTTTTTCAAAGAACCAGCTCCTGGTTTTATTGATTCTTTGCATAGTTCTTTTTCTTCATACTTGGTTGCTTTTTGGTTCCTGATGTCAGCTCATCTTAGGTGTACTTGCTTCTTTTCATTGTAGAACTTTCCGGTGTGCTATTAAACTGTTAGTGTATGCTCTCTCCAGTTTCTTTTTGTAGAGACTAAGAGCTATGAGTTTTCCTCTTAGCACTGTTTGCATTGTTTCTCATGAGGTTGTGTATGTTGTACCTTCTATTTTATTAAATTCTAAAAGGTCTTTAATTTTTTCCTTTATTTCTTCCTCCACCAAGTTATCATTGGGAAGAACATTGATCAGCTCTGATATGTATGTGGGCTTTCTGTTGTTTTTGTTGTTATTGAAGACCAGCCTTGGTCCATGGTGATCTGATAGGATGCATGGGATTATTTTAGTCTTATTGTATCTGTTAAGGCCTGTTTTGTGACCAAGTGTATGGTCAGTTTTGGAGAAAGTACCATGAAGTGCTGAGAAGAATATATTTTCTTTCTTTTTTCTTTTTGGAATGGAATATTCTATAAATATCTGTTAAATCCATTTAGTTTATAACTTCTGTTTGTTTCACTGTATCTCTGTTTATTTTCTGTTTCCATAATCTGTCCATTGATGAAAGTAGGGTGTTGAAGTTTCCCACTACTATTGTATGTGGTGCAATGTATGCTTTGACCTTTGGTAAGGTTTCTTTTATGAATGTGGGTGCCCTTGCATTTGGAGAATAGATGTTCAGAATTGAGAGTTCATCTTGGTAGATATTTCTTTTGATGAGTATGAAGTGTAGTTCCTTTTTTTGGACAACTATTGGTTAATGTTGATTTTTTCAACATTAGAATTGCTACTCTAGCTTGTTTATTTGGGCAATTTGCTTGGAAAAACTTTTCCCAACATTTTATTCTGAGATAGTATCTGTCTTTGTCACTGAGGTACATTTCCTTTATGTAGCAAAATTCTGGATCCTGTTTACATAGCCAGTCTGTTTGTCTATGTCTTTTTAATGGGACATTGGGTCCATTGATGTTAAGAGATATTAAGGAATAGTGATTGTTTTTCCCTGTTATTTTTGTTGTTAGACGTGGAATTATGTTTGTGTGACTATCTTCTTTTTGGTTTGTTGAAAGATTACTTTCTTGCTTTTCACGCAGTCTAGTTTCACTCCTTGGGTTGGAGTTTTCCATCTTTTATCCTTTGTAAGGCTGGATTTGTGGAAGGATATTGTGTAGATGTGGTTTTGTCATGGAATACCTTGGTTTCTCCATATATGGTAATTGAGAGTTTTGCTGGATATAGTAGTCTGGGCTGGTATTTGTGTTCTCTTAGGGTCTGTCTGATATCTGCTAAGTATCTTCTAGCTTTCATAGTCTCTGTTGACAAGTTTGGTATAATTGTAATAGCTCTACCTTTATATGTTACTTGACTTTTTTTCCTTGCTGATTTTAATATTCTTTCTTTGTTTTATACATTTGCTGTTTTGATTATTATGTGACTGGAGGAATTTCCTTTTTTGTCTAATATACTTGAAGTTCTATAGGCTTCTTGAATGTTTGTGGGCATCTCTTTCTTTAGGTTAGGAAAGTTTTCTTCTATAATTTTGTTGAAAATATTTACTGGCCCTTTAATTTGGGAGTCTTTGCTCTCTTCTATGCCTATTATCCTTAGGTTTGTTCTTTGCACTATGTCTTGGATTTCCTAGATGTTTTGCATTAGGAGATTTTTGCATTTTACATTATCTTTGATGGTTGTCTCAATGTTTTCTATGGTATCCTCTGCCCTTGTGATTTGTCAGTCTCTGGTATTCTGTTAGTGATGCTTGCATCTATAACTGCTGATCTCTTTCCTAGGTTTTCTATCTTCAGAGTT
Organism: Rattus norvegicus; assembly: GCF_021556685.1. Taxonomy (NCBI): domain Eukaryota; kingdom Metazoa; phylum Chordata; class Mammalia; order Rodentia; family Muridae; genus Rattus; species Rattus norvegicus. Next base: position 85,631,823 of record NC_141539.1, on the reverse strand, counting down.
GTCTCCCTTTGTGATTTCTTTATTGTTTTTCTTCCCTTTCTAAGATCCTGGGTGTTTTATTCAATTTTTCATATGTTTGTTTGTCTTTTCCTGTAACTCTTTATGTGAGTTTTGTGTTTCCTCTTTAAGGACTTCTACCTGTTTGCCTGTGGGAAAACTAAGATCATACAAATAGTTACAGGAAAAGACAAATAAATAGGTGAAAAATTGAATAAAACCAGGAAGATTAGCTGGTCTAAAGAATATATTTAGTTTAAGGTTCCTTACAGAGCTATTTATCATTTTTACCTGTTTTTAGTTTTGTGGCCTATAGGTAAAATGCAGTTTTTCATCAATATTTAGGATTGTTGCCATATTTTGAGAAACTTTGGCCATGAAGATGGCCACCATTTGTTTCCATGGAAAGTGGCAATCCAAACCTAAGAATCAACTCTCAGAGGACATTCTTGCTGGCCAAGGAAGCTGTCTCCATTCAAGCAGGATAGGCTTCTAACCATCAAGAGAAGATATATTTTGAAAATTAATAAATATTATTACCAAGAACAACGGATTTTATTTTCATAAAGTCCAATGTCCCATATTCTTCATGAGTGTTCTCTTAAACTGAGAGGTTTTGAATGCATTTTTGTCCATCAGAGTTCAATTCTGCATAAGTGGTCCATCTGGATACAATGTCTTTGACAAGATTGTCCAGTTGAGTAATATTTGGGCCTAAATAGCTTAGAAGATTCAGTTTACTTCAGATGGGAGGCCTGGTACAATTGGCAACTCTTTGTCTTCTAATAGTCTTAAGAACTGCAAATCTGTCTGGCAAAAACCACAATTCATTTGTCTCCTATTTGGTATTCTTCATTTTGTCCACTTAATTTTTCCCATGTGAAGTTTAGGCATTCAATTTGGTCAGGCTAACCCATATCTGGAAAGTTGTTAGTAGGTTCTAGAGCTGCTTTCCAGGTGGTTATGTCTGCTGCCTGATTTCCTTGGGCCTCAGGGAAATCCCTTTTTTATACCCTTTGAAGTAGACAATGACTATCTCTTTTTTTTTTTCTTTCCAGAGCTGAGGACCGAACCCAGGACCTTGTGCTTGCTAGGCAAGTGCTCTATCACTGAGCTAAATCCCCAGCCTCTGAGCTAAATCCCCAACCCCGACTATCTCTTTGAGTAGCTATATAAACTCTAGTAGGGCCAGAAATTTTATTTGTTTTGATTTCCATTTTGGTCAAAGTGAGGAGTTCTTTTTCTTCATAGAGGGTCCATGGACATGTTCTGTGGCAAATAGATGACCCTTTTCTATGTACACAGTGATAGGTTTTTTCTTCTCCAAGACTCAATTAACTCTAGAAGTCCAGACCTTTTTGTTGAAGACCCTTAGCTGAGAAACTAGGCATACATTCTCCTGTCCAATGGCTAGGACATATTGTATTACATTCTTAACAAAACTGTTTACATCAGTGGACAACGGCTCTTCTTGTTATTACAGCAAGACATCTATTAGGTCAGGTACTACACTTGGATCACATTGGTCATTGACAGTTTCAGGCAATCACACAGGGGCTAGATTGACTTATCATATGGAAGTAGAAACCTTTGTTGAAATCTGAGGTTTTGCAGAATTGGATATGAAGTTGGTACAGGAAGAATATTTGATAATGAGTTATCTTTACATTTGATATATAATTCTCTGGAGCCCTTTTGAGGGTCTCTACAGATTATAGGGTAGTTATTTTGACATTTTTAAGTTATACTTAAAAGTAGTTATCATGAGCTGCACATACTGTGGCTTCTTGGATGAAACCTGGTACCCTAAAGCCTACAGTATCTCTATGAGACCTTCAGTGAACTTTTAACCTTGCTTTTCTATTTATTTTTAAAATATGAGGAGGTCATCTAAATACCGTGACAAGGTGCTATCCAGATATTTTTGACAATGTGTCAGGACATCTTTTAAGGTCACATCAAAGAATATAGAAAAGTTTTTTAACTTGGCAGTCTAGTCTGGTTCAGTTCGTCCATAATCCTTCCATAGGACCAGTCCATTCGAAGGCAGAAACGTGGTTGGCTTATAGGTGCCAACTAGAGGCAAATGACAGTATATTTTAAGCCCAGAAGCACATATGCATGGTTCTCTGGTAACAAGAGCTTCAGAACAGTATAGGTAGAAACATGGGGTTGATTATTTCTACCCTTTTGTTGATCTCTCTATGATTCTACATGAATTGGTATCCCTGGGAGTTGACTTTAAGATGAATACAAGAGGGTATTATGAAGGGAACAGTAGGAAATAGGTTCCTGCTTTTCATAGTATATTAACATGTTTAGCAATTCTCTGCTTGACTTACTGGATCATAGGATACTGTGGTGGGTTCTATATGATTGGCCCAGGGAATGGCACTATTAGGGGATATGGCCTTTTTGGTGTAGGTATGGGCTTTAAGACCCTCATCCTAGCTGTCTAGAAGTCAGTATTATCCTCACAGCCTTCAAATGAATATGCAGAATACTCAGCACCTCCTGCTTCCTCCTTTCCAATTTGTATCCCTTTGGCTTCCTTTGTTTTCTCATTGCTCTGACTCTGACTTCAATAATTATATTGAATAAATAGGCAGAGAGTGGGCAGCCTTGTTTAGTCCCTGAGTTTATTAGGATTGCTTTAATTTCTATCCCTTTAGTTTAATGTAAGCTACTGGTTTGCTGTATATTGCTTTTACTATGTTTATATATGGGTCTTGAATTCCTGATCTTTCAGGACTTTTGTCATGAAGGGGTGTTGAATTGTGTCAAATGCTTTCTCAGCATCTAATGAAGTAATCATGTGATTTTTTTCTTGTGTTTATTTATATAGTTTAATATGTTGATGGTTTTTCATATATCGAAAGATCCCTCCATCCTTTGGATGAGGCCTACTTGATCATGGTGAATGATTGTTTTGATGTGTTCTTAGAATTGGTTTGGGAGAATTTTATTGAGTATTTTTGCATCAACATTCATAAGGAAAATTGTTCTGAAGTTCTCTTTCTTCATTGGATCTTTGTGTGGTTTAGGTATAAGTGTAATTGTGGTTTCGTAGAAGGAATTGGGTAGTACTCTGTCTGTTTCTATTTTGTAGAATAGTTTGGACTGTATTGGTATGAGATCGTCTGTGAAGGTCTGATAGAATTCTCCACTAAACCCATTTGTTCTTGGGCTCTTTTTGGTTGGGAGACTTTTAGTATCTGCTTCTATTTTTTCAGAGTTATGGGATTGTTTAGATGGTTTATCAGTTGCTGATTTCACTTTGGTACCTGGTATTTGTCTGGAAAATTGTCCATTTCCTCCAGATTCTCCAGTTTCTGGGAAATAGGATTTGTAGTAGGATCTGATGGGTTTTTTTTTAATTTCCTGAGATTCTATTGTTATGTCTTGCTTTTCATTTCTGATTTTGTTAATTTGATACACTCTCTGTGCCCTTGGGTTAGTCTGGCTAAAAGTTTATCTATCTTTCTCAAAGAACCAGCTCCTGGTTTTGTTGATTCTTTCTATGGTCCTTCTTGTTTCTATTTGGTTGATGTCAGCTCTGAATTTGATTATTTCCAGCCTTCTACTCTTCTTGGGTGTATTTGCTTCTTTTTGTTCTAGAGATTTACTGTGTTATTATCAAGCTGCTGTATGCTCATTCCTTTTTTTTTTCTTTTTGCAGGCACTAGGAGCTAAGAGTTTTCCTCTTAGCATTGCTATCAGTGTGTCCCATAAGTTTGGGTATATTGTACCTTCATTTTCACTAAATTCTAAGAAATTTTTAATTTTTTTTATTTCTTCTTTGAAGAAGTTATCATTGAATATATTATTGATCAACTTCCATGTATATGTGGTTTTGCTTTCTTTTTTGTTGTTATTGAACAACAGCCTTCATCTGTGGTATTCTGATAGGATGCAGAGGATTATTTCTATCTTTCTGTATATATTGAGGCCTGTTTTGTAGCTGATTATGTGGTAAATATTTGAGAACTTATCATGAGCTGCTTGGAAGAAGGTGTATCCTTTTGTTTTCGGGTGAAATGTTCTGTAAATATCTGTTATGTCCATTTAGTTTCTCTATGTCTCTGTTTAATTTCTGTTTCCTTGATCTGTCCATTCATGATAGTGGGGTGTTGAAATCTCCTACTACTATTTTGTGAGGTACAATGAGTGATTTGAGCATTAGTAAGGTGCCCTTGGGTTTTGAACATAGATATTTAGGATTGAGAGTTCATCTTGGTGACTATTTCATTTGATGAATGTGAAGTGTCCTTCTTTATTTCTTTTGTTGACTATTAGTAGAAATTTGATTTTATTCGATATTAGAATGGATACTCCAGCTTTTTCTTCAGATCACTTGCTTTTGTTTTCCAGTCTTTTACTCTGAGGTTGTTTCTGTCTTTGTTTCTGAGGTGTATTTCCTGTATAAAGAAAAATACTGGGTCCTCTTTACATATCCAGTCTGTCATTTTATTGAGGAATTTAGTCCATTGATGTGAAGAGATATTAAGGAATAGCCATTGTTCTTTCTTGTTATTTTCATTTTAGATGTGGAATTGTTTGTGTTTCTCTCTTCTTTTGGTTTTCTTGCAAGAAGATTATTTTCTTGCTTTTTCTAAAGTGTAGTTTTCTTCCTTGTGTTGTATATTTCCATTATTATCCTTTGTAGGGCTTGATTTGTAGAAAGATGTGTAAGTTTCGTTTTGTCATGGAATATCTTGGTTTCTCCATCTATGTTAATTGAGAGTTTTGCTGGATACAGTAGCCTAGGCTGGCATTTTTATTCTCTTAGGTTCTGTATGAAATCTGCCCAGGATCTTCTGGCTTTCAAAATCTCTTGTAAGAAATCTCATGTAATTCTTATATTTCTGCCTTTTTATGTTACTTGGTCTTTTCTCTTACTGCTTTTAAAATTCTTTATTTTGTGCATTTGGTGTTTTGATTATTATGTAATCAAATAGGAGGAATTTCTTTTCTGATCCAATCTATTTGGATTTCTGTATGTTTCTTGTGTTTTTGGGCATCTCTTTCTTTGGCTTAGTGGAGTTTTCTTCTATAATTTTGTTGAAGACATTTACTGGCCCTTTGATTTGGGAGTCTTCATTCTCTTCTATAATGATTATCCTTAGGTTTGATCTTCTCATTGTGTCCTGGGCTTTCTGGATGTTTTGTGCTAGGAGCTTTTTGTGTTTTAATTTCCTTTGAAGGTTGTGTTGATATTTTCTATGGTATCTCCTGTCCCTGAGATTCTCTCTTCTATCTCTTGTATTCCGTGTGTGATGCTTGCATCTATGACACCTGATCTCTTTCCTAGGTTTTCTATCTCCTGGGTTGTCTCCGTTCATGGTTTCTTTATTGTTTCTATTTTTATTTTTAAATCTTGTACAGTTTTTTTTGACCTGTTTCTTTGTGTTTTTCTGTAATTCTTTAAGGGATTTCTGTGTTTCCTCTTTAAGGGCTTCTACTTGTTTACTTGTGTTGTCCTGTATTTCTTTAAGGGAGTTATTCATGTCCTCTTAAAGTCCTCCATTATCATCCTCTAATGTGATTTTATATCTAAATCTTGGTTTTCCAGTGTGTTTTGATATCCAGTTTTTTCCTTGTGTGTGAAGTAGGCTTTTTTTTCTTTTTTTTTCTTTTTATTAACTTGAGTATTTCTTATATACATTTCGAGTGTTATTCCCTTTCCCGGTTTCCGGGCAAACATCCCCCTCCCCCCTCCCCTTCCTTATGGGTGTTCCCCTCCCCACCCTCCCCCCCCATTGCCGCCCTCCCCCCAACAGTCTAGTTCACTGGGGGTTCAGTCTTAGCAGGACCCAGGGCTTCCCCTTCCTCTGGTGCTCTTACTAGGATATTCATTGCTACCTATGAGGTCAGAGTCCAGGGTCAGTCCATGTATAGTCTTTAGGTAGTGGCTTAGTCCCTGGAAGCTCTGGTTGCTTGGCATTGTTGTACATATGGGGTCTGGAGCCCCTTCAAGCTCTTCCAGTTCTTTCTCTGATTCCTTCAATGGGGGTCCCGTTCTCAGTTCAGTAGTTTGCTGCTGGCATTCGCCTCTGTATTTGCTGTATTCTGGCTGTGTCTCTCAGGAGCGATCTACATCCGGCTCCTGTCGGCCTGCACTTCTTTGCTTCATCCATCTTGTCTAATTGGATGGCTGTATATGTATGGGCCACATGTGGGGCAGACTCTGAATGCGTGTTCCTTCAGTCTCTGTTTTAATCTTTGAGGCACTCTTTCTTAAAGGGACACAGCTGTGGTCTTCTAAGAGCATGTTTACACAGCTCCACATTGGTTTTTTTTTTAAACAACAACAACAACAACTTCTTTTGGTATTCCTTTTCTTAAAGAGGGATCCCACAGTTCATCTAAGAGGCAAATACCTTAATGCCTGAGTCTATGTTGGGCTGGAGAAACTGGGTGGGGCTGGGCACGCCGGTGAAGAGGCTTACTCTCAGGGTCTGCATGTGTTCTTGATGATTGGGGACAGAGAAGAGAAAAGCTGTGAGGTCCAGCTTTTCACTCCTGTTTGTGACTTAGTGTTCTCCTTTGTGCCAGGCTGCTCTCTGTGCTCTTTGGGGCCACTGAATACACACCTATGTATTTCTGTGTGTATGCTCACATTTCTGGAGAAGCCGATGAGAGAGAACATGCTGGGTACAAAGAGAACATTCAGTAAATGCCACAGAGGGTAGACCTTGTGAGCAGACTGGTGCCCTTTCTTCTAGACATACTAGAAGGACTTGTAGAATATCTCCCATCTCTGCAATGACTGTAGGGGATGAGTAACTGTCAGTTCTTCCTTGGGTTACTGGAACTGGAGCAATAGTATACTCTTTCTCTGGTCATAAGACGGAAAAAAGACATAATCCTACAGCTGATTTCAGACAGGTCTCTTGCCTGGTAGAAGAGCTGGTCTGAGAATGATTGGGGAGAGTCGTGCTATTTATTTATATTTATGTCAATTTAGCACAAGGCAGAGTTATCTGGGAAGAGAGAACCTTGATGACAAGATCCCTCAATCAGATTGGTCCTGTGCTCACTGCGGGCAGTGTCACTCCCTAGGCCTAGGTCCTGAATTGGATAAGAAAGTGGGATGAGCAAGCAAGTTATAAGAAACAAGCTGGTAAGCAACATGCCTCTGTGGCATCTGAAGGAGTTTCTGTCTCCAGGAACTTCCCTTCCTGGTGGATTAAACTCAGCTTTAATAAATTCCACCCTAAGCTGACTTTGATCATGGTATTTTGTCACAAAGTAGAAAGCAAGTTAAGACGAGAGGTCAGTGGCCCTTTGGTCTGTGACTTCAGAGCCCATGAAGTCCTGTGTTTTTCATGGATTCACGCTCCTCTTGTTTTTGGAGGATGCCTCCTACATTCCAAACCGTTCTGCCTAATACGTCTTTTCTTCTTCCAACTCTCTCCTCTCTTTTGAGAAGCCATGGCTTTCTCTTATTTAGAGTCTTGGCAGAATCAATGCTGTATCTAGCATTTTTAAGGTTTCTGGCTCCTATCCAGTCTGCACTTGTATGCAAAAACCAACCAGCCAAACAACCAAACAAAAAACAAAACAAAAAAAAAAAAAACCCGAAACCAAACAGAAACAAAAACAAAAACGACAACGACAACAACAACAAAAAACTTCCAAAGCAACAATACCCACAGAAGGCTAAGTTGCCTGTGGTTTTTAAATGGAAGTGGAAGCTCTGAGGCTGACAAATAATGGCCATAACTTCTAGTATATATTACTTAGTAGGTTTATGTTAGATTTAAAAATCATTTGAGAACCCAAGGGGAATTCCGAGAGCTTCAAGAGCTCAAATATGAAAGTTGTTTTGACCACAGTATTAGCCTCACTGAATTCTTCAGCAAGAGGCAACTGTTGCCTTTGGGCAGATCTAGAGTAGCCACGTCCTGTGCTAACAGGTTTATATGCTTAGACATATAACCTAACATCTGAAGAGTCTAAATCTGACCCTGTCAGCTGCATCTTTGTAACACACAACCGCACAACACAACAAAGCTTGACTTCATCAGTACTCAAATAATCGAGAATAGAATCTTCCAGTTAGAAATGACCTGTAACTATTTGACAAATGGCCTTTTCGCATGATTATTTCTCAAATGCTAGTCATTGAAAGACTTGAAAATAGTGCTCTTCGAGATTCTTAGGCATGAAATAAGTGTGTAATTTAAAAGCCTGGTTTCACAACAGATTCTTTATCCTGATTTTTTATAAGTTATATACTAGACAAATTTAAATTGTAGACCGAGTTGAAAATTATAAGGTGCCCTGAAAAAAATCGGGCCAGAATTTTAAAATTCTAAGTTCTTTTTTTTTTTTATTAACTTGAGTATTTCTTATATACATTTCGAGTGTTATTCCCTTTCCCGGTTTCCGGGCAGTGAAGTAGGCTTTGAGGATGCCAAGTAGTCTTGATTTCTGTTGCTTAAGTTTTGGACATGCCTCTCAATATCAAGTTGTCTCTGGTGTTAGCTTGTTTTGGTGTTTCTGACAGTGGCTTGACCCTCCTGTAGGCCTGTGTGTTAGCACTCCTGTACACTTGCTTTCTTTCTGCCAGAACTGGAAACAGAGAGCTCTTCTCTCAGGTGTGTAGGCACTCCTGGTGACTGGCTTTCAGCTCTTGGCAAAGGCAGGAACCCTTATGGTGCCTCACCTGACTGCTCCTAGACACCTGTGCCCAGGGGCCACACATGATATTAAGCATTTTCCTCTTGTGTTGGGAATGTGGACAAAGGGTAGTCTCCTCTGAGTTCTTAGGAATGTCTGCACTTCTGAGGACAACAATAATTTTCTTAATGTTAAATTTAAAAAATTCAATATGTAAGTCCTTGATACATGCATATCTTAATATTCTATCATATCTATACTTTTGTCTCTTTTCTGTACTTAGTTTTGTAATAATAAGGCTAATAGAAAAACATTTATCTACAAAAAACAATGTTAAAAACAGAACTACAAGATATAGGATGATGTCATTATGCAGCAAGACAGGTCAAGGATAAAGGAAAGCCTATCATTGGATGAGAAAGAAAGGTAGGCAGGAAAAGTCTAGGAAGGATAGAGGAGGAGGAGGAGCAAGAAAAGGAAGATGGAGACAGAGGATGATGATGATTCTGATCCTGGTGTTCTAGGTTTTTTGTTTTATTTTTATCTTGTCTAGGTGGGCAGTTTCTATCTTTATTAATTGGCAGTGAATTTATTTTGTGGATGTATTATAGATTGAGAATTTAACATAGAAATCTAATTGTTAAACTGCAAATTTCTAAAGCTTTGACTTTACCAGGATACTTGGGATGTGAGCAAATTCCTGGCAGTTAGAGAGACAACCTTTCTAAGTTCTGGAAACTGTGCTAGGCTATACAATGCCTGGGGGTACCAAGGTGTGGAGCCCCACTGGAAAGGCCCATGGAATTCGAAGTGTGTCAGGCATGGTAACAACACATCGAAGGGACAGTATGTGAAAGCATCTGGCAGAGAAACTGCCAGAGCACGAGCCTCCTGTGAATCCACATGGAGTGAGAACATGCAAGAACCAGTTCTATTACTTTTTTATTTTTAAAAGAACAAGAAAACATTGTTATGTCTAACATCTCTTATTGAAGTACATAAGATTACCAGTATGCTACTTCCGTAACACTTAGAAACATCCTTTAAATTTCCCTGTCTCTTGTAAATAATCTATCCTTGTTCACCCAGCCAATCTTGGTTTATGATTATTTTAGTGGCGTCTTACAGGCTTACCATTTTTTATATTTTAATTTTTATTAGAAAATAATTTATAATTTAATATATTTTTGAAAATTTAGAATTCTGTAGTTTGTTAAAATGCTAAACATTTGCTAGTTTAATACTATCACTTTAATGCTTAACCAATAATTTACAAATGTTTTTTAAGTTCAAGCTATGATGTAGTAACTGATACTTTTTGTTTTAATCATGGACCTGAATCAGAATTGTGTTTGCATCATTAACTATAAAACAGTCAAATATATGAAACATATATTCAAAGCCATAGCATCACAGGCTGTGTTAAATTCTGATATTTGAGAAAGGAGAAAGCAAATTAAGTGAAACTCAATGATCCATAGATTCCCTGACTGAATCAGTTGCCAGATAACGGCCATTGCAGGTGAAACCCTTGCTTAATGTTGTTGAAATTTTACTTTGAGACAACAAACTGACGTAATTAAGGGAAGAAAGTGACAAAATAGAGGACATTCATTATTAATGCATGGCTGAAGTTATGTAGTTTTCCTATGGATATTTGTCTTAGGACTGATGAGAGTGTCATGAGGTAAAACTGGAGGAAGCATAGTAGAGAGTATCTGTATTTATGCTATAAATAGAAGTAACAGACATCAATATGCTGAGGTATCAGAAACGGTGGTCCAACAAGAGTATGGAGAATATATCGAGTATCTTGGGAAATCACATGAAGGTCCACAAAGTCTCAGAATGTGGACCATAGCTGTGTTGGTTTCTTAGAGATCTATATTGAACTGTCATTGTCATCAATTAGAAATCTGTTCCTTCTCCCATCTACTTTGATTATATAACCAGTTTGTGTAATCTTCCTTCCATCCAAACAATTTGCTTAGTTATTGCTATGTTGAATACTTTTGGATTATTAATAATTCCATACTATAATTATGCTATTTTCCTTTTTATTGAAAATAGATTCTTCTCTCATACAACACATACAAACCACAATTTAAAACCTTATCCGTTCTTCCTTGCCACCCACAACCTTTCCTCTCCTCAAATTCAGATTCAACCCTCCTGAATTTCCTTTTCAGTAAATAGCAGGCCTTCAAGAGACTATAGCCAAAGAGGACAAGACAAAATAAAATAAAATAAAATAAGTTGAAAGCTCTCATATGAAGACAAGCTGAGGTAACCCAAAAGAGAATCAAGAGGAGACAAAAGAGTCAAAATACACCCTCTCCCATTGTGAGGAGTCCAGCAGAAACACTAAGTTAACAGGCAATGAATTATGCTCAGAGGACCTGAAGCAGACCCATGCAGGCACGATGTTTGCCATTTCAGTCCCTGTGAGCCCATGGGCACAGTGCTGAGATGATTCGTAGGCCATATCCTTTTAGCGTATTCCATCCCAACTATTTACTAATCTTTCCTCCCTCTAGGGTACTCTGGATATGAGAGGAGGGACCTAGTGGAGAGCACCAATTTAGATTCCTTCTCTCTCTCTCTCTCTCTCTCTCTCTCTCTCTTTCTCTCTCTCTCTATACATATATATATATGTATATACATATGTGTGTGTGTGTGTGTGTGTGTGTGTGTGTGTGTGTCTTTGTCTCTGTGGCATCTCTCCTTGTTAGTCTCTGCTCATGCTCCCTTCTCCTGCTACACTAGCCCACTTTGATGACGAATCGACTGGGCAAAATCTATTAATATAAAATATTACATTTTTAGTGACAGGTAAAACACAGATCAGCTATCTTAACTAAAGGGAAGATAGTATTTAAAAACTCATACATAGTAGAGAAAATGGTTTAGGCTGTACAAACAGGCCTGGTGACTTAATTTGAATTCTCAGGACTTATATGGTAGAAGAGACAACTAAATCCTAAAAATTGACATTCACAGGCATGGCAGGGAATATGTGTATCTACAAAGACACAAACACACACACACACACACATACACACACACACACAGAGAGAGAGAGAAAGAGAGAGAGAGAGAGAGAGAGAGAGAGAGAGAGAGAGAGAGGAGAGAATTTTAAATGTAATGAAACGAACAAAAACATATTACATTATAGCATTTCCCTTACGTGTCCTAAACCTGACTTAAATGAAGAGCAAACACAGGGAAAAGGACAAGGACAAAGAAGAGGAGGAAGAAGAAGAAGAAGAAGAAGAAGAAGAAGAAGAAGAAGAAGAAGAAGAAGAAGAAGAAGAAGAAGAAGAAGAAGAAGAAGAAGAAGAAGGGGAGAAGGAGGAGGAGGAAGAAGATGAGAAGAGCAAGAAGAACAAGAACAAGAAGAACAAGGAGAACAAGAAGAGTGACAAGAACAAGAAGAAAAACAAGAACAAGAAGAAAAACAAGAACAAGAAGAAAGGAAGGGAGGAAGAAAGGACAAATATTACCCATCTCCAAATATAGTTTCATTAGTTCATAAGAGATTGTCATTAAGTACTTTTCCAGCTTCTTCCTCCTTAAATGGTAATTATAGTTTTATCATGCTAAAGATAAAATAGCAAGTTCAAGTAATTTTGGTTTATGTTTGGCTAGTTTTTCACCACCTTCTTTAATATGTGCTAAATTAGCACATGGTCTCTATACCCTTATTGACTTTTTATTTGTAGACAGAAGTGACATGTGCTAAGATAAATAAGTTCATTAATGAATAGTTGTTACTTTTCAGGGTCCTTCAGGAATTGCTTTTAAAGCCAAATGAGTAGAGAATTTGTCCTATCTGATCAGTAATATTGTCACTTTGGGATGGTGTTCAGATCTTACTTGCAGATTAATTTTTATCTTGGTTATTTAGTCATTTTTCAGTTGAATGAACTGAATCATTTCTCCTTTTGCAATTTAGAATAGAAGCAGTAATTTCCTATTTTGATGTTTTTAATATCATAAACAATTCTCATAAACGAAGTTAAGTCCTTATTTTTACAGATTTGTCATATTTTCTAATTATAAAATCAATGGCCCTAATACAATGAAAACAAAGTGTCAGAAATGCTGTGAAATGCTTAAAATGTATGAGACTTGTTTTTCAAAGAACAGCAATTCTTGGAAGTGGGTAATCATTTTTTTTGATGAAAGAAACAGGGTAAGCAGGGTACAATTTAATTAAATTAATTTTCCCAATGTTGTTTATATAATAAAGAACAAAAATGGATCACTCTTCAATCCAAGGTTGTACATACCCTGCTTGTTTATTTTGTCATCATTACTTCATCTATGTATCAATAAATGTCTTAAGAAATAGTTTTAGCTTAAAATGGATTGAGAAAAGATGACTTCAGTTTCAGTTACTGTAAAATGTAATACTTTTTATAGCGGGCAACTTACATTCAGGGTTATGAGCTATGCATTTCCTTTTTCTGTGAGGATTCTTACTTCTTCAGTAATTGAATAGGTCTTTCTTCCATATTCATTTTTATATGGTCTGGTGCCCAATTACCATGAGCAATTTATGCATTGATCACTAAGATTTCTTTTGATAATCCTAATTCTTTTCTGTGTTTGGTATGGCTGCTGTGACTTTGTGTTTCTTGATTCAAATGGGGTTCCTCTAGTTTTACTTCAAGTAGACTCTTAGAAAAGCTGTCTTCTGAAGCTTTCATTAGTCCTCTGTATCAAGGCTCATCTTGAACCTTGAATGCCACTGTCTTTTTTACAAGAAGACCTTTCAACCAATTGAGCTCAAACAATGATTGGATTACTTTTTTTTAGATTTTAAATTTTTTATTTTGATTAAATTTTATTTTTAGCTTAGTATTCATTTTAACTTATTTATTTGCTTTTTTAATAGATAGTTGACACTGATAATTAAATTTTGTACAAATATTAGAAAGGCAATAATTTAACTTCTTAAAAATAGTAATAGACTGCATCAAATATTTTAATTCTTATGTAGAAACAGTAATTTTGTAGAATAAAATGTGGATTCAAAGACTGTATAAACAGTAGTATCATATAGAACAAGCTTGAACATAAAATATTATTATATAATCACAAGTTTTTAAGTTGCTCATAAAATAATATCTAACTATTTTATTGAAAATAAACATTTTAAAAGGTTCAACAAGCATCCATGTTTGACAAGTTTTAAAATTAGATTTTTCCATAAGAGTTCCTCACCTCTATTCTATGTTTGGCTTTGGGTATCTAGAATTTTTGGGTATTTAGAATTTTTCAGAGAATAGTCATGCTAGGCTCCCATCTACAACCATAACAGAGTATCATTAATATTGTAAGGGATTGATGCTTGCCCATAAAATATTGATGAATAGGTAAGAATACTACATGTTTAGAGAGAAGAAGGAAGGGAGGGAGGAAGGGAGGAAAGAAGGGAGGCAAGAAGGAAAGAAGGAAGAGGAAGGAAGGAAGGAAGGAAGGAAGGAAGGAAGGAAGGAAAGAAGGGCAGGCTAGGCAGCATTGTATTGCGCATTATAGAAAACTCAGGATTTGTGTGATAAGTTAAGTATGAGAAAGAAACCAGTATGCTATGTGTAGAGTAAATTTAATACAGCAACGTGACTGTTTTTTGAGCACATTCAAAGACCTTCTAAGTCTGTGTGATCTGGCTGATATGTAGACTACACTCATAGTATAAAGCTTTAGTTCCTTTGGCTGAAATTGTTCAGTACACACCTTTAACCCCAAACAGTGACATTAAATTGAGAGACAGACAAAGTGATGAATCAAAGAATGATTTGCCAGAATGAGTCAGAGATAGGATACTCACAACTCTCAGGAATAAAACAATTTAAGGGCAAAACAGGGAAAGAATTGGGAATTAAGTCAGTTATGAATCAGTGCAACGAGTGCAATGCAGCGTTGAGTTCATGAGTTAGTTTATGCAGCTCAGTGTAGGTCTACAGAGGCAAGTGAATCCAAAGAATAAGTAGGAGGCAGAAGATTACACAATATTTCCAGACTTAGTTTCAGGTCCAGCAGAGCAATTCAGTGAGAGGGCAAAAGAAGCCAGATTGAGTTAGTCATCATGGAGAGGAGTTTCAGCTGGAACTAACCAGCCGGTATTCAGAGAGTGCTAGGTAGAATGAATTTTATTCAGCAATGAGTTTCAGATTCTGAGACATTCTATGCCTAGGTGAGCAGTTAGAGGCAGAAAGGTGCATCCTTCAAGGTTTGTGCTTGCAGAAGATTAGATTGTATGGAGACTAGAAGCTCCCAGGCCTAGGCCTAAGGAGAGTTAGAAACTTTGTCTCAACCAAAGATATATTCCTAGAGATTGCGTAAGGCTCTAATCTCATTCTTTTATCTGAGGAAATAAAAGCCACATTTACATTTACACTGTATGAAGATATTCCTTATATTATATCTTACATTCCTGATAAGGACTGAAGAGGAGAATTTGATGTAGAAAAAGAGCCAAATGTTTTAGGAATTGGCTCACAACTTACCTCTATTTTTTGGAAGTCAGAAAAACTACAAGGCTTTCCTATCTTGACACAGAACTTTTACAAACCTGATTTCAGTTTTCTTTGATGTGCTAAGGTCCAATTAAAAAGTTTTGTACAATGTAGTGGTCTTCCTTCCATAGACTATGTTAGTATTCAAATATAACTGTTTGCAATGTTGACTGCTTATAGATTTCTGTCCAGGCTTCCTCTGGTTAACTTTATTTGAATATCCTTATCCTATTCCAGTTACCTGGCTGTATAAAATGTATACAGCAAAGGGCAAGGCAAGTGCTTACTCTCTATGATTTTTTTCCTGCTTTCATATTGATTTGACACTGTTGATCAGGCAGTAAGCAGATATTTATATTTTGATAAAATTTACAGCATTTTGAGCCAATATTCTTTTAAAAGCATATCATAATTTTGCTTTGGTTTAATTACATTTCTTACCTAAATATTCATTCAGGGCATATTGTCAGTATTATTTCAAGAAAACTGACAAATGTTAATTGTTGGCATCAGAAAATAAGGAAACGTGCTCTAAGAGTGGACTCAGCAGTAGTTATAAAAACCTTATATAGGGAAAATTTCTAATTAACTTGCCCAATAATTTTAAATTGGATACTTTTATAAAAATGCATTCTTCTAAATATCATTACATTCATTTTTATTAATTTTACCTCAATGATAAATAAATATTGAATGTCTATTAGTAAAATTTGTGGGAGTTTTGTTCCTATACATGGTTTTTAATTGGATTTCATTATTTATATTTCAAGTGTTAGCATTTTCCAAGTTGCCCATCCATAAACACCCTAAACCATCATCCCTCCCCTTCATCTGTAAGGGTGTTACCCAACCCAACTATCCCCCTTCCTGCCTCCCCATCCTGTTATTCCCCTACATTGGGAGGGCAGCCTTGGCAAAAGCAAGGGCTTCTCCCACTGGTACCCAACAAGGCCATCCTATGCTACATATGCAGCTGGAGCCATGGGTCTGTCCATGTGTACTCTTTGGGTAGTGGTTTAGTTCTGGGAGCTCTGTTTGGTTGGAATTATTATTATTATTATTATTATTATTATTATTATTATTATTATTACTATTGTTGGGTTGCAAAACCCTTCAGCTCCTTCAGTACTTTCTCTAACTACTCCAATGGCAACGACCCCATTCTCAGTTCAATGGTTAGTTGTGCGTGTGCACCTCTGTATGTTTCAAGCTCTGGCACAGTCTCCCAGGAGACAGATATATCAGGTCCCTGTCATCATGTACTTCTTGCCATCAGCAATATTGTTGGGTTTGGTGGCTGTATGTCTATGGAATGGATCCCCAGATGGGGTAGGCTCTGAGTGGCCATTCCTTCAGTTTGTGCTCTAAACTTTATTTCCATATCTCCTCCTACGATAATTTTTGCTCCCCGTTTTAAGAAAGACTGAAAAATCTGCACTTTGTTCATCCTTCTTGAGCTTAATGTGGTCCATGGATAGTACCTTGGGTAAATCAAGCTTTGAACTAATATCCATCTATCAGTGAGTGCATATCATGTGTGTTTTCTTATGATTGGGCTACCTCACTCAGGATGATATTTTCTAGTTCCATCTATTTGCCTATGAATTTCCTAAAGTAATTGTTTTGATAGCTGTGTAGTACTGCATTGTGTAGATGTATCACATTGTCTGTATCCATTCCTATGTTGAAGGACATCTGGATTCTTTTCAGCTTCTGGCTATTATAAATAAGGCTGCTATATATGTAGTGGAGCATGTGTCTTTGTTATATGTTGGAGCATGGTTTAGCTAGATCCTCAGGTGGTATCATGTTCAATTTTCTGAGGAACCCCCAGAATGATTTCCTGAGTGGTTGTACCAGCTTGCAATCATACCAAAAATGGAGGAGTGTTCCTCTTTCTCCACATCCTAGCCAGCATCTCTTTTCACATGAGTTTTTGATCTCAGCCATTCTGAATTGTGTGGGGTGGAATCTGAGTGTAGTTTTCATTTGCATTTCTCTGATGACTAAGCATGTTGAGCATTTTTTTACGTACTTCTCAGGCATTCGATATGCCTCAGTTGTGAATGCTTTGTTTAGATCTGTGTCCCATTTTTTTATTTAATATGATTATTTGATTCTCTGGTGTCTAACTTCTTGAGTTCTTTGTATATATTGGATATTAGCCCTCTTTAGGATTTGGGATTGGTAAAGATATTTTTCCCAATCTGTTAGTTGTCTTTTTGTTCTAATGACAGTGTCCTTTGCTTTACAGAAGCTTTGCAGTTTTATGAAGTCCCATTTGTGTATTCTTGATCTTGGAACAAAAGCCATTGGTGTTCTTTTCAAGAAATGATTCCCAGTGCCCATGTGTTTTAGGCTCATCTCCACTTTTTTTTTCTATTAGTTTGGGTGTATTTGCATTTTGTGGATGTCCTTGATCCACTTGGACTTCAGATTTGTACAGTGAGATAAGAATGGATCTATTTGCACTCATTTACATGCTGACCTTTTGTTAAACCAGCATCATTTATTCAAAATTCTATCTTTTTCCACTGTATGTTTTTTGCTCCATTGTCAAAGAACAAGTGAACATAGGTTTGTGTGTTTGTTTCTCCATCTTCAATTCTGTTACTTTGATCTAGTCATTTGTCTCTCTACCAATAACATACAGTTTTTATCACTATTGCTCTGTAATACAGCTTGAGGTCAGCTTGAGGTAAGTCTAGATTTACTTTTAGTGTGGAGATTAGCTTTTGATTTCCTGGACTTTTGTTATTCCAAAGGAATTTGCAAATTGCTCTTTCTAGTTTCTCCAATAATTTTCTAGTTTTATGAAGAATTGAGTTGGAATTTTGATGGGGATTGCATTGAATCTGTAGATTGCTTTTGGCAAGAGGCCACTTTCACAATATTGATCCTGCCAGTCCATGCGTAGGGTAGATATTTCTATCTTCTGAGATCTTCTTTAATTTCTTTCTTTAGAGGCTTGAAGTTCTTGTCATAGAAATCTTGCTTGGTTAGAGTCACATCAAGGTATTTTATGTCATTTGTGACTATCTTGAAGGGTAACATTTTCCGACTTTCTTTCTCAGTCTGTTTATCCTTTAAGTAGAGGAAGGCTACTGATTTGTTTGAGTTAATTTTATATCAAGCCAATTTGCTGAAGTTGTTTTTTGTTACTTTTGTTGTTATTCAAGGCTGACATTAGTCTGTGTTGATCTAATAGGATGCAAAATATTCTTTCAATAGTTTTGTATCTGTTGAGGCTTATTTTATGACCATTTACAAATTTATGGTCAATTTTGGAGAAGGTACCATGAGGTGCTGAGTAGAAGATATATTTGTTTGTTTCAGGGTGAAATGTTCTATAAATGTCAGTTAAATACATTTGGTTTATAACTTCTGTTATTTTCTCTGTGTCCCTGTTTAATTTCTGTTTCCATGATCAGTCCAATGAAGAGAGTGTGGTGCTGAAGTCCCCACTATTGTTGTGTGTGGTGAAATGTATGCTTTGAGCTTTAGTAAGGTTTCTTTTCTGAATGTAGGTGACCTTGTATTCCGAGCATAGATATTCATGATTGAGAGTTCATCTTGGTTGATTTTTCCTTTGATGAATATGAAGAACCTTTCATTATCTTTTTTGATAGCTTTTGGTTGAAAGACAATTTTATGGATATTAGATTGGCTATCTAGCTTGTTTCTTAGGAGTATTTGCTTGGAATTTTTTTTCTAGCCTTTTACTCTGAGGTAGTGGTTGGCTTTGTCACTAAGGTGAGTTTATGTTATGACATTTTCACTGATTTGATAAAAATTTCACATTTTGTTTTGTATGTAACTAACATTAAATCTGTACATATTTTATACTTCATTATGTGTTTTACATAAAACTCTTCTGACACAAAATGTATATCCATTTTTTAAGTTCTATGCATGCACTAAAAAAAGAGAGTTAATAAAATAATTAGATTACTCATATGATTATTTTGGTTTTTATTTATGCTGTAATTTTGTTGTTGTAGCTCAAAAGGCACTATTGTTTACTAGTACCTAAAAATGATGTAAAGCAATTGATTATATGTCAACTTTCACAGCAGTTTCTATTTCACAGCAATTTCTCCAATAGTTTTGTTTTTACAAAGCTATTTATGCTTCAAGGTATCATGGTATGTATTTTATACTTGTAATAGGATAATATTTTTATATAAAAATGCTATATTTTTTAACTTGAATGCATTGTGCTTTTTAAGCCTGAATGAAATTGATGGGAAATACATAGTGTATATTAATAATGATTATGATATTAAGAAATTGTAAGTGAAGTTAATTTCAATGTTCATTGTTCATGAAATATTTCTTCAATTAAATTTGTCCTAAGCTTGTTTTGAAAAGTGTACATCACATTCAACAATGATCCATATGAGCAACAACAACAACAAAAAAAAAGGTTGTGTTTTTAAAGAAACTTGATCTGGAAAAATGACACTAATATTTTAATAATTAGATTCAAGTTAAATCCATTTTTTAAGATTTGGGATCTTCCTGCAAAAAATTAAATATGCCTTTTAGGTAAAATATTGGTTATAACCACTCAATAGCGACACAATAAAAATCTGAAACTAAAAACAAACAAAAGCAAGGCAATGGATTAATGGGTAAATCAAATATATATTTGAACACAATGAAAATATTTTGCTTTAGATACTGGATTCTCTCTCTTCTCTCTCTCTTTCTCTCTCTCTCTCCTTCTCCCTCTCCCTCCATCTCACTCTCCCCACTTTCTCTCTCTGTGCAGGTGTGTATGTGTTTGTGAGTGACAGAATGGACCACATATATTATAATATTTTGTAAATTTTATAATATAAATATTGTTTGCTTTTCAGAAATCTATATTTGAGAATACTTTTATGTCAAGAGATTTCTCAATAAAATTGTTATGACAATTATTTTAGAATATGGACTCCCTTGTAACTAATATTTTCATTCAGGGATAAACAGAAGTATTGTTTTATAACCACTATCTTTGTCCTTGTTTGACTTTTTTCTAAAATTATATTGTGCTTAAAAAGGCATATAAACTTTTGATAGTATTAAGGTATAAAACATGTTTTAAAAGAAATTAATGTTCTACTTGTTTTCAGATTGGTATTCCTTTTTAAAAATCTGTCTTCTATAATGAATTGAAAATACTTGTTTATTGTTTTTAAATTATACATTTTTATTAAGAGGTTTTGTTCCATACAAAACAAATTCCCAATTTCTTTAGTCTTATTTGCTAATAGATTAATAAATATGTTATTTTCCTCATATAATTTTTGTTATCATTCTTTGAACTTTGATTTTCCTATAATCTTTGATGGCAGCATAACAAATTCAAGATTTTCATTATTCTTTCATCTAATGTTAAGAAAGTGAGTAGGAGTATCTGTTTTTCACTTTGAATTAAAATATTTGAAATATTACAGAAACATCAAACTTACTTATTGGGTCCACACATACCAATAAATCTGATTTATACACTTTCACTTTTCATAATTTTTTGAGACGATTGCTCAATGTTGTACACTGAATTGAATCCTTTTTCCGGTTTAGATTGTTTGTTTTAAAAAGTTTTGGAAGGAAGATTATCAGAAAAAGATATGTATGCCAGATTATTTATTTGTAGATTTTTAAAAGAAAATTCTTAATACATTACTCTTATTAAAAAAATATTTCTAATATATGTGAATGGAGCCTCTTCCTCATTTCTCAAGTCAATTCAACTTTATGATAACTCTTCACCAGAGACCTATACACATAATGTGTATTAAATTGTAGGTGATGATAACACTTGGTCTTTAAAAATATGATCATATCGCAAAGTTGTCATTTGACACTCATATTTATATTTTTATAGTCACTCGTATTGAAAAATGTAATCTCATCTTATTTCATGCCTTAGAATCATTTTTACAGTATATAGCTAATAAACTGTCAGGCTTTGGTCTAATATTCTTATGTATAATAGAAGAAATTATTTTTGTGTTATTTCTGGAAGTAAAACTCATTAGTTATACAAATCAAATTTGATCACTCTATTGAAATATATAGCATATGTAGGTTCATATATGACCTGTAGGATAATCAACTGATTCTATACTTTGGCTGATGTTCTTTGAATTGTCACATGTTTACATTATAGAATTGTATATCAAAAAATTTTTAAAAATAGATATTAGTAGTCATCTAATTAGTAGCATCTCATATTGCTTAGCTGTGTTAATATACATATTTAAGAGAAGAAAATATTGACACACAGCTCCCTGCATGCAAATCCGGTGGGGGAGAGGGCTGGACCCTCAGATGTGCAGATATCCATGAGAACTCAGAGGAGACAACTACTTTGTGCCCACATTGCTGACACAAGAGGAAATCACCTAGTGCTAGCTGTGCCCCCTGTGAACAGGTACCTAAGAGCAGTCACAGGCAGGACCCTTCAGGTTTCTGCATTCAACTAGAACTGAAAGCTAGTTGCCAGGAGCGCCTACACAGCTGAGAGCAGAGGTAGAAGCAACATTTCTGCTCCAAGTGACCTGACTAGAGGAATCAGGACACACAAAGGCAAAAGTCCTCTCAGACAGGACAATTTGGGTTTCTAGCTGTACCCGAAACTGAACTGAACCAGTCCTAGAACTCCTTGCACCCAAATCCCATGGGGGAGAGACCTGAACTCCCAAAAGTGCAGACAATCCTAAGACTGCAGGACAGACTGCTACTTCTGCCCACTTCTGCCTACATTCCTGGCCCAAGATGAAACTGCACAGTGTTTCTGGATAGAGGAATATAGGAGCAGTCAGTGGCAGGAACCTGTTAGTTTCTGCCTGTGTCCAGAACTGAACTGTACTGGTTGCACAGCTCTGTGCACCCAAATCCCTTGGGGGAGAGAGCTAGACCTTAAGAAGTACAGAAGCGGGCTGGGGATTTAGCTCAGTGGTAGAGCGCTTACCTAGGAAGCGCAAGGCCCTGGGTTCGGTCCCCAGCTCCGAAAAAAAAAAAAAAAAAACCAAAAAAAAAAAAAAAAAAAAAGAAGTACAGAAGCTCCTTAGACCTCAGAAGAGGCAACTACTTCATGCCAACATTCCTGATTGAAGAGGAGATTACCTAGTGCCATCTGTGCCCCCTGGGCATAGGGACCTAGGGGCAGTCACAGGTAGAGCACATTGGATTTCTGCCTGCATCTAGAGCTGAAAGCTGGTTGCAAGTAGCGCCTACACACCTGAGAGCAGAGCTCTCTGTTCTCAGATCCAGCAGAAAAAAAAACCATGTCTACAGGAGTGCTGAGACACAGGCCTGCAGGAGGGTCAAGCCACTGTCAGAGACAGCAAGACAAGCTAACACCAGGGACAACCTCATGATGAGAGACAAGCACAGGAACCTAAGCAACAGAAACCAAGACTACTTGGCATCATCAAAGCCCAGTTCTCCCAACAAAACAAATACTGGATATCCAAACACACTGGAAAAGCAAGGTTTAGATTGAAAAATCACATCTCATGATGACTATAGAGGACTTTAAGAAGAACATAAATAACTCCCTTAAAGTAATACAGCACAACACAGGTAAACATGTAGAAACTCTTAAAGAGGAAACACAAAAATCCCTCAAAGAATTACAGGAAAACACAACAAAACCAGGGAAGGAAATGAACAAAACTGTCCAGGATTTAAAATGGAAACAGAAACAATAAAGAAAGCACAAAGGGAGACAATCCTGGAGACAGAAAACCAAGGGAAGAGATGAGGAGTCATAGTTGCAAGCATCACCAACAGAATACAAGACATAGAAGAGAGAATCTCAGGGGCAGTAGATATCATAGAAAACATTGACACAGCAATCAAAGGTAATGTAAAACACAAAAAGCTCCTAACCCAAAACATCCAGGAAATCAGGGACACAAGGAGAAGTGTGAACCTTAGGACAATAGGTATAGAGGAGAATGATGATTCCCAAATTAATGGTCCAGTAAATATCTTCAACAAAATTATAGGAGAAAACTTCCCTAACTTAAAGGAAGAGATGCCCATAAACATACAAGAAGCCTACAGAACTCCAAATAGATTGGACCAGAAAAGAAATTCCTCCTGTTATATAGTAGTCAAAACACCAAATGGACAAAACAAAGAAAGAATATTAAAAGCTGTAAGGGAAAATGGTCAAGTAAGATATAAAGGCAGATCTATCAGAATTACACCAGACTTCTCACCAGAGACTACGAAAGTCAGAAGATCTTGGGCAGATGTCCTACAGACCCTAAAAGGATACAAATGCCAGCCCAGGTTACTGTATCCAGCAAAACTCTCAATTAACATAGATAGAGAAACCAAGACATTCCATGACCAAATTAGATTTACACAATATCTTTCTAGAAATCAAGGCCTACAAAGGATAGTAGATGGAAAACTACAAGACAAGGAGGGAAAGTACACCTTAGAAAAAGCAAGAAAGTAATCTTGCAATGAAACCAAGAGTGATACATAAGCATAACTCCACCCTTAACAATGAAAATAAAAGGAGGCAACAGTGACTATTCCTTAATATCTCTTAACATCAATGGATTAAATTCCTCAATAAAAAGATTTAGACTAACAAACTGGATACATATAGAAGACCCAGCATGTTGCTGCATACAGGAAATACACGTCAGAGACAAAGACAGAAACTACCTTAGAGTAAAAGGCTGGAAAACAACTTTCCAAGCAAATGGTTGGAAGATACAAGCTGAAGTAGCAATTTTTATATTGAAAAAATCTGCTTTCGACCAAAGTTATCAAAAGAGATAAGGAAGGACACTTCATATTCATCAAAGTAAAAATCCAGCAAGTTGAATTCTCAATCCTAAATATTTATGCTCCAGATCCTAGGCCACTTACATTCATAAAATAAACCTTAATAAGCTCAAAACACACATTGCACCTCATAAAATAATAGTAGGAGATTTCAACACCCCACTCTTATCAATGGACAGATCATGGAAACAGAACAAAAAGAGACAGAGAAACTAACAGAAGTTATGAACAAAATAGATTAAACAGATATTTATAGAACATTTCATCCTAAAACAAAAGGTTACACCTTTTTCTCAGAATCTCATGGTACCTTCTCCAAAATTGACCATATAATCAGTCACAAAACAGGCCTCAAAAGATACAGCAAGTTAGAAATAACCCTTTTCATCCTATCAGATCACCACAGACTAAAGTTGGTCATGATGACAACAATAACGACAGAAAGCCCACATGTACATGGAAGTTGAACAACATTCTACTCAATTATAGCTTGGAGAAGGAAGAAATAAAGAAAGAAATTAAAGACTTATTAGGCTTTAACACAAAATAATGCACAATATACCAGTTCTTATGCGACACAACAAAAGCAGAGATAAAGGAAAACTCATATCTCTGAGTGCCACCAAAAAGAAAAAGGAGAGAGCATACATGAGAGAGTTCATGAGAGAGCATGAACCCACATACTTATGGTCACTTGATCTTTGACAAAGGCTCTAAAATCATCCAATGGGGAAAAAAAAAGACAGCATTTTTAACAAATGGTGCTGGTTCAACTGTAGGTCCGCATGTAAAAGAATGCAAATTGATTCATTCTAATTGACCTGTACAAAGCTTAAATCCAAGTGGGTAAAGTACCTCCACATCAAACCAGATACACTCTAACTAATAGAAGAAAAAGTAGGGAAGAGTTTCAATCACATGAGCTGAGCACTAGGGAAAATTTCCTGTTCAAAACACCAATGGCTTATGCTGTAAGATCAGTAATTGACAAATGTGACCTCATAAAATTGTAAAGCTTCTGTAAGACAAAGAACACTGTCATTGGGACAAAATGGCAACCAATAGATTGGGAAAATGTCTTTACCAATCCTAAATCCCAAAGAGGGCTAATATCAAATATATACAAAGGACTCAAAAAGTTAGACTCCAGAAAATCAAATAACTGTATTTTAAAAAATGAGATACAGATCTAAACAAAACATTCTCAACTGAGGCATATCAAACGCCTGAGAAGTACCTAAAGAAATGCTCAACATGCTTAGTCATCAGAGAAATGTAAATGAAAACAACCCTGAGATTCCATCTCAGGAATCTCAGAATAGCTAAGATCAAAAACTCATGTGAAAACAGAGGCTGTCAAAGATGTGGAGAAAGAGGAACACTCCTCCATTGTTGGTGAGATTGCAAGCTGGTACAACCACTCTGGAAATCAGTTTGGGGGTTCCTCAGAAAATTGAACATAATACTATCTGAGGACCCAGCTAAATCACTCATGGGCTTATACTCAAAAGATGCTCTAACATATGACAAGGACACATGTTCCGCTATGTACATAACAGCCTTTTTTATAATAGTCAGAAGCTGAAAAGAACGCAAATGTCCTTAAACAGAGGAATGAATACAATGTGCTACATGTACACACTG
This sequence comes from Rattus norvegicus, assembly GCF_021556685.1. Classification (NCBI taxonomy): domain Eukaryota; kingdom Metazoa; phylum Chordata; class Mammalia; order Rodentia; family Muridae; genus Rattus; species Rattus norvegicus. The sequence goes on along the minus strand of NC_141539.1, from coordinate 85,606,228 downwards.
GAGTACTACTCAGCTATCAGAAACAATTACTTAAGGAAATTCATAGGCAAAGAGATGGAACTAGAAAATATCCTGAATGAGGTAACTCAATCACAAAAGAACACACATGGTATGCACTCGCTGATAAATGGATATTAGTTCAAAAGCTTGATTTACCCAAATTACTATCCATGGACCACATTAAGCTCAAGAAAAAGGATGAACAAAGTGCCGATTCTTCAGTCTTTGTTAAAAGGGGAAACAAAAATATTCATAGGAGGAGATATGGATACAAATTTAGGAGCAGACATTGAAATAATGGCCATTCAGAGCCTGCCAAATATGTGATCCATATATGGATATGTATATACCCATCCAAACTAGATAAGATTGATGAAGCTAAGAAGTGCATGCTGACAGGAATTGGATACAGATATCTCCTGAGAGACACAGTCAGAGAATGTCAAATACAGAGGCTAATGCTAACAGCAACCATTGAACTAAGAATGGGACCTTTGTTGGAGCGATTATAGAAAGGATTAAAAGAGCTGAAGGGTCTTGCAATCCCATAAGAACAAGAATGCCAACAAACCAGACCTACTAGGGACTATACCACTACCCAAAGACTATACATGGACTGACCCATGGCTCGAATTGCATATGTAGCAGAGGATCGCCTTGTTAGGCACCAATGGAAGGCAAAGCCCTTGATCTTGCCAATGCTGGACCTCCCTTTTTAGGGAAATGTGGGGGCAGGCAAGAAGAGAAGGTAGATGTGAACAAAAACGTCCCTATAGAAGAAGGGAAGGGGTCGAGGAGAGGGGGTCTTATGTCCAGGAAACAGGGAAAGGGAATAACATTTGAAATGTAAATAAAAAATATCCAATAAGATAAAAAAGTAAAAACATTAAATAAAGAAAAGGAAATCTTACTGGGCAAATTCTTTGGTGATGTAACACTCTTGCTTAAGACGTTTTATGCATCCTCATCTAATCATTATGTGAATATACATTTTTACTGAAAAAATTATAATCACAATGTTTAAAAACATTGTACTCTTAGTTGCTGATCTATAAAGAATAATAGATAGTAACTACTTCTACAATGCATATATACATATATAATATACCATATATATTATATGACATTCTATATTTTACTTCTTGAACTAATAAATGAAAATTTTAAGATATTTTACTGTGAAAAATAATTTTTAGAAGTATTAATTAACAGGAACTAGATATATGCTGAAGAAACTATAGGATATTAATATAATATCTAAATATAATAGACACTAATATAATAAATTATACTTCTATATTAGTAGTAATTTTTAATTAATAAGGATTATTTAGGTACCTTCAAAATCATCCATTCAATTCTTTTCCTTAAGTACTGCTGAAGATATTTTAAAGGAATATTCAGGTATATATTTCAAAAATGATCAATTTGATCATAACACGTCTTTTCTTTATGTTTACCAGTTGTGTCTTACTCCATTTAGAATAAAATCTAAACTCATAACAGTGGCATAGAAAGTTGTATTTTCCTAATTTCATATTGTTTTGTTGTATTATCCTTTTCTTTCATCTTATTTGTGTCACCGACCAGACCCTTAACACTTTCTGGAATCTGATACCCATGTATGCCTTAGAGATTCATGGTAAGGCTTGCATTATTTGCATTGGGTTCTTAGAATAACGTTTCCTAGGATATGTTTATCTTGACTACCAAATAAACATCTCTTTCCTACATCTTCTGTTACTTTGTTCTGACCTTTTCTCATCCTCACAGTTTTTTTTTTTTTACTGATGGAATATTGCATATATGTGGTTCATTTGCTTAGTCTGCTTCGAACCTGTCCTCGTGAGAACAATAGTAATATTTTCCCTGTTTGTAACTGTATCTTCAGTGCTTTGAATGGAGAAAGGTCATTAGGTTAAATTGGATGTGAATAAACTTTAAATAAGCAGAATACATATGTCTCTAAATTTTTATGAGTTCAAAATATTGTTGGCAAAATATTAAGAATAGTTATGGCTCCAACAATAATCAAGTCAGCTAATATCAGACTTAAGTAAGCCTTTGGACAAGGATTTCTTATTTTTCATTTTTTTTATTTTGTATAGAATAGTTTATTCAGGGCATCTGGAGAAGAAGTGAGAGGATAATGGAGGCAGAGGAAGGAAGAGAGAGATAGAAATATATATATATATATATAAATATATATATATATATATATATATATATATATATATATATATGGGGAGAGAGAGAGAGGAGAGGAAGAGAGAGAATGAGTAGGAGGAGGAGGAGGTGGAGGAGGAGGAGGAGGAGGAGGAGGAGGGAAGGGAAGGGAAGTAGAGGAGTAGAGGAGTAGAGAAGTAGAGTCTAGCCATGAACACATGGAGAGAAAGGGGGTGATGGGACAAGAGAACAGGGTAGGGACAGGAAGGCAAGAGCAAGAGAGCAAGAGACAGAGGAGGGCACAAGAAGCCCTGTTTTCTATTATTGTTCTAACTTTCTGACCTGACACCTTTAATAAAATCAAAACAGATATAATACATCATAGGAAATGGACAAATTGCCTACTTTTTTCAATAATGACCTTGAAATTGTCATGAATCATTGCCTCCTCTTAATTATTTTCTGGATATTTTCTCTTTTCTTTTTTTTTTTTTTTTGTTTTTTTTGTTTTTTTTTCGGAGCTGGGGACCGAACCCAGGGCCTTGAGCTTCCTAGGTAAGCGCTCTACCACTGAGCTAAATCCCCAGCCCCTCTCTTTACTTTCTTATATGTGGATAGCCCCCATATACTTACATTTTACATTTTGTCAGTCATTAAGAATCTTTGAATGAAGTAACCCAACTACCGAAAAATGCACATGGTATGCACTCATTGATAAGTGACTATTAGCCCAAATGCTTGAATTACCCTAGATGCACAGAATACATGAATCTCAAGAAGGATGACCAAAATGCGAATGCTTCTCTCCTTCTTTAAAATTGGAGCAAAAATACCCTTGGGAGGGGATAGGGAGGCAAATTTAGAACAGAGGTTGAAGGAATGCCCATTCAGAGTCTGCCCCACATGTGGCCCATGCATATACAGCCACCAAACTAGATAAAGTGGATGAAGCAAAAAGAGCAGGCTGACAGGAACCGGATGTAGATCTCTGCTTGGAGACACACCCAGAATACTGCAAATACATACGCGAATGCCAACAGCAAACCACTGAACTGAGAACGGGACCCCCCCCCCACCCATTCCCATCCCTGGTTGAAGAAATCAGAGAAAGGACTGAACGATCTGAAGGGGCTTGAGACTCCATATGAACAACAATGCCAACCAACCAGAGCTTCCAGGGACTAAGCCACTACCCAAAGACTATACATGGACTGACCCTGGGCTCCAATTGCATAGGTAGCAATGAATAGCCTAGTAAAGGCACCAGTGGAAGGGGAAGCCCTTGGTCCTGACAAGGCTGTACCCTCAGTGAACTGTATTCTTGGGGGAAGGCCGGTAAAGAGGGGAGGATGGAGAGGGGAACACCATATAGAAGGGGAGTGGCAAGAGTTAGGGGGATGTTGGCCTGGAAACCGGGAAAACGAATAACATTTGGAATGTAAATAAGAAATACCCAATTTAATAAAGAAGGAAAAACATAATCTTTATTATTATTTTATACATAATGCTAATATTTGTTTAGATTCAATGATTAGACTCTTCATATTTTAGGTAAAAATTGCACAAGTATATACAATAAATTAATATCCATAGTAACAGGAGAGAAACTATTGAAAATATTTATGTAAATAAAGAAAACAGAAAATAATTATAAATGAAAACATTCTTGAAAATATAAAAACTTATATATTCTCTTTATGGCAAGATAGAAAAAGGTGATGTAAGAATCTTAGTAGAGAATAACACTTTGAGGAATGATAAGTAGGATTTCAGTAGAACAGAATAGGCTCACAACTTTTAGAGATACCTATGCTTGTATAGCATGGTATATCTAGTCTCTTTTGAGCCAGTCTTCTCTCTTCAATGCAAGTTTTAAAAGAGATGTAATGAAGACAGCTCTAAAGTGTGAAGGAAAATAGCTCACCACAATTATCTGAAATTTGGAATAAATCATCTAAAAGCAGTATGTTTTTTTTTTTTTGATTTTTTTTTGTTTTTTTTTTTTTTTTGCTGATAGGTTATTTTTATTGGATGCTTTATTTTAATTCAACTTTTTTATTTTTATTAAATTGGGTATTTCTTTGTTATTTTCTTTCCCGCTTTCCTGGGCATAAGCCTCCTATTCCATCCCCCTCCGCTGTACTTTCTAAATCCATTCATTGTTAAAATATTACCTATCATCTTTACATTAATGAAAACCCATTTTAGTTTTAAAACACCTTTAATGTGTTAATTAATAATGTCAATAGTGTGAATAAAGAACCCTTTACAAATTTATATAAATGAAAATTGATGTGAAGTTTTTATTAACATTTAAAAGGTTTAAATTATTGATTCAAAATGTTCACATTTGTATTAGCACACATTTCTCCTTCTCCATTATACTTGATAATTAATAGTAACAACAAACCTTGAAAAGGCAGATAAATTTCTTGCCATCTGTGATCATCCATCTTAACAATGTCAGATATATACATTTTCCTCCAAGTTAATTAGGAATTAACTCAGTATTAGTGAGGAAATCAATATTTTACTAAAGCAAATGTTATACAGTAAAAGAAAAGAAAACTCTAATGCAAACCATGATGCAACTAATAAAACACAGAGCATTAATCGATCAGGATTGAGAAGAAAAAGATTTTTAGAATGATGAACATGTCTTCAGAAGGAATTTGTGATTTGCGTTACTTGGGTATACTGTGCTAACACTGTAGCTTTGCTAACTTTATGTGAACAGGAGTGCACAATTTTTATTTTGAGCAGAGATAATGTCTAGTCATGCTCTTAGTATGTAAGCATAGAAGGCTAATATAGAGGAGCACAATAAGCTATATTCAAGAAAGCTAGGGTGAAGAACATAAATAATTCAAGTAGTATAAAACATGTTGGATTTCTGACACTTCAAGTTTCTTGTTGTTGTGATGTATTAAAGCAGTTTAAAGATTGTCTTTGGATTTAATAATTTATCCTAGGCCACAAAATATCTTTGTTAATGTGACTGAATGTATATTTTGGGGAATGTATATGTACATGTGTTTTATGTATGTGAAAGATTAGCTAGTACAAATATTCTGGGATACAATTAATGATAAGAAATATTAAAAGGATAGAAATTAGCATAAAAGGAGAGTATAAAATGGAAACACACTCAGTATGCCCTGGTTATCACAATTATCAGAATAAAAAGTAAATGTTTTCATGAGTTCAAATTTGATGAAAAATAATCTGAAACATTTCAATAGAGAATTGAGAACCTAATAATCTGCCAAGGAGACTCAGAAAAGAAACTGAACATGGAATCTAAATGTAACTAATGATAAATAGAAATTAGTAGAATGGATTCCATAGTAGAATATTTTTTTTGAATTATGGTGAGTTTAGGAAATAATTCTAAACATTTCTTTTTGGTTATACTGATTCAGATTCCTAACAGCAGAAAGTCTATGCTTAATAAACATACATATATGTACTAGGATATATTTACAGGATGCTTGCACCAATGTTATTTGTCATAGATAAAAACCATAAAACGCAAACAAAAGAGATTCAGAAAAGTCACATACGAAAAGATGTGCAAAATAGCAACAAAATACTACATGACAATAGCAGTATGCATGCTTCATCTTGAACAGAATGGATGAATGAAACTAATATGTAAAGTGAGTAATTGGAAAAAATACAATCATTATTTCAGAAAAATAACAACTTAAATCGTATAATTTTGGAAATGTATTTGTGCAAGTCATGAATATGTCTGCAATAGGAAAAGGAATGTGATGGGGGGAATAACTGGTTTTAGATTGGATTTTATGCATGCTCCGTGAGAGGAAAACATGCTTGGTACTGTAAGAACTTATGGTTGAAGAGGTCATAGACCCATGGGAAAAACTACAAATGATAATTTTCTAAATGTGCTTAGTAAGAAACTGCACCTACTTTGACTTCCATGTATCTATTGTTTAGTAAAACTCTCAGACCTCAATAGAGAAATTTCATTATGCATGAAAGATGGCTAAGCACACAGAAATTCCTGATCAGAGCCAGGAAAACAAATGTGAATAGAATATACAGTCATAAGTGGAACATATAAATACCACCCAATTCCCAAAGGATCGGGGAAATGACAAAGGAATGTCTAGAAAAGTCAAGGTATTAGGGAAATGACACGCTTCACAATTGTCACAAATAACATAAAATACTTTGGTGTTTCTCTAATCAAGCAAGCTAAAGATCTGTATGACAAGAACTTCAAGTCTCTGAAGAAAGAAATCGAAGAAGATCTCAGACTATGTAAAGATCTCCCATGCTCATCAATTGGCAGGATTAATACAGTAAAAGTGGCCATTTTTCCAAAAGCAATCTACAGATTCAATGCAATTCCCAATCAAAATTCCAACTCAATACTTCATTGAGTTAGGAAGAGCAATTTTCAAATTCATCTGGAATAACAAAACACCCAGGATAGCAAAAACACCCAGGATAGCAAAAACTATCTTCAACAATAAAAGAACTTCTGGGAGAATCACCATCCCTGACCTCACGCTGTATTACAAAACAATAGTGAAAATAACTGTATGGTATTGGTACGAAGACCGGCAGGTAGATCAATGGAATAGAATCGAAGACCCAGAAATGATCGCACACACCTCTGGTTACTTGATCCTTGACAAAGTAACAAAAACCATACTCTGGCAAAAAGATAGCATTTTTCAACAAATGTTGCTCGTTCAATTGGAGATCCACATGTAAAAGAATGCAAATTGATCCATACTTATTTCCCTGTATAAAGCTCAAATCCAAGTGGATCAAGACCTCCACATCAAACCATATATTCTCAGACTAATAGAAAAAAGTGGGGAAGAGTCTCAAACACATGGGAACTGGGTATATTTCCTGAACAAAAAACCAATGGCTTATGAACTAAGGTCAAGTATTGACAAATGGGACCTCATAAAGTTGCAAAGTCTCTGTAAGGCAAAGGACACTGTCATTAGAACAAAATGGCAACCAACAGATTGGGAAAAGATCTTTATCAATCCTACATCTGATAGAGGGCTAATATCTAATATATACAAAGAAGTCAAGAAGTTAGACTCCTGAGAGCCAAATAACCCTATTAAAATGGGGTACAGAGCAAAACAAAGAATTCTCAGCTAGGGAACATCGAATGACCAATAAGTAGCTAAAGAAAGTTTCAGCATCCTTTGTCATCAGGAAAATGTAAATCAAAATGACACTGAGATGCCACCTCACATCAGCCAGCATAGCTAAGATCAAAACTCATGTGACAGCAGATGCTGGCAAGGATTTGGAAAAAGAGGAATACCCCTCCACTGTTGGTGGAATTGCAAGCTGGTACAATCATAGTGGAAATCAGTCTGTCCGTTTCACAGAAATTGGAAGTAGTACTACTAAGGTCCCAGGTGTACCACTCCTGGGGATATACCCAAAAGATGCTCCAACATAAAACAAAGACACATGCTCTACTATGTTTATAGAAGCCTTATTAATAATAGCCAGAAGTTGGAAACAATCCAGATGTCCTTCAGTGAATGAATGGATATAGACATTGTGGTACATTTACACAATGGCATACTACTCAGATATTGAAAACAATGATTTCATGAAATTCCCAGCCAAATGATGGATCTAGAAAATATTATTCTGAGAGGTGTACCTCAGTCACAAAAAACCACACATGGTATGTACTCAGTGATAAGTGGATATTAGGCAAAGAGCTTAGAAAACACATGAAACTTAAAAGGAAGACCAAAAAGTTGATTCTTTAGTCCTACTTAGAAGCGGGAACAAAATAATCAAGGGAGGTAGAGGGTGGGAGGAACTTGGGATTAAGAAAAGTGGGGAAGGGAAAAATGGGGAAGAATCAGGTATGAGAAGAGATGTACAGATTTTAGGAAATTAAACAGAGGTGTGAAGAAATGGGGGATGGGGAACTGTGGGTTAACAACCAAAAAGTCTCAGATGCCAGAAAAGCAAGAGCCTCCCAGGACCCCACAGGGATGACATTAGCTGAAGTATTCCAAAACAGGAGGAAGACCTGCATATACCACATCTAGAGGTGAGGCATGACCCACCTCCTGGTTGAGGGATGGGGCCACCCACCCACATCCAAAATTTTAACACAGAATTGCTCCTTTCTAAAGGAAATACAGGAACAAAATGAGTGGAGCAGAGTCTGAAGAAAAAGCCATCCAGAGACTGCCCCACCTAGGGATCCATCCCACATGCACACACCAAACCCAGACAAGGTTGCTGGTGCCAAGATGTGCTTGTGGACAGGAGCCTGATACAGCTGTCACTTGAGAGGCTTTGCCAGATTCTGACCAATACAAATGAGGATGCTTGAAGCCAACAATTGGATTGATCATAGGGACCCTGAAGGAGGAGGAAGGGGAAAGACTGAAGGGTCTTATCTGGCATCAATGGGAGGAGATGTCCTTGGTCCTATGAAACTTTGATGCCCCACTGTAGAGGAATGCTAGTGTGGTGAGGCAAAAGCATGTAGATGGGCACCCTATAGAAGCAGGATAAGGTGGGATAGGGGGTTTTCAGAGGGTAAATCAGAAAACAGTTTACATTTGAAATGTAAATTGAAAAATGCCCAATATAAAAACTAAAATTACAAGAAAAAACAACTTCATTTTTTTTTTAATTTTTAAAATTTTTTATTGGGAATTTTATGTATTTACATTTCAAATGTTATCCCCTTCCTCCCCTTTCCATCTCTCTCCCAACTACTCCTGCTTCTATAAAGATGCTGCAACCCCAACCGCCACTCTCACCTCAATGTCCTGGTATTCGCCTATACTGGGGAAACAGGACTTCAGAGAACCAAGGTCTTTTCTGCCTATTGATGCCAGACAATGCCATCCTTTGCTACATATGCAGCTGGAGCCATGGTTCCCTCCATGTGTACTCATTGGTTGGTGGTTTAGTCTATGGGTGCTCTGGGGGTTTCTGGTTGGTTGGTATTTTTGTTCTTCTTATGAAGTGGTAAACTCCTTCAGGTTCTTCAGCCCTTCTTCTAACTGCTCCATTGCTGTTCCCATTCTCAGCCCAATGGTTAGCTGCAAGAATCTGTAGCAGTAAGGTGCCTGCTGAGCCCTTGAGGGCACATCCATATCTGCCTCCTATTAGCAGAACTTCTTGGCATCAGCAATAGTGACTGGGTTTGGTGGCTGTATATAAGATGGATCCCTAGATGGGTCAGTGTCTGGATCACCTTTTGGTCAGTCCCTGCTACACTCTTTGTCCCTTTATTTCCTCCCATGAGTATTTTGTTCTCCCTTCTAAGAAGGACTGATGCATCCACATCTTGATCTTCCTTCTTCAGCTTCATATGGTCTGTTAATTATTTCTTGGATATTCCAAGCTTCTGAGCTAATATCCACTTATCAGTGAGTGCTTACCATGTGTTTTTTTTTTTTTGACTGGTTTACCTTACTCATGATGATATTTTCTAGTTTCATCTATTTGCCTAAGAATTTCACGGAGTCATTCCTTTTGGTTTTTTTTTTTGTTTGTTTGTTTTGTTTTGTTTTTATTGTTTTTAATAGCTAAATAGTACTCCACATTTTCTGTATCCATTCCTGTGTTGAAGGACATCTGGGTTCTTTCCAGCTTCAGACTGCTGTAAATAAGGTTGCTATGAACATAGTGGAGCATTTGTCCTGGTTTTATTTTGGAGCATCTTTTGGGTATATGCCCAGGAGTGGTATAGCTTGGTCCTCAGGTAGTAATATGGCCAGTCTTCTGAGGAACTGCCAGACTGATTTCCGGAGTGGTTGTACCAGCTTGCAATCCCAAATGCAATGGAGGAATGTTCCCATGTCTCAGGTTAACTTCTATTTTCTAACCAATTTGCAGTAATACAATCATACTACTATCATTAGGGAGTTTTAACATGGTGGAGTGGAAAAGATTTAAAGGTAAGACAGTTTAATAATATGAAATAGATCTTGATAAACTTAATTCATCAAATCATTAATATATATTCACTAGGGAGAAGACAATATATATATATATATATATATATATATATATATATATATATATATATAAAAATTTATTTGGAGAAACTTGGCAGGTCCGTCTGATCTTGACAAAAAGGTAAAAGAATCATATGATTAAGACTGATTAATGCCATGCATTTTTCTATAAGAATAACAAATATCTTATGCTTATTAATTAATGAATTTCTCTGGCAAGATTGTAAAACTAATGGAATTCCTATACAGCTATTGTGGTTAACAAATATATAGGTTAAACAAATTTGCCATTTATGTTTTCATATTAAAAAACTACAATCTGATATTCCAGCCATTGAACCTCAATATTTGATATCAGAGAAGAAATATAGATATAAATGCATTCAGATCAGTATTATTTATTGTAAATAAAATAGTAATTTCCATATACTAATCTAAATATATTATTTATTTAATTTTTGTATTATTTGTATTGTATTATTTCTATTATTGATATATTCATATATTTTTATTAAATTGTGCATTTTAATAGAATAGAACTCTGCAAAAAACAAAGGTACTGAAAAATATAATATTGATGGAGAACAAACCTTGAATAATTACACTAATCAAATGAGAGCATTTCAATACAACCAAAATTACTCTATAGTAAAAAAGTAAATTAAATTTGCCCTTTGAGTGGCATTAAGGATGAAACTAAAAAGGAAGACACATGAACATTCAATATTTATGAAAATGTTGTCTAGCTTCAATTGTGTCAGTTACATTGCTGTGTATATTTTTTTAGTACTCAAAACTGTGCATTTTATGAATATATATCCCACTCGAAGTGAACATATTTCTAGTGATAAATATAAATCCATATATGTATACCCATCAAGAGAATGAGAAGACAAAGATAGGGAAATAAATGTTATTTGTTCATGATTCGTTCAACGTAGAAAGTTATACACAGGATATACACGATTCTAGGGCATTAAAATGTCTTACAAAAATAAAATTGTATTTTGTAAATACCTAAAATAACATAAGTCACTTAACAGTACATGGCTTAATAAATAATAGTGTACTCTTATATAAAGATGCTAGATAAAATAGTGAATGTACATTCACCTTTGGCCACCATCCCAGGTGGTTATAGTCATATCATGTTATCATAATTAATCCCAGACACAAACAACAGATAAAGCTCTACATAGCTGCAATCACTCAAAGAGTCCTATTAATCTCAGTTAAATCTATGTCAAGAAATAAGTCATGAAGAAATACGAATACAGGAAACATATTTTTCAAATGAGTTCAGAAATCTCAGAGAATTAAGAATTTCTAAGAATGCTATGATTTTAACGTAGTTTTCATACTAAAGACAATAAAAGTAGCAAGGTAAAAAATTCTAAACTTTACCAATATTATACCATGCACAGTATTTTCTAAAATTGGATCCAAAGCATTTTTAGCTTTTTGTTGTAGGCCTTGGGTTGCTCAAATATTCACCATCACCATGAATACATTTTAATAAGAAGAGACTTTTTATTTAGGTCTTGGTGTCCAGCAGGGAATTTGATTACAGCTAAGAGTATACCAAAATGGGGCAGCTAGCCATATCAGCTCAGAGCTTATAAATATAAAAACCACAGAGTTACAATGCTTGGTCTTACAATTGTCTTTTTGAGCAGAGTAAGCAAGTTTAGTTTCAAAAGCACAAATAGCAGTTAGTCTTATGACCTATTATCTTGCTAGAACATCAGGTTTTAAAGATCATTCCATTTTTTTTTATTTTTTATTAACTTGAGTATTTCTTATATACATTTCGAGTGTTATTCCCTTTCCCGGTTTCCAGGCAAACATCCCCCTCCCCCCTCCCCTTCCTTATGGGTGTTCCCCTCCCAACCCTCCCCCCATTGCCGCCCTCCCCCCATAGACTAGTTCACTGGGAGTTCAGTCTTAGCAGGACCCAGGTTTTCCCCTTCCACTGGTGCTCTTACTAGGATATTCATTGCTACATATGGGGTCAGAGTCCAGGGTCAGTCCATGTATAGTCTTTAGGTAGTGGCTTAGTCCCTGGAAGCTCTGGTTGCTTGGCATTGTTGTACTTTTGGGGTCTCGAGCCCCTTCAAGCTCTTCCAGTTCTTTCTCTGATTCCTTCAACAGGGGACCTATTCTCAGTTCAGTGGTTTGCTGCTGGCATTCGCCTCTGTATTTGCTGTATTCTGGCTGTGTCTCTCAGGAGCGATCTATATCCGGCTCCTGTCTGTCTGCACTTCTTTGCTTCATCCATCTTGTCTAATTGGGTGGCTGTATATGTATGGGCCACATGTGGGGCAGGCTCTGAATGGGTGTTCCTTCAGTCTCTGTTTTAATCTTTGCCTCTCCCTTCCCTGCCAAGGGTATTCTTTTTCCTCATTTAAAGAAGGAGTGAAGCATTCACATTTTGATCATCCGTCTTGAGTTTCGTTTGTTCTAGGGATCTAGGGTAATTCAAGCATTTGGGCTAATAGCCACTTATCAATGAGTGCATACCATGTATGTCTTTCTGTGATTGGGTTAGCTCACTTAGGATGATATTTTCCAGTTCCAACCATTTGCCTAAGAATTTCATAAACTCGATGTTTTTGATAGCTGAGTAATATTCCATTGTGTAGATGTACCACATTTTCTGTATCCATTCCTCTGTTGAAGGGCATCTGGGTTCTTTCCAGCTTCTGGCTATTATAAATAAGGCTGCGATGAACATAGTGGAGCACGTGTCTTTTTTATATGTTGGGGCATCTCGTGGGTATATGCCCAAGAGAGGTATAGCTGGATCCTCAGGCAGTTCAATGTCCAATTTTCTGAGGAACCTCCAGACTGATTTCCAGAATGGTTGTACCAGTCTACAATCTCACCAACAATGGAGGAGTGTTCCTCTTTCTCTGCATCCTCGCCAGCATCTGCTGTCACCTGAGTTTTTGATCTTAGCCATTCTCACTGGTGTGAGGTGAAATCTCAGGGTTGTTTTGATTTGCATTTCCCTTATGACTAAAGATGTTGAACATTTCTTTAGGTGTTTCTCAGCCATTCGGCATTCCTCAGCTGTGAATTCTTTGTTTAGCTCTGAACCCCATTTTTAATAGGGTTATTTGTTTCCCTGCGGTCTAACTTCTTGAGTTCTTTGTATATTTTGGATATAAGGCCTCTACCTGTTGTAGGATTGGTAAAGATCTTTTCCCAATCTGTTGGTTGCCGTTTTGTCCTAACCACAGTGTCCTTTGCCTTACAGAAGCTTTGCAGTTTTATGAGATCCCATTTGTCGATTCTTGATCTTAGAGCATAAGCCATTGGTGTTTTGTTCAGGAAATTTTTTCCAGTGCCTATGTGTTCCAGATGCTTCCCTAGTTTTTCTTCTATTAGTTTGAGTGTGTCTGGTTTGATGTGGAGGTCCATGATCCACTTGGACTTAAGCTTTGTACAGGGTGATAAGCATGGATCGATCTGCATTCTTCTACATGTTGCCCTCCAGTTGAACCAGCACCATTTGCTGAAAATGCTATCTTTTTTCCATTGGATGGTTTTGGCTCCTTTGTCAAAAATCAAGTGACCATAGGTGTGTGGGTTCATTTCTGGATCTTCAATTCTATTCCATTGGTCTATCTGTCTGTCTCTGTACCAATACCATGCAGTTTTTATCACTATTGCTCTGTAATACTGCTTGAGTTCAGGGATAGTGATTCCCCCTGAAGTCCTTTTATTGTTGAGGATAGCTTTAGCTATCCTGGGTTTTTTGTTATTCCAGATGAATTTGCAAATTGTTCTGTCTAACTCTTTGAAGAATTGGATTGGTATTTTGATGGGGATTGCATTGAATCTGTAGATTGCTTTTGGTAAAATGGCCATTTTTACTATATTAATCCTGCCAATCCATGAGCATGGGAGATCTTTCCATCTTCTGAGGTCTTCTTCAAATTCTTTCCTCAGTGTCTTGAAGTTATTATTGTACAGATCTTTTACTTGCTTGATTAAAATCACACCGAGGTACTTTATATTATTTGGGTCTATTATGAAGGGTGTCGTTTCCCTAATTTCTTTCTCGGCTTGTTTCTCTTTTGTATACAGGAAGGCAACTGATTTATTAGAGTTAATTTTATACCCAGCCACTTTGCTGAAGTTGTTTATCAGCTTTAGTAGTTCTCTGGTGGAACTTTTGGGATCACTTAAATATACTATCATGTCATCTGCAAATAGTGATATTTTGACCTCTTTTTTCTGATCTGTATCCCCTTGATCTCCTTTAGTTGTCTGATTGCTCTTGCTAGAACTTCAAGAACTATATTGAATAAGTAGGGAGAGAGTGGGCAGCCTTGTCTAGTCCCTGATTTTAGTGGGATTGCTTCAAGTTTCTCTCCATTTAGTTTAATGTTAGCAACTGGTTTGATGTATATGGCTTTTACTATGTTTCGGTAGGGGCCTTGAATTCCTATTCTTTCCAGGACTTTTATCATGAAGGGGTGTTGAATTTTGTCAAATGCTTTCTCAGCATCTAATGAAATGATCATGTCGTTTTGTTCTTTCAGTTTGTTTATATAATGGATCACGTTGATGGTTTTCCGTATATTAAACCATCCCTGCATGCCTGGGATGAAGCCTACTTGATCATGGTGGATGATTGTTTTGATGTGCTCTTGAATTCGGTTTGCCAGAATTTTATTGAGTATTTTTGCGTCGATATTCATAAGGGAAATTGGTCTGAAGTTCTCTTTCTTTGTTGTGTCTTTGTGTGGTTTAGGTATAAGAGTAATTGTGGCTTCGTACAAGGAATTCGGTAGTGCTCCATCTGTTTCAATTTTGTGGAATAGTTTGGATAATATTGGTATGAGGTCTTCTATGAAGGTTTGATAGAATTCTGCACTAAACCCGTCTGGACCTGGGCTCTTTTTGGTTGGGAGACCTTTAATGACTGCTTCTATTTCCTTAGGAGTTATGGGGTTGTTTAACTGGTTTATCTGTTCCTGATTTAACTTCGATACCTGGTATCTGTCTAGGAAATTGTCCATTTCCTGAAGATTTTCAAATTTTGTTGAATATAGGTTTTTATAGTAAGATCTGATGATTTTTTGAATTTCCTCTGAATCTGTAGTTATGTCTCCCTTTTCATTTCTGATTTTGTTAATTTGGACGCACTCTCTGTGTCCTCTCATTAGTCTGGCTAAGGGTTTATCTATCTTGTTGATTTTCTCAAAGAACCAACTTTTGGTTCTGTTGATTCTTTCTATGGTCCTTTTTGTTTCTACTTGGTTGATTTCAGCTCTGAGTTTGATTATTTCCTGCCTTCTACTCCTCCTGGGTGTATTTGCTTCTTTTTGTTCTAGAGCTTTTAGGTGTGCTGTCAAGCTGCTGACATCTGCTCTTTCCTGTTTCTTTCTGCAGGCACTCAGCGCTATGAGTTTTCCTCTTAGCACAGCTTTCATTGTGTCCCATAAGTTTGGGTATGTTGTATCTTCATTTTCATTAAATTCTAAAACGTTTTTAATTTCTTTCTTTATTTCTTCCTTGACCAGGTTATCATTGAGTAGAGCATTGTTCAATTTCCACGTATATGTGGGCATTCTTCCCTTATTGTTATTGAAGACCAGTTTTAGGCCGTGGTGGTCCGATAGCACGCATGGGATTATTTCTATCTTTCTGTACCTGTTGAGGCCCGTTTTTTGACCAATTATATGGTCAATTTTGGAGAAAGTACCATGAGGAGCTGAGAAGAAGGTATATCCTTTTGCTTTAGGATAGAATGTTCTATAAATATCCGTTAAGTCCATTTGGCTCATGACTTCTCTTAGTCTGTCGACATCACTGTTTAATTTCTGTTTCCATGATCTGTCCATTGATGAGAGTGGTGTGTTGAAATCTCCCACTATTATTGTGTGAGGTGCAATGTGTGTTTTGAGCTTTAGTAAGGTTTCTTTTACGTATGTAGGTGCCCTTGTATTTGGGGCATAGATATTTAGGATTGAGAGTTCATCTTGGTGGATTTTTCCTTTGTTGAATATGAAGTGTCCTTCCTTATCTTTTTTGATGACTTTTAGTTGGAAATTGATTTTATTTGATATTAGAATGGCTACTCCAGCTTGCTTCTTCTGACCATTTGCTTGGAAAGTTGTTTTCCAGCCTTTCACTCTGAGGTAGTATCTGTCTTTGTCTCTGAGGTGTGTTTCCTGTAGGCAGCAGAATGCAGGGTCCTCGTTCCGTATCCAGTTTGTTAATCTATGTCTTTTTATTGGGGAGTTGAGGCCATTGATATTGAGAGATATTAAGGAATAGTGATTATTGCTTCCCTTTATATTCATATTTGGATGTGAGGTTATGTTTGTGTGCTTTCATTCTCTTTGTTTTGTTGCCAAGACGATTAGTTTCTTGCTTCTTCTAGGGTATAGCTTGCCTCCTTATGTTGGGCTTTACCCTTTATTATCCTTTGTAGTGCTGGATTTGTAGAAAGATATTGTGTAAATGTGGTTTTGTCATGGAATATCTTGGTTTCTCCATCAATGTTAATTGAGAGTTTTGCTGGATACAGTAACCTGGGCTGGCATTTGTGTTCTCTTAGGGTCTGTATGACATCAGTCCAGGATCTTCTGGCCTTCATAGTTTCTGGCGAGAAGTCTGGCGTGATTCTGATAGGTCTCCCTTTATATGTTACTTGACCTTTTTCCCTTACTGCTTTTAATATTCTTTCTTTATTTTGTGCGTTTGGTGTTTTGACAATTATGTGACGGGAGGTGTTTCTTTTCTGGGCCAATCTATTTGGAGTTCTGTAGGCTTCTTTTATGTCTATGGGTATCTCTTTTTTTAGGTTAGGGAAGTTTTCTTCTATGATTTTGTTGAAGATATTTACTGGTCCTTTGAGCTGGGAGTCTTCACTCTCTTCTATACCTATTATCCTTAGGTTTGATCTTCTCATTGAGTCCTGGATTTCCTGTATGTTTTGGACCAGTAGCTTTTTCCGCTTTACATTATCTTTGACAGTTGAGTCAATGATTTCTATGGAATCTTCTGCTCCTGAGATTCTCTCTTCCATCTCTTGTATTCTGTTGGTGAAGCTTGTATCTACAGCTCCTTGTCTCTTCTTTTGGTTTTCTATATCCAGGGTTGTTTCCATGTGTTCTTTCTTGATTGCTTCTATTTCCATTTTTAATTCCTTCAACTGTTTGATTGTGTTTTCCTGGAATTCTTTCAGGGATTTTTGTGTCTCCTCTCTGTGGGCTTCTACTTGTTTATTTATTTTTTCCTGGAATTCTTTCAGGGATTTTTGTGTCTCCTCTCTATGGGCTTCTACTTGTTTATTTATGTTTTCCTGGAATTCTTTCAGGGATTTTTGCGATTCTTTCAGGCATTTTTGCGATTCCTCTCTGTAGGCTTCTACTTGTTCTCTAAGGGAGTTCTTCATGTCTTTCTTGAAGTCCTCCAGCATCATGATCAAATATGATTTTGAAAATAGATCTTGCTTTTCTGGTGTGTTTGGATATTCCATGTTTGTTTTGATGGGAGAATTGGGCTCCGATGGTGCCATGTAGTCTTGGTTTCTGTTGCTTGGGTTCCTGCGCTTGCCTCTCGCCATCAGATTATCTCTAGTGTTACTTTGTTCTGCTATTTCTGACAGTGGCTAGACTGTCCTATAAGCCTGTGTGTCAGGAGTGCTGTAGACCTGTTTTCCTCTCTTTCAGTCAGTTATGGGGACAGAGTGTTCTGCTTTCGGGCGTGTAGTTTTTCCTCTCTACAGGTCTTCAGCTGTTCCTGTGGGCCTGTGTCTTGAGTTCACCAGGCAGCTTTCTTGCAGCAGAAAATTTGGTCTTACTTGTGGTCCTGAGGCTCAAGTTCGCTCGTGGGGTGCTGCCCACGGGCTCTCTGCAGCGTCAGCAACCAGGAAGACCTGTGCTGCCCCTTCCGGGAGCTTCAGTGCACCAGGGTTCCAGATGGTCTTTGGCTTTTTCCTCTGGCGTCCGAGATGTGTGTGCAGGGAGCAGTCTCTTCTGGTTTCCCAGGCTTGTCTGCCTCTCTGAAGGTTTAGTTAGCTCTCCCTCCCACGGGAAGGATCATTCCATTTTAAGATTAGTCTTCAACATATGTGAAAACAGGGAAGTGGTCTGCTCTAATACCCTTTGTGCAAGATATACATACATATATATATATATATATATATATGGCATGTATATATACATATATTATATGTATATGTATATATTATATATTACTATGTTCAAGATATGTGTAAATATATAATCTCTCTCTCTCTATATATATATATATATACATAAATTTATATCTCAACTATCTAATTGTAATGTTAACCATCCACTATTTAAAAGTTTTGCACAGATGAAGTGAAGAAAAGAAAATCCTATACCTCTGAATTAAATGGGTGTAAATAAGTTTAGTGAATAATGGATAAAACAAAAGGTGTTTTATTATACCACAGACATATTTAAAGAGAAGTAGTAATAGCAATTGTTGAATTTCTAACATCAATTGTCAATAGTAGTTAGCAGCACTGTTCAGAAGTACAAAAGCAGCTGTGAGGATATATGATATCGATTTATATAGAAAATTATGTTTTCTTTCTGTGTGTACATCAAACTTAACATGACACCTTCAGAGACTCACAAAACTTATGATACCATATCCATTGAGTTATTTGGCAGCAAATGACTACAGACAAGATAACACCAGATTCCTTTGGGGTAACTAAGATTTCATACACAGTAAAATGAAAGTTAGAGCAGTAGTATATTTTGCTCGAAGCTGAGTATCAGAAGTAGAATGTAAATAGCAGATTATCTAGAGCTAGAAAATAATTGTATCTTATTTTTAAGGACAGAATTCTAGTGTGAAAACAAAACAAAACAGAACAAAGTAGAGGGAAATTCTGACGAGAGAGATGTCATATTTCTGGGCAGTGCTTTGAGCTAAAGTCCAGAGGAAAAGATTGAAAGATTAGCACAGCATTCACATAACAAACCAGACATGGCATGAAAGAAACAATTGTAGAGGTGCATTCAAAGACACTAATGTACATTTTAATAATAAAGTGGAGTCATGAGATAACAAATTGTCAGGCCTGACTTTAAAACAGAGAAAAACATATAGATATGAATATTATTAGAGGACTGTTCTCCCTTACCTCTTTTAAAATTATCTTCACTAATTTATTTTGTTTATTTATTTGGGTATGTATCAATATGTTTGTTACCACGGCAGACATATGGAGGGTAGTGTACACTTGTAGGAATTGCTCTATCCTTCAGCCATGGAAGTCTCACAGATTAAACTCTGGTGACTAACCTTTGAAGAATGCCTCTTCATTGGGAAAGCCATCTCCCTGGGACTTAACTATTTTTATATAAGTACCCGTGATAAGCAAGCATCAGGTGAGTATTCCTGATCACACACAACTCCTTGAGTAAAGTCATCATTTTCCCAAGCATGAGACACATACTTGAATCAAAATCTGTGAATATTAAATTAATAAAGCAATGATATTTACTAACTAAATGTATGAAATTTATTAAACTGTTAAGTATAGCACACTCTTCTGTCATACTGGCTTTCTCATTGCCCAAAGACTTCAGTTTTCATCTCAGGACATTTATATGTGTATTTTGCTTTGCGGGTGACATTGACCTTTTAAATTTCTAGCTTTACACTTTTTTCTCAAATTCATTTTCATTCACTATCTGTGCAGATCTGGAATACTAAGCCCTCCTTACAGCAATGTTTCTCTACCATGTGTTTATCAAAATTCCCATTTCTTGTAATTATTCAATTTTGCTGTTACTATGTAATTTTCTAACAGCTTAGAGGTCTTCTGTATGATAATCATGAAAATGTAGACTATTTGCCTGACCTAGAGTTTTATTTTTGACCACATTCGTTATTGCATTAACTGCTGACTTCTGTCGTTTTTATTGGATAAAATTAATAGTAATTTCACTATTATAATGTAACACATATTAGTCCTTGAATTTGCTTGTCTAATTTGTATTATAGTACTAGTTTTCTGATTCATTAATTTATATTTTTGTTATGTCATTACACATGCTTCATTTAACTTATTTTGATATGATCTAATTCATTAAAATGAACATTTTAAAAATATGTTTTTCATTGTTCCTATTATATTTGTCATTTCTACTAATAAATATATTTTATATTAAATTATAGTATTTTGTTACCATGCTAGTTCTTTTTAATTCTTTGTCATTTATATAGTTTATTTAGACATGTAGTTAGCTACTGCTTTTGTATAGTCAAATGTTGAAGAAAAATGTACTACAATTTATTTTAAAACTGAAATCAATGTATTGAATAGACACTTAAACATTCATGTTTATTTTAATACTATACCCAAGCCTCAAGCCTCAAGAAATTTAAGCATTGTCTATCCAGCTATGAATATGTAAATCACACACACACACACACACACACACACACACACACACACTATTCAAATATACCAATGCAGGTGTGACAAGGAATCATTATGTTAAGTGACAGAAGTCAGCCAGCAGAAAGTGAATATCTCATAAACATCTTTTATAAAGAATATAAAATGTGAGTGTAAAATGGTGATTGCCACAGTTGATTAATAAGGAAAGAGTAGTCACAATAATTGTGTAGTCACAATAGTTGTGACTACAGAAGACAATGATAATGTGTATTGCATAATAAAAGTAAGAGAGAATTTTGAATGCTTTCACTGAAAAAATGCCATTTACTTGAGAAGATTAATATGTTTATTCAGATGCATATAATTTTTATGTGCTATCAAATGTTTTAAAATCATCTACTTCTCGCCCATATATAAAAGCCCACCCAGAAGCCTACTGGGGTCAGCTTATAGGGAAAGCTCTCAGAATTTTAGGCTGAAGTCAAATGTCTAATCCCTGAAAGTTTTAGGGTCACAGCTGACGCACAGTTCTCTCAAAGGCTTTGATGCTCCAGTATCAAAAGTAGCTCATTAGCTACTTTCTACACCATCATTATTCACTAAAACAATACCTCTAATGTGAGCAGTCACTCAGGAAGAATTGCAGTCTGCTCTTCAGAGAGACATTGTGGCGGAAATGTCATGTATTTTAAAGATAATAATTAAACACAACCACTGAAATATGCTAGATTATATGTGTTCAATGGTACATGTTGATATCAAAGGGCTGCACAGAGCTGTCTCTACCCCTTGGTGGCTAAGGTAGGTCACTTGGCCCTGTCCCTCCCAAAAGCAGTGCTAAAGAGCTAGCCCAGGTGGTGTGAGCAAGGAAGCTGTCAGGGTGACCAATTTATCTACAACCCAGTCCCACATTCAGGGTTAGAGTTGTCCCAATCAATCATATAGCTCATCTATGAACTGTTGGAAAATGTGAAGACGTTAGCCATGGCACAGACAATGACAGAATATCAGAGAGGAGTCCCAGTGAGGATCCAGTATTGATAATATTGATAGTTTAGCAGAACCAGAGGTCTTGAAACAGACCAATGGCTCACATTAATGGACATTTGCAAGAAAAACTGTTTGGGCAAAAGTGTACACACAGTGAAACACTGCAGCTCCCACAGGGAGACTTTATTTTGTTTCGTTTTATATGTTTGTTTGTTTTCTTTGGGGATTTGCAAAGATGGCGGGTGGATATGTAGGCACAGAGAGATGAGTGGGATTTGGGTGCATGATATAAAATTTACAAAAGAACAATAAAAGATTTTCAAAACAGACTACTACTTGCTTGCTGAGTCCTCTTGAGCAAGCCAAGCTGCCCTGAGCAGGGTGCTATCCCAAGGGGGCCTCCATTCTCTCACTACCTCTCAGCCGATCTTCATTCGACCTGTGGATCCTGAACCACATAGGCAAGCCTCCATTTCCCCTCCCATCACCCCTTATTGCTGAGTCTTCTGGATCAAGCCAACCTGCCCTGTGTAGCCTCTATTACAGGGCAAACTCCATTCTCCAGACAACTCTGAACACCTTCACTGGATCTGTACCTCCTGAACCACGCAGACCTTCAGATCGTGAATCAAATGTAACTGTAGATCTGGAAGCATACAGCCCAAGGAAATACATCAGAATCTGGCTACACCAGGACCATCAAGGTCCACCCTCTTCCTAAAACCTGGTAAAACGAAACATCCAGGGACCAAAGCCATCCAGATGGCTAAAAGCCCCAGAAAGAACATAATCAACAGAAGCCGGGGCAATATGACACCCTCAAAGCATAGCTACCCTACTACAGGATATCCTAACACAGCCAAAACACAAGAAAATCCAGTCTGATAAATGTGCTATTCATTTCTTCATTTAAAGAGGAAATGAACAAATACCTTAATGAAATACAGGAAAATACTATCAAACAGATAGAGATTTTAAAGAGGAAACAAATAAGTCCCTTGAATTGAAGACATATAGGAAAATACAATTAAACAAGAGAAGGAAATGAATAAAACTGTGTAAGACCTGAAAGTGAAAACAAATATTGAAGAAATAAGCTGAGGGGATCCTGGAAATGGAAACCTAGGGACGAGAACAGGAAGAGCAGTGTTTGGTTTATGTTCCTGGGAGGCTTCCTTTCTGAGAGGAAATAAGTGGTGTGGATCTGAAAGAAAGTGGGAGTATGATGAATAAAGACTGGAAAAGAGGAGGAAAGGAAGGAAGGGAGTGGAGAAATGGAATTTTGCAGTTGGGATATATGGAAAACAGCAAAAGGAAAAGAGAAATGAATCTTAAGTCTAAGTGAATCAAAGACCTGGATATAAAAACAGATACACTGAAACTAATAGAAGAGAAAGTGGGGAAAGGACTAGAACACTTAGGCAAATGGAAACTTTGTGAACAGAACACCAATGGCTTGTGCTCTAAAATCAAGAGTACACAAATGAAAATTCATAAAATTTCTCTAAGACAAAGGACACAGTCAATAGGACAAAACAGCAAACAACAGATTGGGAACGGATGTTTATAAATCCTACATCTGATAAAGGGGTAATATATAATATATACTAAAAAATCAACAAGTTAGACTTCAGAGAACAAAATAATCCTATTAAAAATGGGATACAACATGACCAAACTTATGGGACACGATGAAAGCAGAGTTAAGAGGAAAACTCACAGTTCTGAGTGCCTCTAAAATGACCTGGAAAGAGAATATACTATGATCTTGACAGCAACTGAAAATCCCTAGAATAAAATGAAGCAAATACATCCAGGATGAGTAGACTGCACGAGACAATCAAACTCAGGCCTGAAATCAACCATGTTAAAAAAGAAGAAGAAAAAGAAGAAAACGAAGAAGAAGAAGAAGAAGAAGAAGAAGAAGAAGAAGAAGAAGAAGAAGAAGAAGAAGAAGAAGAAGAAGAAGAAGAAGAAGAAGAAGAAGAAGAACTGCACAAAGAATCAACAAAACCAGAAGCTGGGTCTTTGAAAAATCACCAGGATAGACAAACCCTTATCCAGACTAACCAGAGGGCACAGAATGAGTATTCAAACTAGCAAAACCAGAAATGAAAAGGAGTCATTACAACAGAATCTGAGGAAACTCAAAAAATCATCAGATTGTATTACAAATGACTACTAACTAAAATGGAGATTTAAATGAAACAGACAATTTTCTAGATAAATACCAGGTAACAAAGTTAAATCAGGATCAGATAAACGAAGTGAACAATCCCATAACTCCTAAAGAAATAGAGTTATTCAAAGTTTCCCAACAACAACAAAAAGAAAGAAAGAAAGAAAAGAAAAAAAGAAAAAATAACCAAGGAGCAGAAGAGTTTAGTACAGAATTCTATCAGACCTTCATAGAAGACCTAATACCAATACAGTCCAAACTATTCCACAAGCTAGAAACAGATGGAGCACTACCAAATTCTTTCTACGAAGCCACAATTGTACTTATACCTAAACCAAACAAAGACCCAAAATAAAACAAAACTTCAGAACAATCTCCCTTATGAATATCAAAGCAAAAATACTTAATGAAATTCTCACAAACCAAATCCAAGAACACATCAAAACAATCATCCATCATGGTCAAGTATGGTTCATCCGGGGGATTCAGGAAAGGTTCAATATACAGAAATTCATCAATGTAACCCACTATATATCCAAACTAGAAGAAAAATACCACATGATTATATCTTTATCTTTATTTTCACAAAATTCAACAGCCTTCATGATAAAAGTCTTGGAAAGATGAGGAAGTTAAGACCCATATCTAAACATAGTAAAAGCAATATACACCAAACCAGTAGCCAAGATCAAACTAAATGGAGAGAAACTTGAAGCAATATCACTAAATTCAGGAACTAGTCAAGGCTGCCCACTCTCTTGCTACTAATTGAATATAGTATTTGAATTCCTAGACAGAGCAATCAGACAAGAAAACAAAGTTAAAGGGATAGAAATTGGAAAGAAAGAAAATAAATTATCACTATTTGCAGATTATATGATAGTATACTTAGGTGACCAAAAAGTTCCATAGGAAAATTTCTAAGCCTGATAAACAATTTCAGCAAAGTATCCTGATATAAAATTAATACAAACAGATCAATGTACTTCCTCTACTCAAAGGATAAACAGGCAAGAAAGAAATGAGGTAAATGACACCCTTCACAATACTAAAAAATAATATAAAACACCTTGCTGTGAATGTAACCTAGCAAGTTAAAGAACTTTATGTCAAGTACTTCACATCTTTGATGAAGGAAATTGAAGAAGATCTCAGAAGGTGGAAAGACCTCCCATGCTCATGGATGGGCAGGATTAATATAGTAAAAATGGCCATTTTGCAAAAAGCAATCTACAGATTCAATGCAATCCCCATCAAAATTCCAACACAATTCTTCATAGAGTTAGAAAGAGAAATTGGCAAATTCATTTGGAATTATAAAAGCCCAGGATAGCAAAAACTATCTTCAACAATAAAACATCTTCTCAGGGAATCACCATCCCTGGCATCAAGATTTATTACAGAACAATAGTGTTTAAAACTACAAGGATTTGGTACAGAGACAAGCAGGTAGAGCAGTGGAGTATACTTGAAGAAGAAATGAACCAACATACCTATATTCACTTGAACTTTGACAAAGGAGCTAAAACTATCCAGTTGAAAAAATATAGCATTTTTAACAAATGTTGCTGGTTCAACTGGAGGGCAGCATGTAGAAGAATGTAAATTGACCCATTCTTATCTACCTGTAAAAAGTTCAAATCTAAGTAGATTAAGGACTTCTACATAAAACCAGATATACTCAAACTACTAGAAAAAAAAGTATGGAAGAGCCTCAAACACGTAGACACTGGGGAAAATTTCCCGAAGAGAACATAAATGGCTTGTGCTCTAAGATCAAGAACAGACAAATCTTCATAAAATTGCAAAGCTTTTGTTAGGCAAAGGACACTGCTATTATGACCAAACAGAAACCAGCAGATTGGAAAAAGATCTCTACCAATCCTTATTCCAAAATAGGGCTAATATCCAAAATATACAAAGAACTCAAGAAGTTAGACTCCAGAGAATCAAATTACCCTATTAAAAATGGGGTACAGAACTAAACAAAGAATTCAGAACTGAGAAATATTGAGTGCCCAAGAAGCACCTAAAGAAATGTTCAGTATCCTTCGTCATCAGGGAGATGCAAATCAAAACAATCCTGAGATTCCACCTCACACCAGTCAGAATGACTAAGATCAAAAACTTAGGTGATAACAGATGCTGGCAAGGATGTGAAGAATAGGAACAATCCTCCATTGGGAGATTGCAAACTGGTACAACAACTATGGGAACTAGAAGTTCCTCAGAACAGTGGACATTGCACTATCTTAGGACCCAGCTATACCTCTCTTGGGCATATACCCAAAAGATGCTCCAACATCTAACAGAGACACATGCTCCACTATGTTCATAGCAGCCAGAAGCTGGAAAGAACCCAGATGTCCTTCAACAGAGGAATGGATACAGACAATGTGGTACATCTACACAATGCAGTACTACAGAGCTATCAAAAACAATGACTTCATGATATTCATAGGCAAATGGATGGAACTAAAAAATATCATCCTGGGTGAGGTAACCCATTCACAGATAAACACACACGGTATGCACTCACTGATAAGTGGATATTAGCTCAAAAGCTCAAATTACCACAGACCACCTGAAGCTCAAGAAGAAGGATGACCAAAATGCGGATGCTTCACTCCTTATCAAACGGGGGAACAAAAACGTTCATTGGAAGGGCTATGAAGTCAATGTTTGGAACAGGAACAGAGACTGAAGGAACAGCCATTCAGAGCCTGCCTCACACAGGTATGCAGCGCATATATATATATATACACATATACATATATATGTATATTTATATATGGATATTTGAATATGGAATTACATATATAAATGTAAAATTTCCATATATATATATATATATATATATATACAGCCACCAAGACGATGTAAGATTGATGAAGCTAAGTAGTGCATTCTCACAGGAGCTGAATATAGCTGTCTCCTGAGAGGCAGAGTCAAAACATTTCAAGTACATACGTGAATGCTAGCAGCAAACCACAAAACTGAGACCAGGATCCCTGTTGTCAGAATGAGAGTAAGGATTGAAAGAGCTGAAGAGGCTTGCAACCCCATAAGAACATCAATGCCACTAACCAGGGACTGAACTGCTACCCAAACTGTATACATGGATTGAGCCATGGCTCCAGGTTCATATGTAAGAGAGGATGGCCTTGTTGGGCACCAATAGAAGGAGAAGCCCCTGGTCCCGTCAAGGCTAGACCCCCAGTGCACGGGAATGTTGGGGGCATGAAGGGTGGTTGGGGACTGGAACACCCATTAGAGAAGGATGGGAAGGGGATGTGATAAGGGACTTATATCCGGGAAACCGGGAAAAGAATAACATTTGAAATGTAAATAAAAACGTATCCAAATTAAAAAAAATAAGAAAAAAATCTATTTTCCACAAAAGATAAAAAGGTAAAAAAGGAACATAGAACAAAAGTTTAATAAATGTTTAGTAATCTTTTTACAAAGGGGGAAAATAATCTATAGACTTTGAGGTATTGTCCACCACAAAGTATTTGTTAAATAATCAAGTAAAAATATTTCCTCATCTAATAGATTTTTTTGTTATATTCCTGAACAGAGGACCCTCTGACTAGTGATGACAGACTCAATCTTAAAATTTTGGTATAGCTAACTAAAAAGTAAGTGGATGAGCCAGAAGCCATATATTTCTTCGTAGTCACTGAAATTTTTCTATATTTTATATTGAACTAACTTAATGTAGAATTTCCATCTTATTTTATTGTAATTGAAGTTGGTGGAAGGTAAAGGGAATGTGTGTGTTCTGGACAATCAGAACTGGGACTTTTAAGAACTCAAAATATCACTATTTGCAGATGATATGATAGTATATTTAAGTGATCCCAAAAGTTCTACCAGAGAACTACTAAAGCTGATAAACTACGTCAGCAAAGTGGCTGGGTATAAAATTAACTCAAATAAATCAGTAGCCTTCCTCTACACAAAAGAGAAAGAAGCCGAGAAAGAAATTACGGAAACGACACCCTTCAAAATAGACCCAAATAATAAAAAGTACCTCAGTGTGACTTTAACCAAGCAAGTAAGAGATCTTTACAATAAGAACTTCAAGCCTCTGAAGAAAGAAATTGAAGAAGACCTTAGAAGATGGAAAGATCTCCATGCTCATGGATGGCCAGAATTAATATAGTAAAAATGGCCATTTTACCAAAAGTAATCTACAGATACAATACAATCCCCATCAAAATCCAATTCTTCAGAGAGTTAGACAGAACAATTTCCAAATTCATCGGGAATAACAAAAAACCCAGGATAGCTAAAACTATCCTCAAAAATGAAAGGACTTCAGGGGGAATCACTATCCCTGAACTCAAGCAGTATTTCAGAGCAATAGTGGTAAAAACTGCATGGTATTGGTACAGAGACTGTCAGATAGACCAATGGAATAGAATTGAAGACCTAGAAATGAACCCACACACTTGATTTTTGACAAAGGAGCCAAAACCATCAAATGGAAAAAAGATAGCATTTTCAGCAAATGGTGCTTGTTCAACTGGAGGTCAACATGTAGAAGAATGCAGATTGATCCATGCTTATCACCCTGTACAAAGCTTAAGTCCAAGTGGATAAAGGACCTCCACATCAAACCAGATACACTCAAACTAATAGAGGAAAAAGTGGAGAAGCATCTCGAAAACATGGGCACTGGAGAAAATTTCCTGAACAAAACACCAATGGCTTATGCTCTAAGATCAAGAATCAACAAATGGGATCTAATAAAACTGCAAAGCTTCTGTAAGGCAAAGAACACTGTTGTTAGGACAAAACGACCACCAACAGATTGGGAAAAGATCTTTACCAATCCTACAATAGATAGTGGCCTTATATCCAAAATATACAAAGAACTCAAGAAGTTAGACCGCAGGGAGACTGATAACCCTATTAAAAATGGGGTTCAGAGCTAAACAAAGAATTCACAGCTGAGGAATGCCGAATGGCTGAGAAACACCTAAAGAAATGTTCAACATCTTTAGTCATAAGGGAAATGCAAATCAAAACAACCCTGAGATTTCACCTCACCCCAGTGAGAATGGCTAAGATCAAAAACTCAGGTGACAGCAAATGCTGGCGAGGTTGTGGAGAAAGAGGAACACTCCTCCATTGTTGGTGGGGTTGCAGACTGGTAAAACCATTCTGGAAATCAGTCTGGAAGTTCCTCAGAAAATTGGACATTGAACTACATAAGAACCCAGCTATACCTCTCTTGGGCATATACCCAAAAGATGCCCCAACATATAACAAAGACACATGTTCCACTATGTTCATAGCAGCCTTATTTATAATAGCCAGAATCCAGAAAGAACCCAGATGCCCTTCAACAGAGGAATGGATACAGAAAATGTGTTACATCTACACAATGGAATATTACTCAGCTATCAAAAGCAATGACTTTATGAAATTCATAGGCAAATGGATGGAATTGGAAAATATCATCCTAAGTGAGGTAACCCAATCACAGAAAAACACACATGGTATGCACTCATTGATAAGTGGCTATTAGCCCAAATGTTTGAATTACCCTAGATCCCTAGATGCCTAGAACAAATGAAACTCAAGAAGGATGACCAAAATGCAAATGCTTCACTCCTTCTTTAAAAGGGGAACAAGAATACCCTTGCTAGGGAACAAGAATACCCTTGCTAGGGAATAGGCAAAGTTTAGAACAAAGGCAGGAGAAGCACCCATTCAGAGCCTGCCTCACATGTGGCCCATACATATACAGCCACCCAATTAGATAAAATGGATTAAGCAAAGAAGTGCAGGCCGGCAGGAACCAGATGTAGAGATCCTGAGAAACACACCCAGAGTAAAGCAAATACATAGGCAAAGGCCAGCAGCAAACGACTGAACCGAGAATGGGACCCCCTGTTGAAGGAATCTTACAAAGGATTGAAAGGGCTTGAAGGGGCTTGAGACCCTATATGAACAACAATGGCAAGCAGCCAGAGCTTCCAGGGACTAAGCCACTATGGAAAGACTATACATAGACGGACCCTGGGCTCCCACCTCATAGGTAGCAATGAATAGCCTTGTAAGAGCACTAGTGGAAGGGGAAGCCCTTGGTCCTGCCAAGACTGAACCCCCAGTGAAGTTTATTGTTGGGGGGAGAGTGGTAATGGGGGGAGAATGGGGAGGGGAACACCGATAGAGAAGGGGAGGGGAAGGGGTTAGGGGGATGTTGGCCTGGAAACCAGGAAGTGGAATAACAATCGAAATGTAAATAAGAAATACTCAAGTTAATAAAGATTAAAAAAAAAGGAAGTCTGATCATTAATCTGAAGTCCTTCTTTCTTTCCAAATTGCAGCTACTATGCACCTGGAGCCCACATTAACACAACAGAGTCCAAGGTGGAGTCTCCCTTCTATTGTCCCTCCTACCCCCTTGATGTGAGCCATTTGTCTGACCTAATAAAGTTTGTTGGTTTTGTTCTGTTTTTTTTCCTTCTTTTTCATCTCCTTTTCTTTTGCTGCCCCTTCATCAATCTGCAATTTACTTTCAGTTTGTGTTTTTTTCCAGGATCTGTAATGGCTACTTTGTGCTCAGACACCTCAACATTTCTTCTTGCACTCTTGTGCAAATGGCAGTAGATTTAGTATCTGACCTAGGATCTGCAATTCCTACATTCTGTTTGAGATCCTCATGATCTCTGGTACTTTCATTCTCAGGCTGCTGCTGCTTTTATGTCCCCTCCCTCCTTTATCTGGCTATCACATTCTGGCAGGACTTCTCTTTCTTTCAACTATTTCAACAGTTATCTTACTGTCCTGACTGAGTGGGTCTTCTTTCTCAGATTCACAATTCTTTATCCCCTCTGGTTGAACTTATGAACTTAGCACTGTCCCTGGTTGACTACTCATCTAAGATCCCCAATAACAAATAAAACTAAGAATTTTAAAAAACCAATAGATGTGAATCTCATATTTTTAATTTAAGAGATAAAAAGAGACAAACTGTCAGGATAGTTAGAGTATAACACTAACTAATTTCTTATTAATCTGGCGCTCTTTGTTATAAATCACAGTCAGCTAAACTCATAGATACAATTTATATAAGTAGGATGTACATACTTTGATCAGTCTTCACAAAGGTATGCACTTAAATAACTATAATCAAAAGATTGAAACACATAATACTTCTGTCACCTTGGCATTCTTTCACTCTTTCTAGGTGGAAAGGTCTAACATTTCTAGGACCCAAGTCATCATTGTCATAATAGGGAATTGTCTTAAAAATATATATCATTTGTATCAGATAACACATTATTTTGTACATCTGAATAATTTAAGCAGCACAATAGTTTGAGTTAATTTATGTTGATATTGTCTTTTGTGAGATATAGAAGAAGAAACCCTTTATTTAAACTTGGATTTGTGCTATTTATGTTCAGTTAAAAGAAAAGCTGATGAAAATCTTCTTACAGAAATTTGCTTTGTAGACATACTTGTATATTCACTTAGTATATCACTATGAAAAATATTCTGAACCACAATGCAGTTCAGAGTGAAGTCATCTAAAATTTGATAAATTTACTTCAAGTGGAAATGTTTCCGCAAACTGGAAAACATCCAATGAGTTATATTTAGCAAAAAATTTTTATTAAATTCTAATTGAATATGTTCTTACAGAAAATAATCACGTACTTGTTAGTAATACTGAGATAATTATAATTTAGGTAATGTAGAAGAGGAGATGGTTGATGCCAATGACAGAAAATCAGGTTTGTAGTATTTCTGTTTATCATAGAAACAAAATGCATAATGGAAGAAATTTATGGTAGGGCAAGTTTATTTCAGCTCACAGTTTATATAGAACAGCTCTAATAAAACATGGCCCCCAGGATAGTGAGTTTAGGATTCTTAAAATTTTAGTTGACAAGGAGGCAGAGAAATAGACCACTAGAATAGAAGCTGATCTAGCTTTAAACCCTCAGGACTTAGCATTATTGACTCATATCATGCCCCAAAAGGTTCTCAACTTCTTAAGACAAAACTGGCTAGGGACCAAGTGTTGAAAGACATGAGCCAGTAGGAAACATATTACATACAAATTATAACACAAAGTATCTTTTACAATGTTGTGCAATTATTTTTCAGATAGTATTTTGTTCACAGACTGGTTATCATACAGACATAATGTGATACTGGTCAACCTAATTTAACTCTAAGCTTAGGGTCATTTTATTTGTATATTCCTAATTTTGAGATCACAGAGAATGGCTGTTCTGAGTCGTGGTCAACATTGTTAACATCATTCTCTTTAACAGTGCTGGAATAAGACAGTCCTGTATACCAACCATGTCGAATTTTATCAAGTAAATTAGAAAAAGAGTGAATTTTTAGTATAGTATTGTATAGAAATAGTTCATATTGATTAACAAGGTATACGAGATTTTCCTTGGCATAGATAACCTCGTGGGAAAAATACAGTAATGTTATTTGGAAATAGAGACAGTAATAAGCCGCATTCAAACAGTTAATTTTTTTGTCTACTGTACAGAAAGATCATAAATACATGAACTGTATAAGATAACAAGTTTGTTCTTAAATACTCTGAATTATAAGTGCATGTAGAAATACCTAAGCACTGGATTAAATGACAACATTTAAATACAAGTTAAAATTGTAGTAAGATAAAGATGATGTCTGATGCTACTTATACTACTAGTAAATGAGAAATGAGACTGCTATTCTAGAACCCTATGAATTATTATATTGATGTACACTGATAATATATAGATATAGAGATCTTTAGTATAATCTACATTTAAAACAAAATTACTCTCTCTACTCTCTTTGCCCCGCTGTACTGAAAGTTTTCTGTCAACAAGACAAAAACAAGTGTCATCCACGAAGAGGAAAACTCAACTTAGGAAGTGCCTTCATCTGAATGGCCTATAGCTAACCCAGTGGGATATTTCCAGAATTAAAATGAATATGATATGAGAGTGCCCAGTCTACTGTGGGAGGGAGGTATCATCCCTGAGCAGGTAATCTCAGAACAAAAGGAGGTATAAGAAATGTACCTCAACAGACTCAAGAGAACAAGGTGAGAAGCAGCATTCCTCCACTGTTTCTGCTTGAGTCCCTAGCATGCTCTCAGTATCCATGACATGGAGGTAGAAGAATGAATCCTGTCTATCCAAGTTGCTTTAGGTTATGAAATAAACACAGAAATAAAAGTAGATTAGCATAACATCAGAATTCCTTTTGAGTAAAGCATCATATAACTGTATATATGCTTATTTTAAACATGTGACGACAGCGACAATAATGATATAAAAGGACAACATTGACAATAATAATAATTCAGAGTACTTCATAGCATCATGACATCAACAAAAATTATCGATTTTTAAATTTTTAATTTTGATTCATTGTTTTAGTTCTGAAGACACAAACTCTTTTCCAATCCTCCGGGGAATCTATTGGAATTTTCTGTTTGGAAAAACAGTGGTCCTCTGTAAAGATTGCCTGGTTATCAAACTCATGGTTTCAATTCTACTGCTGACTTCTCAGAGATCACAAAAGCCTGCTACTATGTGTGTGTGTGCTCTAAGGTATTTCCTCCTAAATGAGGACTTTAAAATACTATGCCACTGGTGTGTTGAGATAATGTTTCCCAAAGCGTTGCAGAGTCTTAAATCTGAAAACTACATGGACAGGGAAATGGTTTATTATAGAGTCACAGCTCTATGCCTTTTATTTTCTAGGAGAAATTACCAAATTATTATTCTTTCATTAATAACTAAATACATTGCTTTGTAGTTTCTAAAGGATGGTCCCTGTAGACAAGGACAATTGAACACAGTTAAAAAGGAAGCAGATTTTAATTTATTTTCTGTTGGCAACCAAAGGAATGAATTCTTACTCTTATTTATTTTTATTTAATCTGTGAGACTGATGGCTCCCCAGTGAGAAGATAATATAAATTCTACATCAGAACATTGTTTTAGCATCCCTTATACACAATAATAGGTTATTACACAGAAGTCTCTTGTGTCAGGCTCTAGTCACTGTGGAGAAAACTTTTTTTTACCAGTGTGTGAATTTTGAATGTCTTTTTCTTATTGAGACACATCATAGGTTCCACAATGGTCTGATACACAAGCCATCAGGTAATATGCATCCTGGAAATGATATCTGATCATGCCATGTGCCTTGTGGCATGGAGATTTATTTCAAGGCAGGTTTATTGCTTTTGATTACATTATGTATATACAAGAAATCCTTCAGGGTCTATTTTTAAAATCACCACCTTAGCAATGGGTTACTGAAAGTTTGAAGAGGATCCAACTCCTGCTTTTGCCTTATTCTTACTGATTTTCTAGTTTATTCTGGTGTTTTGCTAAACTTCTATTACTCTGTTGTCTTTGGATTTTTTTATTGTAAATTGTTATTGTTTTGAGAGATTTATATAGTACTGTATTTACATAATTTCCACTCATCTTTATTTCCTTTTCAACTCCTCCTGAGTATTGTCCATTTTCTAATTTATGATGTCTCCTTTAACTATTGCCAGCACCCCCTACACACACACAAACGCACATCATACACAACTCCCCCACATGCATGTCCATTTAACATTGCTCATAGGTACATGTGTTTCAGTCTCACCACTTTGGATTAAGCAACCTATCAGGGGGTTGTCCCCAGGAAAAACTCATTTTCCCCCTTTCAGCAGCCATTCCTTGGTTATGGCTTTTTGACAACATATGAAATCTTTTGTGATTTCCTTTTCTTTTTTTTTTTTTTTTTTGTGTGTTCATAATTCTTTTTTTTTTTTTTATTAACTTGAGTATTTCTTATATACATTTCGAGTGTTATTCCCTTTCCCGGTTTCCGGGCAAACATCCCCCTCCCCCCTCCCCTTCCTTATGGGTGTTCCCCTCCCAACCCTCCCCCCATTGCCGCCCTCCCCCCATAGACTAGTTCACTGTGGGTTCAGTCTTAGCAGGACCCAGGGCTTCCCCTTCCACTGGTGCTCTTACTAGGATATTCATTGCTACCTATGGGGTCAGAGTCCAGGGTCAGTCCATGTATAGTCTTTAGGTAGTGGCTTAGTCCCTGGAAGCTCTGGTTGCTTGGCATTGTTGTACTTTTGGGGTCTCGAGCCCCTTCAAGCTCTTCCAGTTCTTTCTGTGATTTCCTTTTCTTATGTTTGTATAGCAACTAACATTGTCAATTTAAAGATCATGGCTATGCAACCATATTGTTCAGACTGCATGGGTGCAATTACTCTGTCATATGTAAAAGCCACTATCTTTCAATGGATATCCTGCTCCTTTGTCTCTCACCCTTTCTACCCCATCTACCATTTTTGCTAAGCCTTTCTGAGAGCAGGAGTTTGCAGTTTAGATTCATCAACTTGCACCTGAAGCCTCACAGCCACTTATACTCTGTCCTGAATCAGCCATAGATTTCTGTTACAGGTGGTTGTTATTCCTTTTACTGTACTATATCATCAATCAGTGTCTTATTATTTATACATTATGAAGCTGAATGATTAAAAATGCCTACTTAACAGAAGAATCTAAGACAGTTGTACACTTATGCCGATTTTTGTTGTATTCTTTTGTATTGATGACAATGTAAATTTCTACTGCATAACTATTTGTACTGTACAAAATATAAAATTAAACAAATATATGCAGCTATATATGTTTTTCCTTATCATTGATTGTGTTAATTTTAAATGATGTTTTTTAAAGAACAGCCATGTATAATACAAAGATTTAGGACCATAATAGAAAATGAAGTAGGATTACTATAAAAGATCTGAGATCAAAATAAAATTTGTTGTTTTATTGAAAATTGCAATATAGGTAGTATATAAGATAATATAATCTTATTAGAGAGACTAATGTAAATTTTTTAAAGTATTAGCAATTTCATATGAAAAGAGGACTGACTGTATTCTTTCAAAATTACCTGAATACACAATGTAGGAAAACTTGTTTGAATAAATGATTTTATATTAATTTACTTGATTAAAGGCATTGTACATTTTCTACTTTCTATTAAGAGATCATGTAACAGCAATAAAGGAAAAACCTTATTTATCGTTTATATATTGTTCAAGACAAAAAAATTCAACAAAAAATGAAATAAGAATGGAGAACAGAGGTTTTCTAGCTGTCATCTCCTGATTGACATACAGAAGAGTGTTACCAATGTTTTATCTGAATGAGTCTTTGTGACATGAAAAGTATACAGCTAAGAAAAGGTAATGAAACCTTGCAACTGACCTTGCTTATTATTGTATTAGCATCAAGCTTCATATTCTAATCATTTGGGAGATACATAATTTGAAGAGGTTCTGGTTTCAATATGTAAACTGATGTTGTTAATTTCTAATATCAATTGTTAAGGCATGAATGGAAATGGAGGACCATGATGAAATCCTAACTGTAAGACTGCCTCAAGTCACATACTTATTCCTTGTTTTACTTGACACTCAATAGATGTTGTACTGACATAGTAACTAGTTATAAAACTGTTGTGAACTCATGGTGCATATTTTTATTGAATGACCATTTATATACTATGCTTGAATTTGTATGTAAGATTGTAAAGTTAGACTGTTGGTTCTTCATTTTCAACATGATTTACTTTAGATTATTTAAAGGTGTTTGTATCTTGAGACCAATTTTAGATAATTTCTAAATTAAAAATGCAGTAACACTGTTACTGTTACTAATAAGGCAAGGATAAAATGAACTTAAGTTTGTGTATGTAACTTAGTTACATAAATTTTACTACTCTGTTGCTTCAACATAGAGTTTCATTATCTTTTGCTTCAGCTCTGTCATGATACTTTACTTTCCAAACATGTAACCTTTCTTCATATTCATATTAATATTGAGAGAGACATTGGGACTTCTTTGAGTAATGCATTTATAATTGAGCTGCATGTGTATCATCCAAATACTTAATGTCCACCATCACAGTTTCAATATATAAAGTCTAGGTTGAGACTTGAAATTTTTCACTCCTGAAGCCAACTGTAATCAAAGTACCTATAAGACATTCCTGAGAAGCCTCTGACAGGCAGGCTTAGATCTAGAATAGCAGAGAAGAAGTCTGGGTATAAAGACCAGGAGAGCTTGCAAAGGTGCAGGATTCCTTTTTTGTATGAGCTGAAAATTAAGAAAATACAGTTGTAGAAAGGAAGCTACTTGTCAAAAACCAGAGAAGAAACACTAAGGAAATGGAACCTGAACTTTTGAGTCCAAGAGATATTAGTGAGACAAAGAGCTCAGAGCAGAAATCTTGCAAAATGAACAAAAATTCCTATCTACGCTTATAGTCCCAAACTTCTTTATTATTCTCCCTCAATATTTAAAATTAAAACTATTTTCAGAGGAAGAAAAGAAAGATAAAATGAGAAAGGAAACTTCATAGAGACAGTTTATCTCTACATCAAAAGGTCAAGATCCGAAGAGACTTTATGCTGCCAGCCTGCTGGTTCAAATCTATTGGACATTTACAATACCATCAAATATTACCTAAGAACATTGATTCTGGGCCAGCTGAAACACAAGTAACTACAATATGACACTATTAATCCTTTAAACATTCTTTTAGCTACTGTAGCTTCATATGTTTGTTTCACGACTCTTACCTTTTTCTGTAGTAAATAGGATACTGGACTGTGTTGGCAGTTTTTTCAGCATCAATGGGATAAGATATGCACATCTACTCTCTTTTCTTTTCTTCCCCTAAGATCACCTTTTGAAATGAATTCTACTCTCCTGATTGAGTGGACTTTTAACTATAAATATGACTACTATTCAGAACATAGAGTAGTGATGTGCTTTTTTAAGTTTTACCAGTCTCTTTCCAGAGTTAGAGTCTAGGATAATGAAGAAGAGTGAGAAATGCAAACAGGAGTAGATTTATTAAGGAATAACAGGGAAAACTTTCAAATGTGTGGAGTTGTCACAAGCAAAACCTACCATAATACTATGCCATCTAATTTAGTAGCCGTTCATGGTCCATATGGTGAAAACAACTGATATGCTCTGTAAATTCATACTGAGCTTGGTCTTCTTTGTGCTTCTCATAATTCATGACAGCAAAAGCCCTACACACTGTTTGTATGGTCCATTGACCTAAGGAAATCAATTGTGAATTGTTTTCCCAGTCAGAGTCTCATAAGTTATAGGCACTTCCATCCACTATCCCTCCCACACATATTACTAGTTTTATAGGCTATTGATCACACCACTTCCCTTTCTTATTCTTGGGCTACATGACTAATACATGATTTATCATAAAGCCTTACACTTTCTTCCCAGGGAAGGTACTCTCGTCTCAATAGGACATTCTAGATCTTAGAGAGACATGTAATATTAAGACATTTAAGCCAGGAGGAATACTTACAGGTAGTTTTACATGACTGAGTGGTGTGCTTGCAACTGTCCTATCTGGTTTTATAACTTGCCTCTGAAGGAGGAGCTGCCTACTCTGGTGGCAAGAAGCCAGGGCTGTCAGCAGCCTACATTTTCAAATGTGTCACCATTGATGTCTTGCATATTGGTAAATCATGTTTATTGCTAGTTTATATCCTAGTTTCAGACAGGCAATAGGTGACTTTAATATAGGGAGAAAATTTTGTGCTTAAACAATAACAATCAATGTGAAACATAAAAAAAGATATCTGATACAATGAAGAAAGTCCTTTTGTTCTACCAGAAGAGCATATTTTAGAAGTGTGGTGGGAGCCTTACTAATGTAATAAAATATGAATTAGAATCTAGGGAAGAAGTTTTACAGAAACAAATTTTAAAAGGTGATGCTTATGAACAAAATATGGGCATAATTCTGACAAGATTGCCTCCAGAGTAAAAGAGGTATGTATCGAGAGAGGAAAGAGATTTGTGAAAACAAATCCAAAAGGGAGTCAGACAATAATGAGACGAGAGCAGGAAAGTGACCCTCAGCATTCTGAAATTCACACGGTACATGCAGTCCACCAGAGAAAAAGAAAGGGGTCTATGAGTCCTTTACTGTTTGTCATGTGATGCTTTCAAAGAGTTGACAATCTCAATAAAAAGTAAGCTCTCTATCCAATTTCAGTCATAAGTACACTGCAGGCTGCCTGTGAACCCATTTTCCAGGCTGGCTGCCCAGTGGAGCTCACACTCCTCCCTCCTTATACTCAGCTGAGACATGAAGTGGTTTTATACCACAGTAGAACTTTTGTAGAAATCTGAATAAATAACAATGCTTACTTAAATGATATACTCTACAACTCTTATGTAGATCAAAATTGCATTTGGTTTGTATGTTTATGGATGTGGTCACCTTGTTTGAACCCGGCGTCCTGTCATTACCTTGCACCTAAATTGTATTAAGCACTACACAGTTATATTCCAAATCACATCTGTAATTGCCTAATGTACAGAGACTATGAGGTTTTTCTTTAAGAGGCAACCTGGGATCCTTAAATCATAATATGAATCATGCCTTCGTTGAAGAGGTTATAATAAATCTACCGTGTGGTAAATCCTGTTAGAGAGCTGAAATGCAGAGCAGAGAGATTTCTCAGCAGTTAAAGCACTGACTGCTCTGCACGAGGTTCCAGGTTCAGTTCCCAGAACACTTGTGGAAATTCACAACTGCTTACAGCTTCAGTGCCAGGGAATTAGAAGACCAATTCTGAGCTCTGCAGGCACCAATAATGCAAACGGTGCATTGCATGCATGCAAATTAAAACTAATACCGATAAAATAAAATGAATGAATCTATAAGGAGAAGCTTTAGTAATAGACTCAGTTGTTCTACTTTTATCAAATTTTTCTTCTTTGTTCTTTAATAAAATAGTTATGTGAGAGCCTTTCCTAAATTAAAAAAAAAGTTTGGTATTTAAAATGTTCTTCACGATTCTGGTCTCCATCTGCACCCAGAGCTAAGGCTGTCCCACAGCCGTCCGGAACCAAAACCTGCCCACAGAGAGCTGGTCTGCCAGGAGCATTCTCACT
This sequence comes from Rattus norvegicus, assembly GCF_021556685.1. Classification (NCBI taxonomy): domain Eukaryota; kingdom Metazoa; phylum Chordata; class Mammalia; order Rodentia; family Muridae; genus Rattus; species Rattus norvegicus. The sequence goes on along the minus strand of NC_141539.1, from coordinate 85,566,451 downwards.
CCTAAGCCCATAGTTAAAAACCCACTTTCTCTCCACTGACTGTCCAAAGAGAGACACTCCAGGAACCCAAAGGGGAAAAGGAAACGCAGAGCAGCCTGGGACAGGACATTGTCAGTCTCCATGGGAGCCCAGACCTAAGTCTGTCCCAGAGTCTTCTGAACCCAAAATCTTCCCAGAAAGAGCTGATCTCCCAGGAGTGCTCTTACTCTTAAGATCACAGGCTCACAGGCCCACAGGAGGGGCAAACTCCAGTCAGAGACATCGAGACAACTAAAATCAGAGATAACCGTATGGTGAGAGGCAAGTGCAAGTACCTAAGCAACAGAAACCAAGACAACTTCCCAGTTCTCCCACCACAGCAAGTCCTGGATATTCCAACGCACCAGAAAACAAGATATGGATGTAAAAATCACATCTCATGATTGAACAAAAACACACAGGATTTAAAATGAAAATAGAAACAATAAAGAAAGCACAAAGGAAGACAACCCTGGAGATACAAAACCTAGGGAAGAGATCAGGAAGCATAGATGCAAACATCACCAACCAAATGCAAGAGATATATAAGAGACTCTCACCCACAGAAGTTACCACAGAAAACATTGACACAACAGTCAAAGAAAATGCAAAAAGCAAAAAGCTCCTAACCCAAAACATCCAGGAAATCCAGGACACAATGAGAAGAACAAAGCTAAGGATAATAAGTGTAGAGGAGACAAAAGACTCCCAAATTAAAAGGCCTGTAAATACCTTCAACAAAATCATAGAACAAAACTCCCCTACCCTTAAGAAAGAGATGCCCATGTACATACAAGACTACAGAACTCCAAATAGATTGAACCAGAAAAGAAATTCCTCCCATCACATAATAGTCAAAACAACAAATGCACAAAAAAGAAAATCTTAAAAGGAGTAAGGGGAAAATGTAAGTAACATAAACCACCAACCAATGAGTACACATGGAGGGACCCATGGTTCCAGCCACATATGAGCAGAGGATGGCATTGTCTGGCATCTATAGGGGGAGAAGCCTTTGGTCCTGTGAAGGCTTGCTTTCCCAGTGTAGGGGAATGCCAGGGTGTTGAGATGGGGGTTTGTGCATGGGAGTGGGAGCATCCTCACAGAAGCAGGTAGAGGGAGAAGGGTGTATGAGAGAGGGGGGAAAGGATAACATTTGAAATGTAAATACATAAAATATCTCATAAAGTTCAAATTAAAAAAGAATTTAAAGCCAGGGTTGCCTCAAAACAACACAAATACACAAATAAGGTAATAATACTTACCTTACTTCTTTGCACATTTTTTTAGACTTAAGAGTCTGTGTACAATGATGTAGAAGGATTCAGATGCAGATGAAAATGGAGAGGTTACACATTATATTGCTCCAAGTACAATTCACTGTGAATAGGATATGGTACTTACATTGAGACAGAATATAAGTTTTAATTAATTTTGTGCTAAAAATTTCATCTAAAGTAATACAATGTCAATATAAAGAGTTTGGAAGTTTTTATAAACTGGAAGTCATATTAAAAAACTTTCCTTTTATATTGAATATGTATCTGATTTGTGTCCTGAAATTTCTATGCTGTACTAAACACAGATCACATACCCCTGCCCAAACTTGAGTCATAGAAGCCAAATGCCAGACTCTATATTCTCAGAAACAATAATTTTTTGTATTTATTTCCTTCTATTGAATAAAATATGGTTCAGGCTAGATTTTATAATTAAAGATTCATGAAATAATTTTTAAACACATATAAAGAGGTCATTGTATATATGTATACATTTCAGAGATTTCATGACATTTATTAAAGATATTAATTGCTCAAATAATATTTGAAATTACCAAACTTCAAAGCAGTTTTTATGTTATGGAAAAGTTTTTCAGTCCAGGAGGAGATAAGATGCCCTTCTCCACAGAAAAATGTATGAAGAAGACATATTAGGGATCTTGGAAAAGAGCAAATATACCCAATTTTCTCAAATTAAAAATAAACTTGGATTTTCTGCATTTCTTGGAAGGGATATATACTCTAGCTTCATTTTTCTCAGTTGTCTATTTCTTTTATTTATTTCACATAGTCTTCCAGTTAAATTATATTTTCTTGAAAGTATGTTGCCTATTATTATCTGTGGGGAAGAAATGACTGTTTTAGCAGACACAATGATTTGTCGGCCATTCTGGTGTTAAATTAGGTAAAAATCACAAGCAATGCTCACTTATGTACATGATAATGCTTGGAGAGATTTCCTGATTGGGTAAAAAGTTTATAGACTCTCTCTCTCTCTCTCTCTCTCTCTCTCTCTCTCTCTCTCTCTCTCTCTCTCTGTGTGTGTGTGTGTGTGTGTTTTGTTTGATTGATTGGATTGGTTATTTTTAGATTTAAGGTTATCAACAATCCATTAAGGCAAGGAATGAAGGTGTGAATTGGAAAAGTACATGTAAAGTCTGGGCATAAAGGAAGGCTAATGAACTACTGGTAAGGGAATAATAACTACATACGAAGAGGAAAAAATTTAAAAAAATGTTCTTCACTTTAGAAAAATAACTGCACAAAATTAACTAAGACACCTTCCTCATAATGTTATTATTCCAATAACAAAATTTGTCACCCTTGAAGAGATCCAACACTGATTTCCAAAGTCTTTTACTGATATTTATAGTTTTAGATAGTATATAAATTGGTTGTTATTTATCCAGTTCATTCTTGTGACCCAAAATAATTCTTTAGATTTATTAAAAAGAATTGGCATTTATAATGCACCAAGTTAAGGCTGATGCTGCTATTTCAGAGCTGCAACTTGGAAAACCATTACATTAACAAGTACCTAGAAATGTCATCACATGCTTTGTATTTGATCAGAACATTAGCCAGCCAGCTGACTACTGTATTTTGATTCCAGTTTATTCTTGGTTGGCTGCTTCTCAGCAAGAGAACACTTAAGGCAAACTCTGAGGCTGCTTCCCTTGGGCTGAAGCTGCTCAACTCAGTGCCACATTGTCCTACTTATAAATGGACACCTATTTCCTTAATTTCCCAACACAGCTAAGGTCATCTCCAAATCTACTTTGAGTGGAAGGCTTCATTGACATGGGAAAGCACTTTGCTAACAGTTTCTTTTATTCCAACTGTGCCTCAGATGTCTTTTACATTTATACATTCTGCTTTTGAAGATACTCCTTGCTGTTGAACTGCTGGATCTCAGTATTTCATTGTTCTTGCAAGCAAACTCATATTCATATATGTTTTTTACTTCTTCAGCATCAAGTATGATCACCAGGTTCAACTTTCCCCCAAATTTGAAGCCAACTTATACAGTACCTCAAATAGGGAGTAGCCAAAATTCTAAAACTCTAACAGTTTTCATTGTGCTTTAGGGATGCATTAAAGGAAAAATTATTCACTTCATTTATGGGATTGGTTTAGAAAATCTGTGACTTGTTCAAAGTATAATTTGTTATAGCAAGTATAATTCAGGTAAACTAGCAAGTGATTTCAATCTCGGGATTCATTTTATAGGTTAAAATAAAATATTAAATTAACTGATACTAATACTGATGTACATAACTTTTGTGTTCATAAAATGACAAGCATTTAGAAGTGTCTGACATATGAGAAGATGGCACTATAAAATAAGATGTAAGATTTGCCTTTAAAAGTTACTACCCAACCATAACTAGTCACCTAATAAGATAGAAATCATCATGAAAACATTTTTCATTCACATGCCTTATTTTAAGTGAGGAGCTCCTATAAGTAGACCCTTAAGAACTTGTGAGGCAATGTTATATACATTAACACAATAGCTTGCTGGGCAAGGTGGTACATGTCTTTAATTTTAGTATTCTGGAGGTAAAGACAAATGAATGTCTGAGTTTGAGGATAGCCTGGTCTATAAAGTGAGATCCAGGACAGCCAGCATCACGTAGAGAAACTCTGCCTTGAAAAAAAGTAAGCAAAAACAAGAATCACCACCAGCAACAATGAAACCATATATTTAGGCTGACACCATGAAATAGCTGCTATCTTGCTTTGGTGTGTGCAAGAAGGCATGTAGACATCTGCACACACATATTAATGTAGTACACACGTACAGTACAAACATGCATAAAACACACACACATAATTTCTTATACATTCACATATCACACATACTCATACCAATATACATACACACATTATTTCCTATACAATCATTTATGAGACATGCTCATACCCACACACACATTTAACCATGCACTCATATATCACACACATGTACATAGTAATACACACACACATACTCACACACACACACTTAATAGCACACTCATATCACAAATACACATGTACATACTAACACACATACAGAGTTGGGAGTTAAAATGTTTTCTTAGCAGAATTAGAAATTCCTGCCAGAATCCACTTTTTTCATTAAATAATGTATTTTGTTCAGACATATTTTCCCTAGGAGTACAGTGACAAATGAGGGCACTTTAAATCAAGAAACAACAACAACAACAGTGACAACAACAAAAACAACAAAAATTAAATCATATACCATTTTTCTGTTTTCCTTAGGCTCAGCAGAAGCTACAGGACGATAGGAATTCTTTGTTCACTCTTTTTCCCTTTTGGCTCTATAGATCTGTAGGTGTAATTCTGTCCTTCACTGAGGTGTTGTTCTTTCTGGCAAATGATTCTTTTATATCTCTTGAGGCAGAATATGTATCCAATTGTTTTCCTAAACATTCAATTTGTCTAGAAATGTTGACTTAGTTTTTCTGTGTGCTAGAATTCTATATAGTTCCAGCAGGCACTTCTATATCATTTGGTCATCCTCAACAACAGCAGTGATGATTTTTTATTTGGTTCTATTTCTGCACTGGGAATTATATGAAGGTTGTGCTTATCTTTCATGTTGATGGGAGTGTGGATGTTGGTAAATATGGTAGAAAATTAATGGGTCTAGAGAGCTGAACTTAACAAATATGCAGGAATTAAGGAATGTGGACAATAATTAAGAATTTTTGAAATTTGAAAAAGTATTCATATCCAATGTTTTCAGATTAAAAACCTGAATATCAGATTTTAAGAGTATAAAATAATATGATTTGGAAAAAAGTGAAAAACTCATCACCTAGAACATGGAAAGTGATAAAAATAAATGCATAAATACTAAATTATGAAAAATGATAAGATACCAATATGTGTGTAAATGATCAAATGAATAAAATTATTTATAACCATAGCCTACAGAAAATGAAGGAAACTTAATGGCAATTAGAGCTACAAATTATAAATTACTGCTTGGTCCAGAGTGTGATATACTCACTAATAATAGAAAAATTACTTCTATTAAGAAGTGTTATCACCTGTCCATAATAGAAATTTGAATAAACTACATTGAGCAAGCTAAAGATTTATTTCCTGTCTTATGACAGTCAAGATGGCAGGCACAGATTGGTAATGATAGGTCATGATCTCTGCTGTATTTTCTTTTGTGTCTGAATGAAAGTTAATGGCTACACAATCTCTCACTCATGTTACTTGTCAGACACCAAGTAACACAAGTAAGTAAGGCATATCAAATGTAAATGGCTGCCATATTAAAACAGGCCATGGTTGAAGAAAAAGCTTTTATTAGAAGTCCTAGTCCAGTATTTCTACATGAACTGCTATGCCTTGAGACACTTCGGCTAAAATTTCATGAGAAATTAGAGACAGTAATTTTCACTCATCTCTTAATAAAATTAAAATATTCTAGAAACAAAGCATAAAAGATTCAATTGAACTTTCTTTTGCCTCAGTTTCTGGAAGTTATTAATAAAATATCCAATGCTATCAAATAAAAATAGAGTGGAGAAATGGTTGTTGAAAACAGTTCCTTTTCTGTAACAAATTTAGAATTTTATGAATAAAATTGATTGGCCATAAATAAAATTTCTTTGTATCTTTTTCTTTTTAAGACATTTTGTTCTTTTTTTTTCAGAAAATTAGGTAGAATTTCTATTCTTTCCTATATTCATCTTATATTCTATAACATTCTTAGTTATCATTACATGTACATTCATGTGTCTGTGTGTGTGTGCGTGTGTGTGTGTGTGTGTGTGTGTGTGCATGTGTGTGCGTGTGTGTGTGTGTGTCCTTTTCATGTGTATGGGGGCTTGTCTGTGTGTCATGTACTCTTTACAATTTTTTATACAGGACCATACAGGTTGAGGACAAAATCAACTTTAACCATGGAGTTCCAATCTGCATAATTTTTCTGAATTTTTATTGCCAGATTATGTAGGACTTAAAACTATCCAGTATAATGCAAACAAATACCCCCAACATAGAATACTTCATCACTTCACAGTTAAGTATGACATTTTCTTGACACATTTTGGTAGTTATCTTTTGCCCAGTTGAAGAAACCCTTATATTTTTGTTTGTTGAAAGTTATGCTTGTCCACTAACTTCCAATGTAAAACACACATAATTTCACATGTATGATTGCTTTACTGGTAAAAATTGATAAAAACAAAAAAGACACCTTTTGCTTATTTTTCAAGACTAAAGATTTTTAGGAAAAATTCAGCACATTTTCTTGGTGTTGACTTATATTACCTAATTCTACTTAAGAATCCTTTTCTAGAATGGCACTTGTTTATATAGAAGGAAATAAATGTAGACATCTGTCTATAGGCTAATGCATTGAACTTTTACTAGTTATCTCTTAGAAATTACTTCTGTACCCATATAAAGTCTTTCTTTTATCCTCACTTTCTGGGAGATATCTACCAGTAGTTGTTAATGTGACAGGTCTAATTTCTGTTGTCAAACTCTAAAAGAAGAGAAAGAATAGACTGAGAGAAACAAAGAGAAAGGAGGAAGAGGAGGAAATAGAAGAAACAGTTAAGTCTCTTTAGAAATTAACCTAATTTATTTCTCAGCCCATTTATTCTTGGTATATGAGGAAGCTATTAGATCTTTTGTTTTGTTTGGTTTCAAGGTAATTTTGTATCGAGCCACTTCAGTGTAAATGTTTACCGGCTGTAGGAGTACTCTGGAATAATTTTTAGGGTCACTTATGTATACTATCATTTAATCTGCAAGTAGCGATAATTTGAGCTTTCCTTTCCAATTTGTATCCCCTTGATCTCTTTTAGATGTGTTGTGCTTTAGCTAGAATTTCGAGAAGTAAGTTGAATAGATAGGAAGAGGAAGCCATGATTTGTCCCTGATTTTAGTGGAATTTAAATTTGTCTTCATTTAATTTTATGTTGGTTATCTACTTGATTTATATCACTTGTATTATGTTTAGTTAAGTATGTGCCTTATATCCCTTACACCATGAATATTTTTCTCATGAAGGAGTGTTAGATTTTGTCAAAGGCTTTTTCAGCATTTAAAGAGATTATTATGTGTTATTTTTCCTTTGAGTTTGTTTATATAGTGGATTACAATGACAGATTTTTCTATGTTGAACATACTTGTATCTCTGGGATGAAGCCTAGTTGATCATGGTTAATGATCTTTGTGATGTGCTCTTGGATTAAGTTTCAAAATATTTTTTGAGTACTTTTGCATTAGTGTTCATGAGAAAAATTACTCTAAAGTTCTCTCTTTATTGAGTTTTGAAGCAAGATGTAATGACTGAATTTCTGTGATTTCTGTTGATATATGCCTCTTTTCATTTCTGATGTTGTTATCTTGTATTTTAGTTACTTTCTTATTATTGGATGGGGACATTGCTTGGATGAGTTTGAAACCTACAACAATAGAAAATCACATGAATCTATGCAAGTTACTCTAGATAAGACTCCTAGCAATGAGGAATGAGGTTTCTGAATTATCCAGGGATGAATGGTAATATCAACCCAACCAAAAACTTTAACATAAAATTTGTCCTTCTATAAGATGTGCATAGGTGATTTTTGTGGGGAGGGTGGTAATGGGGGGAGGATGGGGAGGGGAACACCCATATAGAAGGGGAGGGGGAGGGGTTAGGGGAATGTTGACCCTGAAACTGGGAAAGGGAATAACAATTGAAATGTAAATAAGAAATACCAAGTTAATAAAGATGGAGTAAAAAAAGATGTGCATAGATAAAGACTGAACAGAGCTAAAGAATTCTGTGCAAGACCAGGGGAAGGATTGTAAGAGTCAGAGAGGTCAAGGACACCATAAGACACTACAGAATCAAGTAACCTGGACCCCTAAGGGCTATAAAATCTGAACCACCAACCAAAAGGCCCTCTGTAAAAAAATTATGTATTATATATACATTATATATTATTATATACGGTTACATAGCTTGGTCTTTATGCTCAAGTCCTAAAAGCAGGAACAGTTTTTTTTTTCTGACTCTGTTACCTGCCTTTGGAACCCTTTCCCCTAACTGGGCTGACTCCTCAGGCTAAATAGGAAAAGATGAGCCTCTTCTTATTGCAACTTTGTATGCCAAGGTTGGTTGATACCCATGGGAAATCTCCCTTTTCCAGAGGGAAAGAGAGGTAGAGTTGATAAGCAAGAGGTGTACGGGGTAGGATTTGGAGGAGAAAAGTAAGATAAAAAACTGCTTGGGATATAAAATTAATTAATTAATTAATTTTAAAAATAAAAAGAATTGAGCTACTCATAAACAGAGATGTCTAAAACATATTATTTTTTTATTTTTAAAAAACATATTATTTATAAATAATTATATTTGTATAATAAAATGTCAAAGAGGTTTTCTATATTTTTTGATATTTTACAATTTTCTTTTTTGACTATAATTAATACATTTTTACAGCGGTTGGTTTGTTTTGTAGAAAAAAATTAAAACAGAATAAAAGAGAAATTCTCCTTACTACCTCAACTCTTTTGAGTGTGTTATAACTTTCAGAAACATGCATATCTGAATAGAAGAGTTGAACAGAAATACCAGTGTTTCTGTTAACAACTTTGATTTTCTAAGCAAATAGGTATACTGATTGAGGAAAATGTCCTAAACTTTTAAATGGTTTGGTAGAAGAGCAAAAATTCAATGGAACTATTTTCTAAAGAGTATTTTGGTTATAAAGCACAAGAATGAAACTGCTAAATATTTGTTAATTTCTTTAAAATTTATTAACCAATTCTGAATATTCTATTGTTTCTTAAATGTATACTCCGTTGCAGAATGTTGCACATTTCAATTTTAGAATCAACACTATAAATAATTTGTTGAGAATAGTTGTTAATGTAGTATAGTGTTAACATGATAAGATTTTTGAATTTGCTAGATTCTATTAAGACATGTCTCAAGGCTAAAAACAAAATCCTGAAATTTGAGCAGTATCAGCAGAGTACAAAAATTCTTCATGCATTATGACCTCTGTGCTTTTGTCCTCTGCAAGAATTATAATTGCCACAGAAACATCTACTTGATCTAAAATTGAAAGCACATTTGTTAATCTAAACCTATGTGCGTGGCTAATGACTCCATTAAAATCCTAAATGACAGGAGTTAACATTGAACATTTTAAGCCTGAGATTGAAGATGTGCTATAATTTTTTAATTAAAACACTTTCAGCATAGAAATCAAGAGTAAATAAATCTGAATAGCCCAAGAATATGTATTGCTTTGACCATCTGTGCTTGCATTCTCCTACCATGGGTGAGAAAATACCTCTTGCCAAAAATTCCACGTTCTGTTCTCCAGTGAATTAGCTACACTTAGGATTTTTATCAGAGATGAACACAAGCCAGCTGGGTTTCAGGCAGATTGGTGAAGTGAGATTGCATGACGGAGACATATGAAGACATGGTTGCAGTCAATGGAGATTATCTCAATTTAGGTAGGTTTTTGGCAAAAGCCATGTGAGCAGGAGCCCAATAGTTATAAAAAGGACTATTACAACCTTTTAAAATATCATACATTTTTACATTACCATGATAGCATATTCAAAGGTTTAAAATCATGGCGAAAGCAACTGGGACTAGATGTACATATTTTAGTGTAATAGAAGAAATAGAATTTTCATTTTTTCTGCATGGTTCATGACTAATATGGCTGCAGAAAAAACAGAGCTTGGATAATTACTAGTCTATATGTGATAATCAGCACTCACTTGACTTAAGTTAGCCCTGAGTTTCTCTTCTCCATTGGTACCTTGTTTAGAGTGCGCTGTGTTGTACTGGTCTTATCCTCTTCACTGTTGCTACTCTTTGCTCTTCTGAATAAGTTTTCCTAAAGCAGAAGCATCAGTGTTCTTTCTTTTCCCATTTGCCTTTTCAGGGTTGGGGAACCATAAAATACCTCCATGTTTCCTGGGAGTAACTTCAAGGCTAAGTTATCAGTGCTTTTTAGTTTTATTAAACTCCATTAAATACCTAAACTGCTCTTTTCTCCAAAAAAGAGATAGAACTGGTATAATTATATGGCTATATGCGATAAGTAACTAGGATTTGGCTGCCATAAATCTTGGACTTTGGAGAGTTTGTGTGTGAATATTCAAGTTTTTAAGTTGACATATGGGGATTATACATCACGGCTAGAAAAAGGACTCAATGGTTAACCATACTTGTTTCCCTTCTAGAGGATCTGAGTTCAATTTCCAGTACCATCAGGCTTCTTATATCTGACTATTAGTACAGCTTCAGAGGATCCAGCACCCCAGGGCTCCTTGAACAGCTGCACTCACATGCACATACCCCCACTCCCCAGATAATGAAAAATAACATTCATAAATATTGATATATAATATAAATATATAAAATATAGATAATACATAAACATATGTATGACTTTTGATGATTTCAAATTTTTAGTACTATTGTATTGTTGTGGTAAAAATAAAGAAAGGTTTCTTTTATCCTTCACTAGCCAGCACCATAGGGCCACATGGCATCTCTGGGAAAATTTCATCTCAGTCAGTAAAGAGTCTCACCCCCTAAACTCCATTCCATCTCATACTGCTGACAGCTACTCTCTGAGCCCAGGCGCAATCTCTCTAACCATCTAGTTTCCAAGGTGGGTTGCTGTCAAGCCAGTTTCATAAAGAGACTGCCCATCTCATGGCTCTCTTATTGTGGACTCAATTATGTTGCCACATGAAAGAACACACCACACAATAACCTCTGATCCAATTGATAAGACATAATTTGTCCATCTAGACAGCACCAAATCCTTTACACACCCATCCCTGTATCTGTGTGCAGAGAAGGATCTCAACATCTGCTTCCATGTTCTCCCAGCTCCACCTTCTCGCTTGGCATCTTCTCTCCTTTTTAAAACTTTTCTCTCAAAATATTATGCTCTTTAGTCTATAACTAGAAAAGCTTGTATACTATCTGTAAGCTAATTAAATATGTATTCTCAAAGTCAAACAGCCTGAGTAGGCTATGAGAATATAACTAGTTTCTAGTTTCATTCCTGTGAGAAATCTGAGAATAACCAGTATTATCTGAAAATATAGGAAGCTTAACACAGCTTCCCAAACTGAGAGAGGTTGAACTGAGACAATTGTCTAGTTGGACAGTCCCCTGTAGTAACACAAGAGGGCAAGTATTCAGTTTTCTGGCCTAGGATCACCTGACAGACTTTTGATATATAGAATTATGAAGGGTTCATTATTCTGGCTCTGCAGAAATTATCAGTCGACTATTCTCCAATGTGTAATAGTTTTTATTTTCCTAGACATTATTTTGTCTGTAGATGAATTGAGGCAATTCTTGCCTGGTGGCTGTCTTGCCAAAACACATCACCTCAACTGGAGATGGAGATGTCCAGTTTCTTCTCTGAATCCACCAAAGGGGCTCTGTTAGCAGCAGACATGACTCAACAGATGATAAATAACATTAAATGCCATATTCATGGATTTTGGATGAGTTTGAAAATCATCTCTCTATATAAAGTAATCTGACTGTTGTCCATTAACTACCTTAATAAATTATTTTGAAAGCACTTTAACAATAAATTTAGAGCCATAAATTTGTTGTCTGGCCCTTAACTCACATGCTTAATTATCTCAAATTAGTCTTTTAATAACAGTAAAGGACTGGTTTTAAGCCTTGTATACTTAAATGTTTTGTACTGGCACAATGCCTATATATGAGAGTAACAATAGTTTTAATTTTAAATCGATAAGAAATTCATATTAAAGAAAATCTAAACTTGTATCAAATAAATTCTGTAACAATGTAAAATTTATAACTTTAGCTTAATAACAAATATTTCTACCACATGATATTATGGCTGTACAATCAATTCTAGCTAATTCCTCTCTGTTAAATTGTGATCATTTCTAAATTCTCTAGAAAAACAACCTTAGAATAACCACTTTTAGCCTCTCAAAGTTTAGGGAATCTGGGCAATGACTTGTCAAATAACTTCTTCAAGCTATACAATGAGATATCCTTGGGGGTAGAGGAGTGGTAGGGAAAATGGAACAATTGTTGTTGCTGATGTCTGTCTTGACTGGACCTGGCTGAAAGTTCTTGGGATCAGGAATCCAAGCAGGCCAGTCAGCATTCTGATGATGAGCTCTACCAAGCTGTACATTCTGCAATATATAATTTTCAAAACAAGATTTTACTCTCAAGGTATTTTTGTTTGTTTCCCTTAAATTTTGCTTTTTCAGGAGGTCTCCCTTTATCAATGATCCATATAACTCTGGAAGTATACAAAGCCTAATCACCCTTTTGAAAAACACAAGGACAAAACCCTTCTCCCAAAATACTGTCATTTATAGACTATAACCAGAAAAGCTTATACCTTACACTCTCTCCATGAGAAATAATATAACTACAAGACTCAAAATCACACCGACTATGAAAATGAAAACAATTTTGAGAAAATAAATAAGATAAACAATACTGTACATGCCTATTTAGGCTTTTCTAATATGTCATACAAATAATATACAGTCCAGCCAGGAACATAGATTTTAAGCATTTCTTAAGCTGGAATAGATAAATAAATTTTCTGTTTAACTGATAAAATGTCGGACTGGGTGTTAGGTATATTTTATTCTTTTAGATTACAAAATGATAATAGTTGTGCTCAGCTTACATTTGAGAGAAAAAAATTAATTAGACAAATATGGTGAAGTATAGGTTGATGTCATTATGCAGGTGAAGGCAAGTAAAGGATAGAACGAGGCCTGTCATTGGATGAGAAATAAGGATGGGTGGGAGAAAAGTTTTGAAAGTAAGCGAAAGGGTCAGAGCTAAGAGAGGAGCAGGAAGAACATTGGTAGCACATGTTTAAGATTCTTCCTTATAAATAGAAACAGGTTGTTACGACTATTTTTAAGGGATGGGTGTGTACAGGATTTTGTGCTGTCTAGATGAGCAAATTATATTTTATCGATTGGATCAGAGGTCATTGTGTCGTGTGTTCTTTCATGTGACGACTTAGTTGAGTTCAAGAAAGTGGTTTCAGTGCTACCACAGATTTGGGATGTGTATGCCTGGCATTGTAACAACCTGCCGTGGGAGCTAGATGGTGGAGAGTTTGCTGCTGGGCTCAGAGAGTAGCTGTCAGCAGTGTGAGATGGGATGGAGTTTAGCAGGTGAGATACTTCGCTGACTGAGATGAAAATATCCCACAGATGCTATGTGGCCCAGTGGCATCAGTACTAGCACAGGATAAAAGAAACTGCCTTTTCTTTTTTACCTTAACATTTAATAATTTTAGTGCCATTGGCTTTATATTTGAAGTATTGTTCCAGTTAAAAGTAAGAATATTTTTTCTTGACTTGCCCACGATATAAGCACGAGAAGCAAATAAAAAATTATGTGAAAAGGTGAATGATAGAATAGACTTCTATGGTAGATATAGCCCTTTTTGTATTCTATCTCAGCCAAATAACTGATTTCAGCAATTTAGAAAATACTAAAAATTATTAACTGTTGCATACATTAAGAGTTTCAATTTTAAATCCACCACAACAATGAAGTACATATTAAACATTGAATTTTTAGTGTATGTGGTACTTTATCATTTATGTAACTTATTATAGCTTTAAGTACAAATCAGCTGCTGATAAGACTTGTGTCATGATGTGCCTTAAAAATTTGTCTTGGGAGACATTAAAATACAGCAAGACATATGACCAAGCAAGAGTGTCTTTACCACAGAATAAATAAGAATAAAATGTCTTAGAACACCATTTCATACAATGACATCTACAAGGTAGATGTTATTAGGTTAAAGTATAACTAATATAAATTATTGTTTTCCAGGAAATAAGTAACTTTTAATGTAAACATTTAATGGTATAAATTTTAACTACTTGTCACAATCTATCCCTTTGAACAGCCATATGTACTTGCTGTTTCACTTATGTCAGCATGTTTCAGGCTAACAAAGCTTCATCTAGAAAATAAGCCAGATTTTATATATATATATATATATATATATATATATATATATATATATATATATCCCAATTCTATCATATACAAAAGTATGGATTTAATATGTACAGGCCTGAAAATGAATGAATGGTTATTTGAGAAAATTGGGAAGGCAGGAAGAATATAAAAGATGAGAATCAGATCATAATCCCAACAATGTGGACATTATGGCCACTCTGCTAGAGAAGTGTATTTTGTTAGGTAAGCGTTGCTTTGGAAAGCATGATTTTGAAGCTGTCTTAGGTTAAAGAATCATGTTAAGGAATCAAAAATGGTCTAACTAGGGAAAAGGGGGGGAAATTATGCACCGAACTTATTGTGGAAATTATTAAGTATTACCTAGGGTGAGAAGAGATTATGAAGAAACCTTAATACAAATAGGTATGCATTCATGTGGAGTTGATAGGCATGTAAGGTTTAAAGTCAAGAAGCTTGTTATCAAACCAGCATCATCTTCAATCCTTTAAAGCTAGTACTGGTTCACTTACATAGTTCAAAAATAGAATGGACAAAAAATATGATGAGTCACACCTAAAGCAAGTCCTTAAACATGTTATGTTTGATTTATCCTACTATAGGAGAGTTTGTTTAAAATAAAAACGAATGCAATACTTGGGTCTTAGGATATAAATAATCACCATGAATAGGTTATATTAATCATTCATGGCATGAAAAAATGCATCAAAGTATTCAATGATATTTAACTTGCAGTATTTATTTATTCTTGTACTTTCTGTAAACCACTTATATTCTTGTTGACTACATTTATTTCACCTTAAGCTGGATGTTAAATCTCTTCTAAGACATCATGCCTCTTATTTCCTTAAAATAAACAGATACATACAGGCATGGCTTTTATGACGAAAGATAGTACATTTGAAATCCCTACTCACTTACTATCAACTATTGACAAAATAAGTCCATGACAATGCCAAAGATGTGACAAATAACTTTCTTCCATGAAACATAGAATAACAGTGAATAGTCAGTTAAAAATAGTCAAATCTGTCACTTGAGATAGTCAGGTATTTTTATTCAAGTGAATATAGCATCTCAAACCAAAAGAATCTAAGTCTGAGGCTTGGTAAATAGGAAGGGAAACTTCCTAGAGAAATCAGACGGGAAATGAATTTTCCATCTAGAAGTCTGGTTGAATCCTATCACCAGAAAAAGAAACAAATGAAACAAACAAACAAACAAACCAAAACAAACAAACAAGCAAAAATCAAAATTCAGCACAATTAACCACCACCTAAGGTCTTTTTTTTTCTTTTCAGGTATAAACTTGCCATTTTCTATCGATCTCATGAGAAACAACAAATATAGGGAATAAGCATATCCTAGACAACCTATAGAACCCAGTGGTTCCTTAATCTATTTAACGGATTATAATCCTACCTAAAAGACTGCCAAACACTACATACTTATCAAAAGGCAGAAGAAAGCAATAAAGCAAGAAGGTGAAGAGGTGAGGAAGCAAGAGAGGAAGGAAGCAAGGAAACAAAGTAACAAGGAAGAAAGGAAGCACGGAAGCAAGGAAAGAAAACAGACAGACTGACAGACAGATAGACAGACAGAGAGAAAGAAAGAAAAGAAATATTCTTTTTTTTTAGGAACAACCAATATGGCATATACAACTAACATTTAGAAAATTAATTAAAACTCTCCTTTGAAAGGTCTCACATTCCCTCCTGTCACTTGTAAATCCATTTCACATCCTCAGGATTAGAGTGCCAAGAAATATCCACTAAAGGAAACTCTTACTGGTCAAGAGAATAGAATCTCTAGCCTTGCTGGGGATCTACCATTCTACTGGGCTAGGTCAATCATCTGGCCAAAGAAAGAAGGGACCACCCAAGAATTCAGGCTTACCTTGAGCCATGCAGAAAATATTTTCAGCATAATTAAACAACTGAAGCAGTATACTTTTCTTCCCAATCTTCTTACCTCATATCATAACTTACAGGGAAAGAGTGATGTGACTCTCTAAGTCTGCCCACTTTTCTGTATTACCCAGTAAATTGTAATATTTTCTTCTTTTTTTTTTCTATGTCTGTTCTAACCAAGCTAACAATGGTACTCTGGTCATCATTCTCTTTCTCTAAACCTCCCCTCCCTGTCTTGCGGTTGCTTGTCCACCATGTAACTAACTCTCTGCTGAGTTAATCCAACCAGCATGTTTGTTTGTTTGTTTTCCATTCTCCCTTTCAGGGAAGCTGCTGGAATTTACAGCTTGCCTGCTATGTAGATATCTTTTTACACACAAAATTGTAACTAAGTTCTGTTTGAGACACTGCTTAAATTTCTTTTATGGAGACTGTGAACCACAATAAGGGATCCCAAATTTCCTTGTAGTGTTGAAAAAGTTAATCCCAAAGTAACATCAGACAGTGAATTTCATTTTTCAGAATTCTTCTTTGGAATTTATGTGCTAGATAAATGAATTTCCTTTTCAGAGCAAGACTGTTCTTTTCTTCCCAGTCTTATTAATCCATTGGCAGCTCATTACCATTAATTCCAGTTGGCTCCAAAGAAATTATCACAACTGTTTATATATTTCACGTAAAACTAGACTTAGTTATAAATTTGTGAACGTGAGAAAATATCCTGAAAAGGAGAGCTAAATCAACATTTCAAGGACTCTATGTTACTGTTGGGAAAAAAAAAGATTCTTGTCTGGGGAGAAAAGTGGGTTACAAGAGATAAGGGAAGTCAATAGGAATTGAAAGCAGATAATGTTTCCCTTGATTGCCAGGGAGCTTGTGCTAGGAAATTTTGAACATGCAAAATGAAACTCTGAAATTCCAGAGTCATTTATTTATTCATTTGTTTTGCATGCAAACCTTGCTTAACATTTGCGTAATATCTGTATATGAGTGCCCTCTGTGTATTTAAAGCGTCCCTGCTGGCTTTTGTGAAACAATCACTCTGAAGTCTTTTTTAGGTACCATTTATAGAATCTTAATAACACATGCTGGTTTGATAGCCCTTTGATGTTTTTGCTTGTAAAAACTCCCTAATTCCTTCTTCGTAATTAAATAACATTCCAGGATGTATTTATGCTTATCCACCAAAAAAGGATGTGGGGATTCTGGGATAACATTTTGAAACTCAAGGTCCTGATTTATTGCTGGTGGTCGATGGGAAAATAAACCTGAAACTAAAAGAAATTTGCTCCTCTGAAATTCTCTTTTTAAAGATCATAAAAAGTTATATTCAAGTGCTAGCACATAATTGTTGGTAGATTTTTCTTCCTACCCCATGAAGATGAAAGTCTTTAATTTTGAAAGAAATCAAAATGCAATGATCAATGGAGGCATGCGGTTATAAGATTGCAAGGACACAGATGTCAAAGCACCTGATGAAACCTACAGCTGCATCAACTTAAGATAGTGGATTGGGGGAGGGTAGGTTTGAAAACAGAAGGAATCATTTGATACTGGATGGAGTGAGAAAATACTGGGAGAAAAGACTAGAATTAGGGGACATTTTGGTAATGAGGTACAGTGAAAATCCATAAAATCTTCATGGAGAGTGACCCTAGCAAAAACTCCTAGTAATGGGGGGCTCAACCTGAATTAGCCATCTTCTATAACCAGGCTTGGCCTCAAGAGGAAGGATTCAGACCCCAACCCAGCCACACAAATTTTGATGTACAGTTTTACCTTACTACAGAGTATTCTGTATCTGGAGCCTCATTAGAGAGACCAAGAAGATTTCATCCAACAACTGACAGGAGTTGATACACAGTACCATAGCCAAACATAGGCAGAGCTTGGGAGTCCTGAGGAGGAGTGGCAGGAAGGATTGGAGGACTCAGAGGAGTCAGGGACACCACAAGCATAGGAATCCCAGAATCAACTGACCAGAACTAGGGGGGCTAGCCGAGAACCTGGAGCTTGTCGGGGGTCTGACCTAGGTCCCTGGCATATATGTTTTGGTAAAGTAGCCTAGAGTTCTTGTGAAATTCCTTCAATGGGAGTAGGAACTGCCTCTGGGTATTTTGCCTGTTTGTGGGACTGTTCTCTTACTGGGTTGCCTTGAGACTATGTGCCTGGTTGATGTCCCTGGGAGGCCTGTTCATTTCTGAGGGAAAAGGTTGTCGATTTGGGGGAAAGGGACGATGTAGGGGAAAGACTGGCAGGGAGGGAAGAGAGGAAAACTGTGGTTTAGATGTAATATTTGAGAGAAGAATTTAAAAGGAAAAAGAAAAAATGAACAATAGGCATCTCTCAGTGACAGGATGTAACGGTGCCTTTGTCCACTGAGTTTATCCTTATTTTACCTGGAAATTCTGGTGCCCACACATTTTACTAATTGGACCCATTTCCTCCCACAAAGCACTGCGCTGCTTACATCTTCATACCAGGACGCGCTGTGAAGCCCTGGAAGCATCACTGACCTTAAGGTTCCAGCCTCCCACGCAAACTTGAGGATAGAGTTGTTAGCTTCCAGAGTTTTACATTTCAAAGAGATGATTTCGGTGTCTTTTCAGATAGGATTCTTAGGGCGGAAAGCTGACAAAAGACCGATCTTCTTTTGAAAATGATTTATATGCATTTCAGAAAAGAAAAATTTCTCCCTGGCTTCCTAACTTAAAAGCGCTAAAAAGAGAAGACAGACTTTCTTCTCTTATTTTCAGCACCGAATAAAGCTTTAATTCTTTTTTTTTAAGTCTGGTCTGTCCTCATAAAATGACACAGATTGTAAACAGAATATAAGGGCAATACGTGTCCCAATGTCCTAAAGGTCTATAGACCATGCAACCCTTCTCCCTAATTTGCCAGTCAATAATATGTATCAGAAAGGTTACAATCAGGAAAGATTAAAAGATGTGCAAAGTGGCAATATGTTTGGGTGTCTCTTAGGATGGCAGAGACATCTTGTTGGTCCTCAAAGTCCTCTGGATACAACCGTTTTCCATTTTTGTCTTGAAAATTCAACAAATGTAATTATAGAACCCAGGTGATGAGTTTTAGAAAGAACATCATTATAGATTCAAAACTGGAAATAAATTTAAGTAGGAGAGAGAGAGAGAGAGAGAGAGAGAGAGAGAGAGAGAGATCTATAAAGCAAGAGGGATTCCAAGAAATATGGCATCATGGAGTTGCTAGACTGGATTCAAGAAATTGGATGAAGAATGGACAGAAGGTGAGTTGCTCAAATCAGTCACCACACCCAATGGGTTGTGCTTGTGCCTCCTCTCAATCTAAGTCATGAAATTATACATAGCACTCATGCAAAGGTGTTTGTTTAGAGACAAAAAGGAAACAGAAAACAAAACTTCTGGAGTTTTTGGTCCCAAGCAAGAACTTTGTCAGAACTGCTCTGAGGTTTATAGCTCCTGTATTTGTCAATGAAAAGATGAATAGATGAAAGGGCCATTGGTGTGCAATGGAACTAGCATCAACCTTAGGTTTAAATACAGGAAGACTTGGGGTGGTGAAGGTAAGATATATGCAAAAACTAAATAGATCCAGATCAGGTGTGCTTTGTGTGTCTCATTTCTGCTGCATAAGTCTGTTACTACCCACTGAAGATGACTTTACTTTTCCTACAAGAAAACTAGGAGACAGTCCTTACCTGAGTTAATCAATGTTAGGACATTTCCCATGCTGTCACTGGACTGGAGGTCACAGACTACGTTTCAAAAAATTGAAGTTCACTTACTTTCACTTGAGAAGCCAATATCCAATAGAAAAGAATAAGAGTAAGAGGAGGAGAAAGAGGAGAAGGAGGAAGAAGAAAAAGGGTATTTATTCAATGTGGACACCTTGGAAAGAACAAGAGGATCCAGTGACCTATTCCAGTACTTAAATCTTAAGAATTTAAGTGCAATTAAAGTTTAGAGGGCCAGGAATATGTTAGCCTAACTCATTCTGGCCAAGGTACAATCTCACTCAGCACTGTGCTTCAATTTCTTATTTTAATATATGAATGATATGAAGATATGAAATGCATTGCTGCGAGACATGTGGTACATATAGGTGGTTCCTTTTCCTTAGCATGGGATTCCTGGAGAGGAGGGTATTACCATTTATTGGAGTACAGTGCTTCAGTAATCTCTTGACCAGATTGAGAGACACAATCTCCTTTAAGAATATATTTATTTCTGTCAGGTAGGTTGCAAGACCAAAGGAAGACTATCAGCTTGCAAACAGATGATGGAGAACTATACTTTTAAGGGGTACGGCAGTGTCTTAGTGAGGGTTTCTATTGCTCTGGAGAGATGCTATGACTATCACTAACTCTTATAAAGAAAAATATTTAATTGGGGCCTGGTTTACAGTTCAGAGATTTACTCCATTATTGTCATGGCAGGATGCCTGGAGGAGTGAAGGCAGACATTGTTCTGTAGAGGACCTGAGAGTGCTACATATGGATCCTCAGGTAGCAGGAAGGAAGAATGAGTCAATTGCGCCGAGGTTGAGCTTCAGAAATCTCAAAGACCACCCGCGGAGCATATTTCTGACAATAAGACCACACCTACACCAATAAGGTCACACATTCTAATAGTATTACTCCTCGATGCCCATGCATTCAAACATATGAGTATCTGAGGACACTCCTATTCGAATCACCATAAGCAGGGAAATTAAAAGTGGACTGGACACCCTGAGCTGGAAGTTCTGTAGCTTTCATTATATTTACTGTGGGAATCTACAGAAAGGTCAACCCCAAGCCCATGCTGTGTAGAAGGTAAAACCAGGAACATGGAGAGGCATCAATGTCCATATACATTTAGCTTGTAGAAGGCCATATGGAGCAATATGGGCAGAATGAGTCAGAAGGGTCATAGGTAGGCCAAAAGTAAAGATGTGCCTATTCCTTTGCAGAAATAGCTAACTATATACAGGCACAGCTGGCATAATCTTTAACATTGATGTTAGTGAGTTGCCATCCTTAGAAAAAATCTGTCCTCTTACATCTTGAATTCTTAATCTTTGCTAACCTCAACAAGCTTACATAACTTTTCCCTTCTGGAAATCTGTATTTATTTTGGGGATATGAATATCCCAAAGTTTTCTTTGGGAATTATAGGAATAAACCATATACCAAGATTAAATTTTTATTCTATGATTTTTGTTCTTGAAAATCTCTATAACATTTCTAATCAGTGGTAGTGCAGGATTTGCAGTCAAGCAAATTGCAGAATATTCACTCAGACACACAGAAAGTGGAGCTTTAGTGACAGATTGCCATCTTTAGTCCCAGGTATTCACAGACATGGCAGATTTAGCAGGGCTTTGAATTCTGTTTTTGTTATTCTACTCTTCAATTTTGACCTTATACTTTCTGAGGATAGAGATCATGTGCTTTCGTGTTGCTTTTTATTTTTCTCCCTGTTCATAATATTTTGTTTTTAAGATTTGGAAATCAGAACTCATACTGGGGTATACAAAGCAATCAATCATTTTTATACTCTTGTGTGTTGGTTCGATTAATCGTTTTCTCAGGAGAAGTGCTTCTTTGATTCAGTACTGGGATGTGAGTTGGAAAAGCTGGCAAGTTGCTTTAGGCTTCATGGAAAAAGAGGATGTATTATGTGCTGTGTGAATGTTCTGGTTCCTCATTAATAACAGCCCCAACTGAGGAGACATCTGTACTGAACAGAAACAGCCAGACCACTTGCCTTTGACACCACTTGTCTTAGTCAGAGTTTGTATTCCTGCACAAAACATCATGAACAAGAAGCAAGTTGGAACATGTCATTTCTACGGCAATAGAACAATTTCTTTGGCACATCGACTTCATCTGTGTAGCATATATTGTCTTTAATGTTATCGGACTAACCATCATTTAAAGAAATAAGCTACCTTACATTTCTAGCTTGCATGTAAAAATCATTGTGGACATTGTTGATGCTAATTGTATTTCTCTTAAAAATGGTTAGTGTTTTCCAGACTTGTTTCAAGTTCAGTATGGAACTGCTTTGGGTACTCACTGAGGAAAGGAGGAGTAAAAGCTTAATAAAGAAAAGTTTTTCACTTAAAAAAAAAAGAAGCAAGTTGGAAAGGAAAGGGTTTATTTAGCTTACACTTCCACATTGCTGTTCATCATCAAAAGACGTCAGGACAGGAACTCACACAGGTCATGAACTTAGAGGGATTAGCTGATGCAGAATCCACTGAGGGGTGCTGCTTACTGGATTGCTCCCATGACTTTCTCAACATGATTTCATGTAGAATCCAGGACTACCAGCCCAGAGATGGCACCACCCACAATGGATCCTCCTACCCTTGATCACTAATTGAGAAAATGCCTTACAATTGGATCTCTTGAAACCTTTCTCTGTGATAACTCCAGCTTGTGTCAAGTTGACACATAAATTCAGCAAATACAGCACTAGTGTGAGTGGCAGCTGTTGGCTGGGTAGGAAGCTTCTCTCTCTTTCTATAATGTGGTTCCCCCACTGTAACTCATTTAATGTTTTCCACTTTGCTCATCTATCATCTGAAGTGGACTAGGGATGGGACATAAACTCTAGTAGCTTTAACCTGCAATCCATTCCTAAAGTACTCCTTCTAACCCAAATGTCCTCTGACTGTCCTATATTTGCCTTATTTTTCTCAGATTAGGTAAAATTACCGAGATTATATCAAGGCACAGTTTGTTTACATAGGTATTCCAAGTTGTTCTCTGATGAATTAAAAAGTACAAATAAATCTCCTTTACTAAGATCAATTTTTAAAATATATACCATATGTTTTGGCTTACCCTGCAATGGGTTGCTACCCCTCTATATTTTCTCAATTAGGCAAAGATGTTTCCTGATTTTGTATTCAGTTGGGATCCCAGTGGAACAATTAGAGGGAAAGAGATTAACACTTTTCTACAAATTGTCATTTAACTAAGAAATTCACTTCTAAAAATAGGGAATGAATGGTGGGCATCTTTCTACTTTGTTTGAAATCTTCCTTATGACATTGCTTTGTACCATGGAATACACACAACTGTGATAATTTTAGTGGAGGTAAAAGGCAGTAATTTCTAGTATTTGCTAATTAACTCACAACATTGAACTTCAGCTGTCAACTAATTAGGCTATAGGGCTGACTGAGCTTTAGACCGCAGAGGAAGGATGGGGTGATCATAGGCTGAAAGGCATGAATGGCTTCTGTTACAGTAAGCCCTTTAGCCAGCTATAGCTATAGGATCTAATAGTCATTGTTTAATAAACACACTGTCAGGCCAGCAAACAGATAATTGATAACTTTTATCCTGTCTATTAACATATTTATTAAAAGGTGTTATTTTTGGATCACATTTTTTCTCTTCTGAATCTCTATGCAAGTCCTTTATAAGTTTTTCTTTCTATATTAGCTTTTTTCTCTATTGATATCTAGGGCTCATAAAAATTCATCTTCCTTGTGTGATTGCAAAAAAAAAAATTTGTCCTAGACTATTGCTTGTCTATTAACCATTTTTACGTTTTCTATTTACAAAGGCTTCAAATGTTGTTGTAGCTGAATTTATCTATTACTTCTATTATGGCACATTTATCCATACTCTGCATTAAGAAGGATATTACAGACTCATGCCCATAAATTTATTTTAAAGTTTTTTTACAGCAGTTCTAGCATTTTGATTTGTCCATTAACTATTTGGTTGAATTAGAGCTTCCCATTTTTAATGTATGCATTGAAAAATAGCAAACTTCAAAAAATTATACAATGTTAATAAAATCTTTAAAAGATGGTACAGAGTGAAGATGTAATTTTACAGCAGAAGACAACACAATGTGCTTAAGATTCTGTAGTTCTCTTTCTCTGTCTCTTTTTCTGTCTTTCTCTGTCTCTCTGCCTCTGTCTCTCTCTCTGTCACACACACACACACACACACACACACACACACACACACACACGTGTGTGTTCTTTTTTTCTCACAGATTTCAGCAAGAATCTCTAGACATAAGGGCCTAGGTTAGAATTTGATCAGATACCAACAATTACGTGGTTTGTTTAAGTTGACTCAGTAGAATTTTAAAGTTAAAAGTGTTTGGACCAAGAACAGACTCATGAGTTAATAAAACTTTTTTAGTCAATAAAAAAGCTCAGAGGAGTGTGTCTTGATTTTAGTCAAAGAATTCTTTGTCACTAGCTCAATGAGGCTATTAAAACTTGGAAATAAATACATCCTTAATTAATATGATGGATAATGTTAATTGTCAACTTCATTTTATTGAGAAGAGCATGTGATATTAATAAAACAAACCACCATGTGTGATGTCTTTTACAAAGAGAAATATGGGGAACAGATCACCAATGCCCACCACTTAGTAGGTAGGAGACCCATAAATAAAAGCAGAAGCCAAATGTACATCTTTAGGATAGCATTTTCTCTCCATGTTTCTTGGCCAGCATGATGTGAACTACATTGTCCCAGTCTAATTTTCTACCTTGATAGGCTAAAACCTTTGAATCCATGAACTTCATTATTTACTTGAGTTATATGCCTTGGGTATTTTGGTCACCAACAAACACACAAAAACCACATCTAAATGCATATACAAATATTTCATCAGTAACATATATGCTGTGCTTCTAATTAGAGTCTATACAGTAGTCATGACTGAACAAAAAGATATAAAAACATGATCCTAAAGAGTAATATGGCCTTGGTTGCCACAGGAGTGCATGTCCTGGAGAGCTAATTTGCCAGAAAATTAAATGGCATAAAAGACAATATAAGTCAGTATTTTCTGGCTCCTTTACCTTATAGGCTCAAAAATAATCATGGAAGGTGACTTCTAGAAATGAGTTTTATTATATGACAACAAAGATTGCTAAAAGAAAGAAAATAGAGTTCCTATAGAGCTGAGAGACATCCCAGAAATGAAGTTCCAAGTTGTGTGTCTACAGTGTACGTACATATTTGTTTAACATGACATTGGAGAGAAACTGGTTTGGTTCATATGAATGTGGGCTGATACATAGAGTTAGTCAGCCTGTCTTGTTGGTCCAACCATGAAGTGTCCAGGTATCTCTTGACTTTCTACTTTATCTTCACATACAAGGTTCAGAGAAGGATGATCATTGAAGACAATGAATATAGAGAAACTAGAGCAAGAACTACAACTCCCTTCTAACATTCTGACTCTCTCACTCAATCAGGAAAAAAGACCAGCTCCTGGACAAGGAGAAGGATTAGAATTGATTACAGTAGGGATCCCTGCTTTAAAATTGCATGATGTGTTTGTATCACTTGTTGTCTCTCCTTCACACACAGACAATAAACTTATTTTTTATCAATATGAGACTACCCAAGTAAACATAAATATAGAAGCTGATTTGAGATTATGTATTGGTGCTGAGAAGAAATTTAAAAGCATGGCGAATGGATAGTAGTTGATAAGGTAAGTGAGCTTTTAGTACAAGTGTATTTGAGGAATATTTTTTCTAGGAAGATGGTATTTGGAAAGAAATGTAATTTCATCTGTAGGATGGCACAGAATCAACGATATCCAGGCAAGCAAGTCCCTTGTGTCCTGATTAAGGAACATATGGCAGACACTGTTAGCTGGAGTGGTAAGCAAATCAGAGTAGAACTAAGCAAAGGAAAGGCTGGGCAAGAGAATTGTTGGCAATTGATGATGCAAAACCGAACATGGGCATCCGCCCCAGGTTAGTAGGACAGTGCAGGGAAGTTTGAGCTAAAAGAAATATGTGACCTGTTATATCCTTTACAGGACAAAGTAACTCTATATTTTTTGGTGGAAATTATACAACAATTAGAAAAAGAAATTGTACAAACTTATTTTTATAACTAGATTGTAAGTATCATATGCAAGATGTTTGATTTGGATAAATGTTTTCTGGATACATGTAAATTTACCCAGTGTATTTGACATCATTAAATAATTCATTCTTTTATCCATTCAGTTTTCAAAAATTATTGGATCTCTGCTTTGGTGTACCTTGCTAGATACTAAATGGTTAACAGAAAGCATGAGAAAAGATAGATAGGGAAATAACCAATATTTACCTTACTAGGAAATACTACCATATTAATACAAAACAAAAATATTGTGGAATTTCTAGAGAGCATAGAAAGTATATTTTATCAACTGACTTCTGTTTATTCCCATCAAGCTCATTCACACTCTTATTTAGAGTGGACTGTAGCTTCTCGCTCTCCCTCTTTGGCCAGCCACAATCCTGGGCATTTTGCCTTTATTTCACATTGACTGCTTTGTTGACTTCCATCTGTCTGGGCTTGCTCCAGCTGTTTGGTGGGCTTTGGAGAATTATTAAAGGGATTTAACTATCTGTTTACAGTTTATTAGAGAGAAAGTGTTAATTTGCTTCTTAGCATTTTTAATTAGCTTTGGAAACCTCTAAGCATCTTTGCAGTAATTCTGGGGAAACTCCTGTTTTGTACAGAGTGCAATGATCTAATTATCCTTTCAGACTTTCTGGCATAATCTGTTTCTTGTTGTATAAACTGAAGGAATATATAAAAATAATTTTTAAAAATCCCTTTATTTTTCTCAGTATTTTTCATGAATGACAATAGTTTAGTATTTATAGTTTGTCTAGGACTGTAGTTTTATAGTAAGGGTGTACAAACATACAACTTCATCACAAATTAACAACTTTGCTTTATTATAAACATTGCTGTTTCTGAAATACTGTTGATTATTGGATTTAATATATATATATATAAATCTTTAAAGATTTGTTTCTTATGAGATTGAACAAAGTGGAATTTCAATAGTAAAATGTCACTATGGAGTCAGACTTTAAATATAACTTGGAGTTTTGGTTTCAGATAAGTGAACAGTTATCGTGTTAAAAATAACTGTTACTTTGAAATATAATTTTTATTCTCATATATATATATATATATATATATATACCAAAAGAATAATATTTATGTATAATATATAATATGTATATTATGTGTATGTATTATACCTTCAAACTTTAGTTAATTTCTTTTTAATGAAGCTGTATATGATCTTATGCAGTTATTACAAAGATTATAAAGTACAGAGAGATGCTAAAAATAGGGAATTGTGAAATGACTTTAAAATGGATTTAAATTAGATACTCATGGGACAAGTATTAATTGCATTCCAGAGCATACAATTCATCCAAGAATATATTGGAATATCAGCTTTCTAAGATCTGTAATTATTTAGAAACTTATGATCGTGAAACACAATAATAAAAACATAAGCTAACTTTTAAAAAAGTTGGTCAAACATTACTATAAGTAGGCCATTTTGAAGAAGGTGGTCAATTGAGGACTATCAAGTTATTTAATTATAATATAACATAAAACCAATACAAAACAGATTCCTCCTGAACACAAATAACTGTTGTCTATGTGACACAGACCACAGACACACAGACACACAGACACACACACACACACACACACAGAGACAGAGAGAGAGAGACAGAGAGAGACAGAGAGAGAGAGAGAGAGAGAGAGAGAGAGAGAGAGAGAGAGAGAGAGAGAGAGAGAGAAACAGACACAGTTTGGAGGTTGCTTTCCCTGTTCTACATACATATATACACATGATGTAATTGCATCTGCACACACATATTAAAAACTCTTACATTTGTTTTTAAGGGAAGGAGGGTATTTTATTACAGAGTGAATAATTAAATTTTATGAATTAAAATATAAGATAAACAGAAGTTTCTTTAAAATATGGGAATTAAAATAGTAAACTGCCATAATAAAATTTCAAATTAAAAGAAGAGGAAATCTGCTGGTTAGCCCATTCAGTCAGTCTTATATAATTAATTTAAGTTCCATTTTCTTCAGTTAAAAATCCATCCTGTATGCAGTCATCAAACCCAGTCATGCAAGAAGTGCTTGCTGACAGGAGCCTGATATGGATGTCTTCTGATAGGCTCTTTCAGAGTCTTACTGATACAGAATAAGATGCTTGCAGCTAACCATCAGACAGAGCACAGAGATCCCCAGTGGAGGAGTTAGAGAAAGGATTGTAGGAGCCGAAGGGGTTTGCAACCCAACCACAGAAGAACAACAATACCAAACAACCAGAGCTCCCAGGGACTACACCACCAAAGAAAGAGTAGACATAGAGGGACCCCTGTCTCCAGCTCCATGGATGTTCTTCAGTAGCAGAGGATGGCCTTGTCAGGCATCAATGGGAGGAGAGGCCCTTCGTCCTGTGAAGGCTTGATTCCCCAAGTAGAGGAATGCTAAGGCAGGGAGGTAGGAGGGAGTGTGTGAGTTGGGGAACACACTCATAGAAGCAGGGGAGGAGGGATGAATAGGGGTGTGTCTGGCGGGGAAACCAGATAAGGGTATAACATTTGAAATGTAAATTTAAAAATCCAATAAAAGAAAAGAAAAAGAAGAGTACACAAGTTAAACCTTTGCTATCTTTTCAATATCAATTCTGTTATATAGTCAGAAAAGATAGAAAGCAACCCCTTTAAATAAAGAATCTGCTCTTAAGATTTCCAAGATAGTAAAGCCTAGGCACTTGTGCAATGAAATAACAAAAATACAAAAATATTTCATTTTATACTTCTAAGTACATTGCAAACATTTTATCATATTTTCAGCTTCTTTTATCTAACAGTTAATACAAATGAAGGGAGGTACACCTCATTACCCAAATGTCCTTCACTGGTCTTTTCCATGCTCTTGGACAAACACTAAGTTGAAGACCATGTTTAGCCATACCTGCCTGGCAATTAGCACCAAAGAATCATATTACTGTCAGTACTTCTATGATTGTTGTCTTGTTTCTGTCTGGGAAAC
The DNA here is from genome assembly GCF_021556685.1 of Rattus norvegicus. NCBI lineage: Eukaryota > Metazoa > Chordata > Mammalia > Rodentia > Muridae > Rattus > Rattus norvegicus. The sequence continues at coordinate 85,537,339 of NC_141539.1, read as the reverse complement.
AAACAGAAAAGAAAGACAGAATAAAGTTTGAGAAACGATTAGCTTGGGAGAGTTTTGGATGCAGAAGTATGTTTTTATTACTTGACAAAAGTATGCAAACAAAGTTATTTGCTGACGCTGTAAGTTACATATAATCTATGATTAAGTTTAGTAAAAGAAACACATGCATCAGAAAAAATGAGTTAAAAGACTAACTCTATACATATCAGAATCAGTTTTGGTGTTAAAAAAGTGATTTTCTGTATGCTAAAAATTTTCAAAACAAATGTATGTACTCTAAAATGTGAAAGTGTAGTGAAAACAACTATTTATTAACAACAACAATTATTTTTGTATTTAAAAATTATTTTTACCTATGGATACATGTGATATTCTCTGTTGCTGTTAGTACTTTAAGACTGTTAATACTTACAAAGATTATGTGAAACTGGTGTGTGTTTATGTCCTTGGTCTTGGGGGAGACTGAGCCAGAATCATTCTGTTTCACTTATGCTGATTTAAACATAGACTGTCTCTGTCATCTTAGCCACCCCACGAGAACTAGATTTAAGGTATAGATCTGATTTAGCTTTTAAAAATATTTATTTTATATTAATGCATGTGTGTGTTTGGTACATGCATGTGTCTCTCACCAAAGCCCTAAGAGGTTGTTGGATCCCAAGAGCTAGAGTTTCTGCAGGATAAATGAGTGCTGGGAACCAAGCAGTCTCCTGTGGTTTGCAAGAGAAGTATATCCTCTTGCCGTCAATTATATCTCTAGATCATGGCTTATCTTCTGACCATTTGTAAAAATTTTCCTATGTGGTGGTAGCAATGCCATTCAGTGATGGAGTTTTTGTCTAGCATATGCATGGCACTGGATTCCATACCCAACACTATCTTCCCTAATTACTTTTGCTGAATGTTAAATTTCTATTACATTTCAAAATAATAACTTAGCAAACAGTGGTAGAAAACTTTCACTCTAATAAGATAGAAAATTTGACGAGGTTGTATCCTATTGTTAAAAAGATAAACTAAGGGTTGGGGATGTGGCTCAGTGGTAGAGCGCTTGCCTAGCAAACGCAAGGCCCCAGCTCCGAAAAAAAAAAGATAAACTAAATAGATTATGATATATATTCCATGATATGTAAATGAGTATGACTGCATTTATTTTCATAGTATGTTCTAAACACTAAACCTAGTCGGGACAATTGAAAGTTTACTGAATTTAAAATAGTAATTAATAAAATATTATTTTTTTCAAATAAATCTCTCACGTCCAGGAAATGGGATTACTAAACAATAATAGAATTACAGTGTCATTAAAACATTTATATTTTTTTAGACATCATAGTATAGTAACACAAACAACGTATATAAAAGAATGCATATTGAAGATTTAATTTGCTAAGACAGTTCAAGGGGTTTTAAACTTCAGATTGCTAATGTCAGCACACCGTGTCCCTCATTTAGGAAACCCACATGGCTGTGACCTTGCACAGGTTCTAGAGATTAAATTATTAGGGTGAAAATATGGAATTCTGACTCTTTTCTTTTCATTACTGTTTACAATAAGTGATCCATCCGGTGTGACAGCTCTAACTTTGCAGAAAGTACAGTGGCATGGATAGAAGTATTCACTCTTTTTTGGGCACCTGTCAAAAATTTCAGCTAACAAGTTAAGAAATCCTATAATTATTTTCTTTTTAATTTTACTTTCTAAGTTCACTAAGAGTTCATAGTTTACTGTTTATGTGTCCAAAACTTGTATGTGCTAGGTAGGCCAGTACTTTTCACATCTATATGTTCTGACGTATATTTGAATAGAAGCTGTCTACAAAAAGAAACCTTTGATGGTTGTCCAGGCGATGATAAACTTATTCCATTTTTAGGAAAAGAGTACATATGTGACTCAATACACAAAGGATTCTAGGATTGTTAAGCGAAGTCTGGGTGCATAGGTTCTAGATTCCAATTTTTATTTTTTGTGAAGAGGTAAAGTTTTTGTTCTAAATTAGATTACCAGGAAGCTAAACTATACTTTATGATTGCCTGCTTCAGAACCACTTATGCTTTCCTTGATAATCTAGACACTCTTTTTAATAAAAAAACAAACAAACAAGATACACCTTTACAGTGTGCCAATGATGGTGTTCAGTGCTAATACACAGAGAACTCACAATATTAACACAGCAACAATAGAAATTTACATCAGTCAAAGTGAAGCTGGATCTGTTCTCCAGGCTCTCATGTACGCTGTTCTAACTGAATTTACTAAGCACTTCTAAATAAGCATATCAGCCTTTTACCTGCTAAAGAATGACAGAAATCCTCAAGGATTTGTTAGAACCTACAGCATGTGCCCTCTTGCAGAGGCTGGTACAGTAAGGCTGGTTTTATGTGTCCAATGTTAAGTAGAATAGAGAGTTCTGATGACTAAGAAAAATCAAAATAAAACAAGTCCTCTAATATTCCTGTGCGCAGCTATAGATCTGGTATCTTAGTCTATAAAATTAGAATTGGTCCTTGCCTAAATGTTGATGTGAACTCAGAAATATTATGCAGCTAAAGTAAAAACAGAAGCATAAATCCATTATGACTTGAAGTCTTTGGAACATAGATCTATGGATTACACCTAACATTCGTGGCTCTGTCTTTAAAAGGTGAATGAATTACTTACTTTTATCATTCTGTACTTTAGCTATCTGTGCAATCGCAGCATCTTTACTTCATTTTTTATGCTTTTGAAGTGAACATATGGAATCTACTAAATAAAAGCTCTAACTTTCTCTGGGTCACTAACACATCATAATAAGAAGCCCAAATATTTATTTTCACTTAATATTTAAAGCCAGTAAATGCTGGCTGCACTACCAAATGACACAATATTCTCATATTCTCCTCCCCCTCCCCCATCTAGTGTGTGTGTGTGTGTGTGTTCCTCCATAGAAAGCTCAGGATAGACTTTATGCTAAATAAATAAGGCAAAATCAAGAATGAAATTTAAATGACTAGCATTGCATCTGATTGGTGCCTCAGTTGACATTACATTCTCACCTGTCCAAATAGCTTCATTTCCATCTCCATGGTCATGCGCACCTTAAAATGATTCTGTATCTGGATTAATGGTAACACATCTTAATTAGTATGAACTATCAATCTTGGGTATTCTCCAATTAATTCTCTTCATAGTTGCCAGAGAAATCTTTCCCAAGAAGAAAATGCAGCAGCATGTTGCTTTCAGAGTGGTTAGTTCAGCACAACCTCCTGTAGCCTAAAGGATTGAAGTCCAGATTTGGAGTCATGCTAATATTTCTGGCTCTCATAGTGACCCCCAATCATCACTCTCTGATCTCCTTACACTCGATTCCTGAAGTTATTTAATAGCTCTCTGTTTTCCGGAATGTATATACTCCTCATTATTTATTTATTTTTTCCTTTTAACCTTCACACTTGCCTCCTCTACTGCATAAAAAGCTTTTTCCACTCTGGCCTTCCAATTTCATCTGTAATAACATTTCTTTTATTTCCAACTTTTATGTTTTTATCTTTATATTATGGTTATAGTTCTATCACATGTCTTATATAAATCAGTTTAATTAACTTGTTATTTTGATTAAATATCTTGGTTGGTGGAGGTTTTATTCTCTGCTTCAAGAAAGCCTGAGACTCATTTCATTTACAAATTTAGGGTTAATAAATAGAGGCATCCATACGCAGGGCCTCAGATCTGTGTTAAACCATGAAACGAAAGGAGCTGCCTACATGTCACATGCCTGACTTATGTGAATGTTAACATAGTGATTTAACAACTGTAATTCCTTAATTTTACTGTTGTTTCCAAGAAAAGTATGTTTTTCATAAAACATCTGGCTAAGGAAAGACATGAAACAGAAACATATTGCTTTAATGAACTGGAAAGTCATTGCCACACTATAAATCACATTTCATTTGAAAGAGTTTCATAAATTCATACCTACATGCAAATAAGGGACTTAGTCTTTAGTATGCATGGACAGCAAATATGGGTCTTCATACCAGATTCTTGATAAAAACCTAGATTGTTTCTATTCATTCTCTCATACATTCTTGGTTTGTAAATTATTTTTTGTTGGTCAATTATCACATCTCATTTAACAATTTCCATGCTTCCTATTTATCAATTATGAACTATTTTTTTACTATCTAATTCCCCTTACCTGTAGACAATAGGAAACACATTCTTTTTTCTTTAGTTATGATATGTTATGTTTCATGGAGCATAATTTGCCAGATTTTGTGATTTTAAAGGAAGTAAACTCCAATAAAACAATAAGTAATAATAATGATTATTATTGTCACCACCAATTCTAAGATTCCTGAATCATGTCTATATCAGGACCCTCCTTCACTTTCTAGCCCTATGATAAAAAATTTGCAAATAATTTTCTTACATTTGAACTTCGTTACCACTCTCATTTCTAAGGTCACAAACAAGAAATCCTAGTCATAAAATAAGTAATTCCTTTTCTCTAACACACCAATCATTCTAGTTTTCCTTTTAGGATCTGTATCCATAGAAACCTCCTTTGTATCAAAATGATTGATGCTGTAATAATATAAGGTTGTGTCAACAAAAATGGCATGCCCATGTCTTCCAGATTTTGTCATCTGAATTTAGAAATATGTCTCTAGCTCTGATTTTATTATTTGTAAGGGATAATGGAGACAGCAGTCATAATTAAAACTGCTCAGTGCCAGGAAGCATTTCCTAGAACAAATTTCTCTAGCTTTCATACTGAAAAACTTAGCATCTTAGGAAAACAAATAGCATATCAACAGAAAATTAACTGAAGACTTATGAAGGAATTTCAATAGAACTGAATTAACAAAATTGTTGTAGACATGATTTTTAAAGTTATATTCAGCAATCATGGAATAGTCATAGTCCAACAATTTTATAATTGCATACTCAGACACATGGCTTAATACTGTATAACAAGGCATTTTTGTTTTTTATATTATTTATTTTCATTTTAAATGTTGCCTTCTTCCCCTCTACAACTCCTCCAAGCCATAGCTTCCCTCTTTGCCTCTAAGAGGATACTTGTCCACCCAACCATCCATACCAACCCCATCACTCTAATGTCCCTCTGTGCTATCTGTTTGCTGGGGCTTCAAGCCTCTAAAGGACCAAGGGTCTCCAGTACCATTGATGCCAGATAAAGCAGTCCTTTGCTATATATGTATCTGTAACCATGGGTCACTCCATGAATACTCTAGTTGGTGGTTTAGTTCCTGGGAGCTCTGGGGGATCTGGTTAGTTGACATTGTTGTTCATCATATGGGGCTGCAATTCCCTTCAACTCCTTCAGTCCTTCCCCTAAAGTTCCCATTGGGATCCCCAGGCTCAGTCTCATGTTTGACTGTGTCTGCATCTGAATTAGTTGGGTGCTGGCAAGTCTCTCAGGGGACATCTATACCAGGCTCCTGTCAGAAAGCACTTCTTGGCTTCAGCAAGAATGCAAATTGTACAAAGCTTAAGTGAATGGATCAAGGACCTCCATATAAAACCAAATACATTTAATCTAATAGAAGAGAAAGTGAGGAAGAGCCTCAAACACAGCGTCACAGGGGAAATTTTCCTGAACAGAACACCAATGGCTCAGGTTCTAAGATCAACCATTGACAAATGGGACCTCATATAATTCAATAACTTCTGTAAGAAAAAAGACACTGTCAATCAGACAAAATGGCAACCTACAGATTGGGGAAAAAGACTTTTACCAACACATTATCATCTGATAAAGGGTTATTATCCCAAATATACAAAGAACTGAAGAAGTCAGATATCAGAGAATCAAATAATCCTGTTGTGAATTAGGTACAGTGTTAAGCAAGAATTCTCAACTGAGAAATCTCGAATAGCCTAGAAGAAACTAAAGAAATGTTCTCAGGTGACAGCAGATACTGGTAAGGTTGTGGAGAAAGAGGAACGCTCCTCCTTTATTCTTGGGATTGCAAGCTGGTACAATCACTATGGAAATCAGTCTGCCTGTTCCTCAGAAAATTGAAAATGGTTCTACACGAGGACCCAGCTATACCACTCCTGGGCATATACCGAAAAGATGTCCCAACATATAACAAGGACACATACTCCAATATATTCATGGCAGCCTTATTTATAATAGTCAGAAGCTGGAAAGAATCCAAATTTCCTTCAACAGAGGAACAACTTCATGAAATTCTTAGGCAAATATACAGAACTAGAAAATATCATCCTGAGTGAGGTAACCCAGTCACAAAAGAACACATGTGGTATGCTCTCGCTGATAAGTGAATATTAGCCAAAAAGAAGCTCAGAATATCCACAGTACAACTCACAGACCTTATGAAACTCAAGAAACAAGAAAATACACACCAAAGTGTGGATGCTATAGTCCTACTCAGAAGGGGGAAAAAGTAATCTCCTGGAAGTAGAGGGAAAGTGGGATCTAGGATGGAGAGAAGAGGGGAAGGAAAAAGAAGTGACCAGTTCAAATACGGGACAAGATGGGGGAAAAGTGCAGAGGGTCAGGAATTTGAAAGTAGGTGTATAGCTGTTGGGGGAGCGGGAACTGTGGGTAGCCACTAGAAATTCCTAGATGCCAACAAAGGAAAGACCATATCCAGTGGATTGTCAAGGCCTCTGGTTGAGGGATGGGTCCACCCACCCACTTTAAAAATACAAATCCAGAATTTCTCCTGTTAAAAAGTAATACGAGAATAGAGAACGGGGCAGAAACTGAAGGAAACCCGTCAGAGACTGCCACACCAAGGGATACATTCCATCTGTAGAAACAAAATCCATACACTTTGACTGATGCCAAGAAGTGCTTACTGAGAGAAGCCTGGTATAGCTGAACCCTGAGAGGCTCTGCCAAAGCTCAACCAATACAGATGCAGATATACAAAGCCAAACATCAGACTGAACAGGGGGACCCCAATGAATGAGTTAGGGAAAGGACTGAAGGAGCTGAAGGGGTTTGCAACTAGTAGGAAGAAAAAACAAGCAGAGCCCCCAGAGCCCCTAGGGACTAAACCACCTACCAAAGAATACAAGGGGGATGGGGCAGGGGTTGGGAGGTGACACATGGCTCCGTCTGGAAATGAACTAGAGGACTGACTTATCTGGCATCGCTAGGAGGAGAGCTCCTTGGTCCTATGGAGGCTAGATTACCCAGGATAGGCTAATGCTAAGGCTCTTAGGCAGGAGTGAATGGGTATGTGGGGGAGCACCCTCATACAAACAGAGGAAGGAGAATGGGATAGGTGGATTGCAGAGGGGAAACTGGGAAAGAGGATAACATTTGAAATTTAAATAAAAACTAAAAAAGAAATTTTCAACATATTTTGTCATCTAGGAAATGCATTTTCTTCATATCATTTAATCCACAGTATTTTGAGTTGTGTGTTCCTGCTAATGAAATATTTTAGATACATTTTCTTCTCTTTTTTTGCCACCAGGGTTAGTTGTACTGTTTCAGAGACCTTTTTGGTTGGGTCAGAGAAAATAATAGCTCTTTGAAAGTATAAAAATGTGATTTTTGTACTCCGTGTAGAAAAGGACACACTAGGGATACAGATACACAATGAAAAGTGTTTTATTCAGTGTAGATAAAAAAAGAACCTACATTGCAGTTATGAATAATTTAAGAAATGTAAAGACAAAGAATCAATTAAGCAAAGAGTTAGTTCTTTGTGAAAATCAACAAGACAAATAAAATCATATCCAACTAACTATAATACGGAGAAAGCAGATCCAGAGGATCAAAGGACATACTTTTAAAACATTTACTCCACTAAATTTGTAAACATAAAAAGAGTGAATAATTTTCTTGATAGTTACCACTTACCAAAAGTAAATCAATATCAGATAAATAATGGGTCTTGGAGGAATCAGGAATACAAGGTTAGACCTAAATATAATAATCACAATTTACAGCAAGCCTATCACCAACATCAAAGTAAATGGAGAGAAACTCAAAGCAATTCCACTAAAGTTAAGAATAAGAAAAAGTTGTCCACTCTCTCCATATCTACTTAATATAGTACTTGAGGTTTTATTCAGAGCAATAAGACAGCCAAGAGCATCATGTAGATACAAATTAGAAAGGAAAAAGTCACAATGTTCAGAGAAGGATTGAGTGAATCTAATGGGGATAGGAACTCCACAGGAAAACAAAGAGAGTCAACTTACCAGAGCATCTAAGGCTCTCAAAAACTGAGCCACCAACCAAAGAGTATACAATGGCTGGACCTAGGCCTCCAGCACATATGCAGCAGATGTACAACTCAGTATTTATGTAAGTCTCCCAACAACTGCAGTAGGGACTGTTCATAAAGCAGTTGCATGTCTGTGGAATCAGTTCCCCTAACTGGGCTGCCTTTTCTGGCCTCTGAGGGAGAAGATAAGCCTAACTCTACAGAGATTTGATGTACCAGGGTCGGAGAACACCCAAGGGTGCCCAACCCTCTCATAGAAGAAAGGGTAGAGACTTTATGAGGACTCTATAAGGAGGGATGGGGGCAGGGATCAGGATGTAAAATGAATAAATAAATCAAGTGATAAGGAAAGAATAAAGAGCTATGGAAATGAAAACTGCAATGCATTGGCATAAAAATAGACATATTAATCAGGGGCATCAAATTGGATACCAAGACATAAATTTAAAAATGCACAGATATGTGATTTTTTTATATACAGAGACTAGAAATATATACTGGATAATGACAACATCTTCAATAAATGGTGTCGGTCAAGCTGGATAAATGGGTATAGAAGAATGCACATACATCTATATTCATCACCCTGCTCAAAACTCAAGTCCTAGCTGATCAAAGACCTTACCATAGAACCAGATACACAAAGCGTGACAGACAAGAAAGTGGACAATAGTCTTAAATGCAATAGCACAGGAGACAGGTTTCTGAACACAAGTAATGTTGGCACTAAGATCAATTATAAATGGCACCTCATGAAACTAAAAAGCTTCTGTAAGACAAGGACACCATAAATAGGTTAAATGCCATCCCAAAGAAAAGAACAAAAAGTTTTCAGCAACTCCACATCTGTTATAGAGGGCTAATAACCAAATATATGTAAAGAATTCAAGAAATTAGATATCAAAATATCAAATAATTTAATTAAAGATCTAGTACAAATCTAAACAGATTTCTCAATAGAATTATCTCAAATGGCTGAGAATAACTTAAAGAACTGTTTAGCATCCTTAACCATCAGGAAAATACAGATCAAACCTACCTTGGAATTCCATTTTATACCTCTCAGAATGGTTAAGGTTAATAGAAAAAATTACAGCACATGATTGCAAGGATTTTCATATTGTACAAACACTGTAGAAGTCAATATGGTAGCTCCCCAGAATGTTGCGAATCATTTCCTGAAAACCAAACTTTATCTCTTTTGGGCATATATATCCCAAAACTTCTGTATCTTACAATTCACACAACCACAGAGGTTATGTAAAGAGGAGGTGTCTCAATGAGGAGGATGCAGGGATCTCATTGGGAAGGGGAAATAGAACAAATTCTAGGGGTTGATTTAAAGGTGAGGATTGTAGCAAGAGGTCTCATGTGGTGGGGGATGGGATGATAGCAAAATGTGTTTAGGGATAGGTGGCTCAAATTGAGGGGACTTGGAAGGAAATATGGAAACCTAGTGTAGTAAAAATCATTCTGGAATCTATGAAGATAATTTTACTAAGGACTTTTAGAAATTGGGGATATGGAGTTTAACTGCCTTTCTCTTCTAGCCAGTCAAAGTTTCCACTGGAATGAATGGGGTGAAAATCATTTGAATTGTTGGTCAAGGATACCTCATGGAAATCACAAAACAACTCAAGCTGATGCTGAGGCTGTTTTCTGCAAAATGATAATGTTGGAGGGGACATTGCTGGTCAGAACAGTCACAAAACTCATTGAATATGGGGAATTCAATTTGGCACCTACATGGAAGTTGGTTCCAACAGTCTAACCTCTTTGGTGTGGGAAGGGACTCATTCAGTTATGGAAAGAAAAATCTGGACACCAACATAGTCACAAAAGCTCTGTTCTACAGTCTTTCCTGATTGAAATTAAGCTATGTGACACTGTTGGTCTTCCTATGGAGTTACTATCCCTTTCAGGTGCCTGCAATCTTCCTCCTATTCTTCCATAACAGTCTCCAAGCTCCATCTACGGTTTAGCTGTGGATGTTTGCATGTGTCTGAGTCAACAACTGGGTGGAACCTCTCAGATGACATGTTCCAGTCTGCAAGCATAACAGAGTATCATTAGTAGTGTTAAGGACTGGTGCTTGCCCATGGGATGGTCTCAAGTTAGGCTAGTTATTGATTGGCCATTTCCTCAGTCTCTGTTCCCTCCACTGTGCCTGCATAAAATGTAAATAGGATAAATTTGGAGGTGAAAGTTTTGTGGTTACATCGGTGCATCTATAGTACCACTGGGGTTCCTATCTAGCTATACAAGGTGGCATCTTCAGGTTCCCTATCTCCAATGTAATAAGTGACAGCTAAGATCACCCCTATTGATTTTTCGGTGCCTCCCTTTTCCTGGAAATGCCATCCATCGCCTAACCTGGTCAGTTGTCAATTTCCATTCATTTTCATGGTCATCTAGCCATCTCTTCTGTCTTTACTCACCACAGATTATGAATCTCTCATTCCCTTGGACATCCTCCTTCCTCACAGTTCCCTTCCTCCATCTGCCTCTTATGACTATATTATTCCCCTTTCTACGAGAGATTCAAGCTTCTTTACTTGGGCCTTCCCTTAGTATGATATTCTCCCAAAGTATGATATTCTCAAGTTCCATTCATTTGCCTACAAAATTAGTGATGTCTTAGTATTTAAAAGTTGAATATTATTCTATAATGTAGATGTATCACCTGAACCATTGGAAGGGATGCTCTCCCAAAAGCTGTTGCCAATAAGTGGAATAGATATGTTTTATTAGCTGGGCTGCTTGTCTGTCCCCAGTGGGAAAGGAAGCATATAGCCCTACAGAAACTTAAAGTGCCAGGGTTGGGGGAAGGTAAGGGAGCCTCACTTGATCAGAGGAGAAGTGGAGGAGGAATGGGGGAAGGGTTATGGGAGAGGGTACCTGGAAGGGGAACCAGTGAGTTGGATGTAAAGTGAATAAGTAAAAGAAATAAAATTAACTAAAAAGAAAAGAAAACAATGCTAGGGCAATAGTGGGAGAGAACTTGTGAGAATAGACAACCAATGTCTTATTTGACTTTAAACCTACTCCATGAGAAGGAACTGATACCCAACACTGCTTGGGAAACCAAGAGTTAGAGACTATATAGCCCAAAGACCTAGGTAAAACTAAACATATATTGTAAACAAAACAAAACAAAAGCGAAAACAAAAACATCCAAACAAAGGAAAAACCAAAAGAAAAAATAGAACAACCTTATCCAATGATTCATAAATATACTGTGTTACACTCATAGATCAGTGCCTTAGGCAGTCATCATTAGAGAGGCTCCTTGTGGCAGCATATGCGAACAGCTACAGAGATCCACAGCCAGACATTACTTAGGAAGAGAGAGTAAATTGGAGGTCCCACCCATCAGAGCTCAGGGAATTCCTTAAAGGAGAAAATGGAAAGTTTCTCAGTGTCAGAGGGAATATAGGACACTAGAAGAAGATGGCCCACTGAATCATCTAACCTAGACATACATGTGCTCACAGAGATAGAGGTAGCAAGCCTCTAGCAAGATCTGTACCTTAGAGGGTCTACAGTTTATATCTGTTTATATCTTATATCTATTAGCTTAGTATTTTTATTGGACTCTCGATTATGTGAACCAGTATGTTTTGTGTTTTGTGTCTATTCTCAGATCTCTTTTTCTCCTGTTATTTTCCCATTTCCAACTTCACATGAAAGGTTTTGCTTCATCTTATGTACTTGCCATGTTTGATTATTGTCTTTTAGAAGCCTGTTCTTTTTTTAAGGAAGTAAAAAAAAAACAGTGTAGAACCAGAGGACAGGGGAAGTGGTGCAAAACGTGAAGGAGTAGACAGAGAGGAAACTATAAACGGGATATGTTGTTTAAGAACAGAATCTATCTTCAGAACTATAAGTAGAGAGTAAGTGAAGAACACAATTGTAAGTAGGTCTCTGGCCTCCAGGCACAAGTGTAAACACTTGCATGATATCTGTGTATATACATAGTCATGCACATATGCACACACACACACATACACACATACAGAAAAAAATTAAAGATACTGTTGACAGTGAGACATCAACAAACTTGGAAATCGATAGTCTGATAGCATATATTTTGAATCAAAATTTTAGTGACTTCCATTATGGGGTGCTACTTTGTAAATTGTCTTCATCTTACAACGTATTATGATAGAAGTACTTTATGATGTTAAAGGTTAACCTTATTTTCATAACTTAATATTAGAAGTAATTAACTATTTTCTTATAGGGACAGAAAACCACTTAAAACTACTAAAAAAATATGTTTTCTTTAGGCATCTAAATACATTTGGTCTTTGAGATATCCCAAAGCAAGTATGACAAAAATCATATAAAATAAAGACAAATGTTTAAATATGGAAGAGCACAGGTTATTTTACATGTTGATAAAAAACAAAAACATCTTTCCTTTACATAAACATGCTACAAAGGCAGTAAGAATTCATTCATCATCAAATATGCCTATACCAGGCAATGTAAAGTTTAAGAACTTCAGGTTTTTATCACTGAGTGTCCATGTCTGTGTATGGGGCTGGGTGGGTATAAGCATATGTTTGTGCTGCTTACAAATTTGGTAGGAATGGCCCCAGGGTCTATAAATATGCAAAAGGGTGTCCTGCTATTACATTCACCTGTGTGTATATGCCGAAATGCTTATTATGAGGTTTTTGCATGATAAATTAACGAATACACACATTATTTGTAGACATATGCACATAATTCCTTTGCTAGTTTTAATATTTATAACATTTTTGGCAAATTTTATCCTGGATTTGCATGACTGTGATAGGGAGATGCAATGATTTTTATCAGAAAGAAAATGCAACATGACAGCTACTGATTAAGTGATGTAAATATCATATCACTCTCTCTTTAAAAAGTATTATTTCACTATATATATCATATATTTTAAATACATGTATTTCACACACACACACACACACACACACACACACTAACCCACATTTCCTTCCCAAACATGCTTTTAAGAATTTTATTTGTAGTGCCCTGCATTTAATTAGGATTACTCGCAAAAGCATGAATGGATGGTATTGTTACTTAAGAAAGGGCAAAGTACCAGAAGTTATACTGGTGAGAAGCATGATTCTCGATTCGACTCCCACTCCAGGAACCATGAACTGTTTAGAGCCTCTCAGGAAGAGTGACAATGAGCCTTCTTCTTAGGATAACTGTTATGGTCTTGTGCATGTAGGTAGACACTACTGCTATGAGGCCATGACTGCAGCAGCTGTAGCATATCTACAAGACAGTGTTTAACCGAGTTCCTTCCCAATCTCTTCTTTCACATTTTTTGTAAGCTCCATCTTTTTTTTTTCTTCATTGAGAATTGAGCAGAGAGAGATATGCATGTGCTATATAGGGAAGTTTTCAACACATTGAATAGTTATGAATCTGCATAAACTGTTTACCCACTTCAGAAACTCTGATTAAAGCTAAAAGTAACACACATATTTGGGTATAAACATGAATATTTAGAAAGCAGTTTTAAAATGTCCATTTTTCATAGCACCAGAAGGGAGCTTCTTTTTCTGTATTATAATCCCCACCACATGCACTGGAATTTTATTGAGATTTATAGCACCAAGTATGCAATCTTTTCTGTGGATTGAGCCTACAATCTAATATGGAAGCTTTTATGACATTTATTAGACTATTGGACATAATTTTTTTGCTGGGCTGATATTGTAGCTTATTTGATTCACATCAGGGTAGGACTGTGTTGTCTGACACTATTCCTAGTGAGATAAAACTAAAGGTCTACTCTCTTAAAAAAAAGGAATTGACAACAGTCCAAAGTAAAGTTAGCCCTGAAGTCCAGTTGGTAAATTAATGAGTTTCTTGGAGTTGCTTTCAGGAATATCTGAAAGGTGTTACTTATAGAAGCAGAAATACCTGGAAAAAAACTGTATCACTACAGCTAAGACCACAACAGGTAGCAGGTATGAAAAGTTAGAAACATGGAATACACTGCACAAGCAGCAGTCAGATTAAGAGGCTAGAGAGTGCCCTTCCCAAGGAGCCCAGTTTCTCTGAGCCTCCTTCAGGCAGCTCAGCTTTTCTGAGAATCTCTTGAAGTCCTTATTGCTTCCATATGCTTGGGGAGTAAGGAATATGTTTAGTTTCCGATATTTTCTGAAGTTGTTGAGTTGTTTATATCTTGAACTTAAGTAGCTTAAGTGTGGAATACTTTTTTTAACCATACTTGGCATTTTTATTGGATATATTTTTCATTTACATTTCAAATGTTACCCCCTTTCCCTGTTTCTCCTCAAGAAACACACTATCTGATCTCCCCTCCCCCGATTGTATAAGAGTGCTCTCCCATCCACCCACTCCCTCTCACCTCCTGTTCTGACATTCCTCTACACTGGGGCATCCAGCCTTGACAGGACCAAGAGCTTTTCCTCCCATTCATGCCTGACAAAGCTATTCTCTGCTACATATGCTGCTGGAGCCATAGGTCAATCCCAGTGTATTCTTGGGATGGAGATTTAGTCCCAGGAGCTCTGGGGTGAGGGTGAGGAGTCTGGCTGGTATTATTGTCATTGTCATTAGCCCCCTTTAGATAACCATGTTCTTTTTAACTTCCTGAGTCTTTGGGAGATTTTCTCCAAGATGGAATGCTTCAAAAGAAACTGCTACAAAAACTAGCATTGAAGACTTTTCTCTCCTCTCCATAGCCTAAATTGTATCTTTAAACAATTATCCAAATTAGTTACAGCTTGATTTTTCTCTGTCTTACAACCAAAATGAATGGTCTTTTCAAGAGGAGTGTTTAATCATTTACTTCTTGTGGACATTAATGTGGTGATTTGAATGAAAACTGATTTCACAGGTTCATATATTTGAATACATGATTGCAAATTGGTAGAACTATTTGGGAAGGATTGGATGTGGCCATGATAGAGGAGATGTGCTACTCGGTTGAAGCTTTGCACTAGGTATATACTTGCACCATTCCACATGCAACTCTGTCTCCGACTCTGCCTTTGTTTGTCTCTGTCTCTTTCTGCTTCTCTTCTTCTGTCACTCTATTTTGCTCTTTGTCTCTCTGTCTTTTTGTCTCTATTTCTGTATCTGTCTCTCTAAGCATCACTCTGCTCTGTGTGTGTCTCTCTCTGTCTCCTCCCCCACCTCTCTCTCTCTCTCTCTCTCTCTCTCTCTCTCTCTCTCTCTCTCTATCTCTATCTCTTTCTCTCTCTCTTTCTCTCTCTCCTACTTGTAGATCAAGTTCTGAGCTCTTTGAAGTACTATCAGTCATGAATCATGGACTCAAAACCTTTGAAATCATAAGCCAAATTAAATACTTTCTTCTGTAGGTTGCCTTGGTCATAGTGTTTGGTTACAACAATATAAAAATAACTAGATAGAATTCATGAGCAATGTTCATATCCTATGTCATTTTGGTGGATTCGGTTTTGGTGGCTTCTTAGGCTTTCCTGATAAACAAATTATAAGTAAACATCCTATATCTGACATTGGGATTTTTATCTAATGGTACATATCCTCTGAAAGGAGCATTGTTTATCCATACAGGATTACCTGCAAACTCTTATTTTCTAACCTATACATTTTAGTTAGCTTACAAAATGTACTTTTCCACATAGGTTTTTGATCACTCTTCATTTTTAAACCATTTTCTCTCATCACTATTGTTCATAACCTAACCAAATAGTCACTCAAAACTTTCCACATACTGATTTCCATAATATTGACAGTATTCCAATCCTCCTTATTTTGTATCAAATAACTTCAAGTTAAAAATCAAAAATAATAATCTATAGCTAAATTCCACACGTGGAAGAAAAATACATGATTTTTTCAGATACTATACAACCCCACCCAGCATTGCTCCTTTGGTTCGTTCATTTGCCATTTCTATATATTTGTCTGTAAATCTCACTTCTGTGTTCTTCTCTTTATAACTGAACAAAATTCTATTGTTTAGATGTAACATATTTTAATTCAACTTCCCTCAGCTGATGGACATCTGTGCTGTTTCCATTTTCTGCTACTATGACTAGTGAAGCCAAGAACACAGATGAACACATATTGCTATAGTGGAATATGAGTCCTTTGGGTATACATCCTAAAACATGTACGTGGATTATATGGTAGGTTTTAGGCTTCTGAATGGCCTGCAGGCTGATTTCCATAAGATTGCCTCTCTCTCTCTCTCTCTCTCTCTCTCTCTCTCTCTCTCTCTCTCTCTCTCTCTTCATTTTCAGATGAATGGTGCCTTGTCTATCCTCAGGTCTAGTCATCTACTAACCTTGTTTTAATTCTTCCTGAGTTAAGTATTTGTCCAACTCTATTGTGGCCAGCATCCTCTTCCTTATGGACAGTTTTGTCCACACTCAGCATTGTTAAAATATGAGACTGAGAGAGCTTATAGTAAAGATTTTGCTATTTATAAATGTATAGCCAATAAATGCCCCAAGTACTGAATAAGTATAGTATAAAATGAAAATAAGTGAGATGAAGCATAAAGGTAAGTAAAAAAGTTACAATAGATATAAATAAATTATGCTGATATCAGAAAGAATATACTGCACACCAGTTAAAAAATAAACATGAAAGCGTTACACAGTGCTTTTGGTAGCTGGCTCAAAGAAATAACTCTGCTTACTGGAACAACAGATTGAATTTTACAAAGAGATAATTATTACTGATGGGAAATAACAGCTGTGCAGTAGCAGATTCAATCAGAATTTGCCCTCAAAAAAGAAAAGAAATGACTATATCAAAAACAATTTATATTACTTACTAAATCATCTTTAAAAGTCCTGGCCACAGTTATTTTAATCCCATCATTCTTTCTTTCTCATTAATTTCCACTTATCAAATAAAAGATGAAGAAAAAACTGAGTAATTGATGATTAAATTCTTAGATGCTATATTGAGAATTATTAGACTTTCATTCTCAACATTGCACACACACACACACACACACTCACACACACACACACACACACATGCCTGCATGCGTGCATACAGAGATGTTTGCATTGTTTTTATTTTATTACTTCAGCTTCCGCACAGCAGGTTTCTTAGCCCCTCTCCATTCTGTTCTCCTTTAAAAGGGTACTAACCCTAGTATTTGCACACTCTTAGGCATCTACAGGATTAGGCACATCCTCTCCTACTGAGGCCGTCAAAGATTACCTTTTGCTACATATCTGCCCGGAGACATGGACCAGGCCATGTGTACTCTCTTGGTTGGTTGCTTAGTTTATGGGAACACACAAGGAGTTCAGTTTAGTTGATACTGATGGTCTTCCTATGGAGCTGCCATCCCCTTCAGTTCCTTCAGTTCTTTCCCTAACCCCTTCACAGGGATCCCTGAGCTGCATCTGCCTCATTCAGCTGATGTTAAAGCCTTTCAGAGGATAGCCATGTTCACCTTTTGTTTGCAAGTATAACATAACATCAGTAATAGTGTCAGTGAATTGTGCTCACCCATGGGATGGATTCCAAGTGAGGCCTGCCATTGGTTAGCCATTCCTTAAGTCTGTGCCTATTTTTTTTAATTCTTCAATCATTTTTTACATTCCAGTCTTTGTTCCTTCCTGGTCTGTCCTCTGACTGTTCTCATACCTCCTCCTACCCCTATCTTCAAGAGGATAAACCCCAACTCCCAACTCCACTCCACCAGACTTCCCCTACTTCATGTGGTCTCAAGTTTTCCAAAGATTAAGTGCATCTTCTCTCACTGAGGTCAGATCGGGCAGTCTTCTGCGACACATGTGTCAGGGGCCTCATATTAGCTGGTGTATGCTGTCTGGTTGGTGGCTGAGTGTGTGAGGGATTACAGGTCTCCAGTTATTTGAGACTGCTGATCTTCCTATGGAGTCACCCTCCTCCTCAGCTTCTTCCAGCTTTTCCCTAATTGAACCACAGGGGTGAGCAGCTTCTGTCCATTGGTGGGGTATAAGTTTCTGCATTTGACTCTTTCAGCTGCTTGTTGGGCATCTCAGAGAGCAGCCATGCCAGGTTCCTGTCTGCAAGTATACCACAACATCAATAACAATGTCAGACATTGGGGCCTCCTGAGAGCAGGATCCCACCTTGGGCCTGTTACTGGACTTCCTTTCCTTCAGGCCTTTCTCCATGTTTGTTTCTGCAGTTTTTTCAGATAGGAGCAATTCTGGGTCAGAGTTTTTGACTGTGGGATAGAAATTCCATTATTTCACTTGATGTCCTGTCTTTTTACTGGAGACATACTCCCCAAGTTTCCTCTCCCCACTGTAGAGAATTTCATGTACGGTCCTTCCCTTTGAGTCCCGAGTCTTTCAAGTATCTAGTATATTCTAGAGGGTCCCCCTACTTCCTATCTACTGAAGTTTACTGTTTCTGTTATTTCTGCTGACCCTCAGTGCTTCAGTCCTGTTTGCCAAGCCGAATACCTGATCATGTTCCCTTTTTCCCTTCTCTGTCCCTTTGCCCACCCTGGTCCTCCCTCCCTCTTCCCTCAAGTGATTGCTTTCTTCTCCCTCCCAATTGGGATTGAGACAGCCTTATGTGGGGCCTTCAGATTGTTAACTTTTTTGAGTTCTATTAATGGTATCCTGGGTATTCTATACTGTAATTTTTATCTTTATTTTTCCTTTTATTTTAAAAATTCTTTTATTTATTTATATTCCAAATGTTCCCACTCCTAGTACCTCCTCCCAGAGTTCTTCACCTCACCCTCTTTGCCTTTGAATGTTTCCCCATCCTTCATCTCCTCCCCTCATGCCACATCCCTCTTCCCTATGGCATCCAGTCTCTACAGGATTAGGCACCCTGTCCCACTGAGGCTAGGCAAGGCACTCCTTCTCTGACATACGTGCCAGAGGCTACTGACTGGTCTCTACTCTTTTTTGTTCTGCATTTCTTTTAGACAGGAGAAATTTGGGGGCATTATATAAGTATCATATAAGAGTGAGTATTTGTCCCCTTCCTTCCAGGCTGGGTCCTTTCTGACTACTGGAGGTAGACACTTTAGGTTCCATATCCCCAGTGTTAGGCACTTCTGCTAAAGTCACCTACATTGAGTTCTTGAAGGCTCCCCTATCTCAGGCATCCAGGACTTACTAGAAGTTTCCCTCATATCCCACTCCCTACAGCTGTGTATTTCTTTTCATTTTCCTGGCCCTTTGGGCTTCTCTTCTGTCTTTCCCCATACCTAATCTGTCCCCCTGTTTCCTTTCCCCCTCTCTTCTTCCACCCAATTCCCTCCCTTTGCTTCCTGTGATTATTTTGTTCCTCTTTCTAAATGGACTTAATCATGTTCATTTGGGCCTTCCTTTCTGTTTAACTTCTTAGGGTCTGTGGTTGTATCATGAGTATTCTGTACTTTTTGGCTAATATTCAATTATTAATGGGCATATACATATTCTTTGGATCTTGATTACCTCACTCAGGATAATATTTTCTAGATCTATCCATTTGCCTGCAAAATTCATGTGGTCCTTGTTTTTAATAACTTAAAAGTATTCATTGTGCAAATGAACATTTTCTATATCTGTTCCTCAGTTGGGGGATATCTGTATGGTTTCGGTTTCTGGCTATTGAGAATGAATGAAGTGTTATGAGCATAGTGTATCAGGTGAGCTTGTGATATAGTAAAGCATCTTTTGGGTAAATGACTAGGAGGAGTATACTTGAGTCTTGGGGTCTTGAGGTAAAACAATTTCCAATTTGTTGAGAAACAAATTAATTTCCAGAATGGTTTTACAAATTTGCAATCTCATCAGCAATGAAGAATTGTTCCCTTTCTCCACATCTTTGACAGCATGTGCTACACTTGACTTTTTTATCTTAGCCATTCAGATTGGTATAAGGAGGAATCTCAGGGTCTTTTGACTTGCCTTTCCCTGATGACTAAGGATGTTGAACATTTCTTTAAGTGCTTCTTAGCCATTCGAGATTCCTGTGTTGAGAATTCTCTGTTTAGCTCTGTATAACTTTTTAAAATTGTATTACTTGATTCTCTGGAGTCTAACTTCTTGAGTTCTTAATATATTTTTGAATATTAGCCTTCTATTGAATGTAGAATGAGTGAAGATCTATTCCCAGTCTGTAGACTGCTGTTTTGTCCTATTGACAATGTCCTTTGCCTTATAGAAGCTTTTCTGTTTCAATTTATCAATTGTTGATCATAGAGGCTGAGCCATCAGTTTTCTCTACAGAAAAATTTCCCCTGTTACTATGTGTTCAAGGCTATTTCTCTTCTATTGGATTCACTGTATCCTGTTTTATCTTGAAGTCAAATACTATTGAATGTGGATTCTTCTACATACAGACAGTCACTTAGACCAGCGCCATTTGCTGAAGATGCCTTCCTTTTTCCACTATATGATTTTGGTTTCTTTGTCAAAAAACAAGGTTCATACATGTGTGGGTTTATTTCTGGATCTTTAATTCTATTTCACTGATAAACATGTGTGACTCTGTACCAGTACCATGCAGTTTTTATCACTATTATTCTGTAGTACAACTTGAAGTCAGGGATGGTGATTTCTCTAGAAGTACTTTTATTATTTAGAACTGTATGTGCTATCATGTGTTTTTTGGTTTTCCATATGAAGTTGAGAATTTCTCTTTCAATATCTCTAAAAATTGTTTTGTAATTTTTATGGGAATTTCATTCAATCTGTATAAATTCCTTTTGGTGAGATGGCCATTTTTACCCTTACCAATTCATGAACACGGGACACCTTTCCAATTTCTGAGGTCTTCTTAGATTTCTTTCTTTGGGGACTTGAAGTTGTTGTCATGCAGATCATTCATTTCCAAGTTATGGTTACACCAAGATACTTTATGTTATTTGTGACTATTGTGAAGAGTGTTGTTTTACTAATTTCTTTCTCTACCCATTTATCTTTTGTATAAGAGAGGATTACTGATGTGTATGCAGCCACATGGCTAAACTTAGTTATCAGCTGTAGAAGCTCTTTGGTAGAATTTTGGAAGTCACTTATGTATACTATCATATCTTCTGCAAATAGTGATACCTTGACTTTTCAATTTGTATCCTCTTGATTTGCTTTTGTTGCCTTATTTTTTTTTAATCTAGAACTTCAAGTCATCTATTGAATAGATAGAAGCAAGGATGTTGTATTGTATTGTGCCTAATTTTAGTTGGATGGCTTCCAGTTTCTCTCCATGTAATTTCATGTTGGCTGTATTTTGCTTTTGTTATGTTTACAAATGTGCCTTAAATTCCTGATCTTCAAGACTTTTAACATGAAGGATAGTTGGATTTACTGAATTCTTTTTAGCTTCTAATAAGAGGATCATGTGAATTTTTGAGTAATATAGTGAAATAAGTTGATGAATTTTCATATATGGAGCCAACCCTGCATCTCTTAGATGAACCTACTTGGTTGTGGTGAATGATGTTTTTGACATGTTCTCAAATTTTTTGTGAGAATTTTATTGTATATTTTGCTTCTATATTCATAAGTTAAATTGGTTTCAAGTTCTCTTTCTTTGTTGGGTATTTGTGTGGTTTATGTATCAGGTTAACTATGACTTTATAGGATGAATTAGGTAGTGTTGTTTCTGTTTTTATTTTTTGAATAGTTTGAAGAGTATTGGTATTAACTTTTCTTTGAAGGTCTGGTCAAACTGTACTAAAACCATTTGGCCCTGGCCTTTCTTTGTTTGTGAGTTTTTAATCACTGCTTCTAATTTTTAGGTGTTATGGGATGGTTTAGACAATCTACCAAATCTTGATATAACTTTGATACATGTAATCTGTATAGAAAATTATCCATTTCATTAGATTTTCCAGTTTTGTACATTATAGGCATTTGTATTAGGAACTGATGAATTTTTGAATTTCCTCAGCTTCTGTTGTTTTGTCTCCCTTTTCATTTTTGACTTTATTAACTTGGATACTGACTCTGTGTCCTTTAGTTAGTTTGGCTAAGGGTGTACCCATCTTTCTTATTTCCTCAATATATAAATAGCTCCTGCTTTTGATGGTTCTTTGTATTATTCCCTTTCTTTTTAATTGGTCAATTTTAGCTTAGAATTTGACCATTCCCTATCTTATATTTCTCTTGGGTGTATTTGCTTCTTTTAGTTCAAGAGCTTTCTGGTGTGATTTTAAGTTAGTAGCATAGGATCTCTTCAATTTCTTTATGTAGGTGTTTAGTGCTGTGAATTTTTCTGTTAGAACTGCTTTTATTTTGTCCAATAAATTTGGGTATGTTGTGGCTTCATTTTCATTAAATGATACAATGATTTTAATTTCTTTCTTATTTTTCCCCCAAGTCATCATAAAATAGAGAGTTGTCCAGTTTCCATGAGCATGTAGGCTTTCTGTTATTTCTGTTGTTATTGATGTCCAGCCTTAGTCCACTTTGATCTGATAGAATGCACATGGTTATTTCAGTCTTCTTGTATCTGTGGAAGCGTGTTTGGTATCCAATTATATGGCCAATTTAGGAGAGGTGTTATGAGGCCCTGAGAAGAAGGTATATTGTTTTGTTTTGGGGAGAAATGTTACATATCTGTTAAATCCATTTGGTTCATAACTTCTTTTAGTTTATCATGTCTCTGTTTAGTTTCTGTTTCAATGATCTATTGGATGTGTGTGTTGAGCTATAGTAAAAGTTTACTTTATGATTGTGGGTGGCCTTGCAATTGGAGCATAGATGATCAGAATTGAGAATTAATTTTGATTAAATTTTCATTTGATGTGTATTAAGTGTCCTTCCCCCTCTCTTTTAATTACTTTTGGTTGAAATTCTGTTTTATTGGGTATTACAATTGCTACTACAACCTTTTGCTTGGAAAACATTTTTTCAGATCTTTACTCTGTTGTAATGTCTATCTTTGTTTCTCTGGTCTGTGTCTTGTCTAGCAGAATTATGGATCCTGTTTGTATATCTAGTCTGTTATCCTGTGAATGTTTATTGGGGAATTTTGTACACTGATGTTGATATTAATGACTAATGATTGTTAGTTCTCAATGTTTGGCTGATACTACATATGTTATTATTTTTGGTTTTGGTTGTTGTTCTCACTGAGTTGCAAGGTGATTCATTTCCTGTGTTTTCTTGGGTGCCCTTTCTATCCTTATGTTGGAGTTTTTCCTCTAGTTTCCTTGTTGGTTGAGTAAAAAGATATTCCTGGAACTACTAATTCTCATTGGTTTGTTTATTTATCATTGTCTTAATAGATCTCTTTCACTCAATGATTGGTTGGTATTGTTGGTCTTATGGGGTTGAAAACCCCTTCAGCTCCTTCAATCCTTTCTATAACTCTTCCAATGGTTACTCCATTCTCAGTTCAATGGTTGGCTGTGAGCATTTGCCTCTGTATTTGTAATGCTCTGGCAGAGCCACTCAGGAGACAGCTATTTATGATCTGTTGATTGTATCATTGGGTAATCTGAGCTTTTGGGCTAATATCCAATTATCAGTGAGTACATACCATGTGTGTCTTTTTGTGATTGGGTTACTTTACTCAGGATCATATTTTCTAGTTCCATCCATTTGCCTATGGATTTCATGAAGTCCTTGTTTTTAGTAACTGAGTGATACTCTATTTTCTGGATGTATCATGTTGTCTGTATCCATTCCACTGTTGAAGGGTTCTTTCGAGCTTCTGGATATTATAAATAAGGCTGCTATGAACATAGTGGAGTAGTGTCTTTGCTATATGTTGGAGTATCTTTTGGGTATGCACCTAGAAGTGGTATAGCTGGGTCCTCAAGCAGTACTATATCCAATTTTCTGAGGAACGTCCAGACTGATTTCCAGAGTGATTGCACAAGCTTGAAATCTCATCAACAATGGAAGAGAGTTTCTCTTTCTCCATATCCTCTCCAGAATCTGTTATCACCTGAGTTTTTGATCTTAGCCATTCTGCCAAATATGAGGTGAAATCTCAGGGTTGTTTTGATTTACCTTTCCTTGGTGACTAA
Source organism: Rattus norvegicus (assembly GCF_021556685.1). Classification (NCBI taxonomy): domain Eukaryota; kingdom Metazoa; phylum Chordata; class Mammalia; order Rodentia; family Muridae; genus Rattus; species Rattus norvegicus. The sequence goes on along the minus strand of NC_141539.1, from coordinate 85,513,155 downwards.
GGATGTTGATCATTTCTTTAGGTACTTATAAGCCATTCGATATTCCTCAGCTGAGAATTCTTTGTTTAGCTTTGTACCCCATTTTTAATACAGTTATTTGATTCTCTGAAGTCTACCTTCTTGAGCTCTTTGTATATTTTGGATATTAGCTCTCTATTTAATGCAGGATTGGAAAAGATCTTTTCCCATTCTGTTCGTTGTGGTTTTGTCCTAATGACAGTTTTCTGTTTCTTACTGAAGTTTTGCAATTGTACGAGGTCCATTTGTGGGTTGTTGATCTTAGAGAATAAGCCACTGCTGTTATGTTCAGGAAATTTTCTCCTGTGCTCACGTGTTCCCCACTTTTTCACTATTATTTTGAGTGTATTTGGATTTATGTGTAGGCCCTTGATTCACTTGGACTTTGCTCTGTACAGGGCATTAAAAATGGATCACTTTGCATTCTTCTACATCCTGACCTCCAGTTGAAGTAGCACCATTTATTGAAAATGCTACCCTTTTTCCACTGGACGGTTTTAGCTCCTCAACAAGCATTCTAAACGTTGGCTGGGACTTGGAATCATTTCTAAGTCTTTATAAGTCTTTTGAAACTTTTAGTATTTTATATAACCATAACTAATGAGATTAGTGTCTTTGAAGACAGGAACTCTAACTTGTATCTTCTATTACATTTTAAGGACTTTTTCAATTTTTTCATGTCCTGTCTTTGTCTGAGTTTTCCTAATACCTCTGTTATAAGGCATTGACTTTGGTTAAATTTCACTTACAAACACACATACACACACACACACACACACATTCACACACACACACACACACACACACGAACAAGATGGATTAAGGAAGCTGTGACTGATTATTGTTTAAAATACTGATATTTTTGACTCTTAATTTCAAGGCTTTAACCCAAAGATGTGAAAGGAAGTCATTTGCTACATACCTACCAGTTGCCATGTATTAGGAAATTGGCCTAGTCTGCAGTGGATCCAGTAAGTGAGGATTATTCTCACTACACCAGTTGCCTGCTCCTAATGACCCCAGGATAATGTACTGTTGTTAGAAAGAGCTCTTTCAGTTGTACATAGAGATTCTTTTCTCGACTCTTATCTGTTTCTACCTGTCTATGTCTCAGATCACCATCAGCATATATGCTATTTTTGTAAAGCTGTTTTAGAGGGTTTCTAGATCTCACATGAGTGAAAAAACTGTTAACCCTATGGCCTTCACTTCTGTATAAAGGCTTCCTATAATAATCGTCTAAGTTAACAGTTTTTCTCCTTGTTCTTTTCCCAAGAGTCATGGTCTCAGAGATGCTAGGCTCATTGCTAGCTTAAGGTAATCATTTTGTTTATTTTGCCAGATTGCATGAATGAGTTTATTCCCTGTAATTGATCTTATTTCTTGCTACAGACATAGATGAAGGTACTTAACCCCAGTATGAAAAGTTTTTTGGTACTTTTAGTTTTAGAATTCTGGATCCAAGTCAAAATCCTGTATTTGACCTTTCAGTTCTAACAAAGAGTGACAAAGCCCTTACCTGTCACTTCCACTGGGAAAAAACTGCCCTCTTCACACTCAGCTCTGCTCAACAATACTTTGTCTCTCCACTACTCTGAGGAATCTGCTCTTACACTCACATTCATTCCTACTTCAAATGCCTCACTTAAAAGACCTGTTTGATCAGCAGGTAAGATCAAAGGTGCTTTTCAGCTCAGTATTCCTCTCCTTCTTCCTGGGGACTTAACAAAAGACCTTTCTCTACTCTGGTTTGTAGAGCTTCCTTTCTTTATCTTCTTAACCCAAAAGTTACATAAACATTTAAAAAAGATTATATTATAATTGCTCTTATACAAAGGGATTTCAATCATGTTTAAGAAATTGAGAACCCCTATGCCAGCACTACAGATGATACTAAATAGAATACTTTCCCTTCACAGAAGAATAAACATGCCCCCAAAATGCACACTGAGCATATAACAGTTCTGTAGCATTGAATGAAAGAGATCTATTAATACCATGTTAAATAAACAGCCCAATGAGAATTAGTAGTTCCCCAAAACTTTCTAACAAAGAGAAAGAGACTATCAGATTGTATTAAAAAAATCCACTCTTTGCTACCTCTAAGTATTTCATCTCATGCTTTACAATAGATACTAACTTGGATGAATCGATAAAATAGAAGGTATTCCACGTAAATGGAGCTAATAAACATGCAAGCATGTTTATTATTCTACCACATCAGAAAACAAACTTCAAACAAAACTAGATAGAAGTGGTAATAAGGGACACTTTATACTTATTAATGGGAAAAATAATTCACCAACATAAATACACACTCTCTTACTTAGGGTTTACTTGCTGTGAAGAGACACCATGACCAACACAACTCTAATAAAGGCAAACATTTAATAGGGTTTGGCTTATGGTTTCAGGAGTTTAGCCATCATCAACAAGGTAGGAAGCTTAACAGTGTGGTGAAGGCAGTCATGGTACTATAGGAGCCAAGAGTTCTATATTTTGATCCAAAAGCAGCCAAAAAGATACTTGCTTCTGTACTGGGCAGAGCCTGAGCATAGGAGGCCTCAGAGCTCACCTACACAGTGATATACTTTCTCCAACAAGGCCACACCTCCTCTAATAAGGCCAGACATTCTAATAGTGACACTTCCTATGGCCAGGCATCCAAACACAAGAATCTATTGGTGCCAAACCTATTCTAACCACCACATTACACCAAACATAGAAACACGTAGTTTCATAAGTGAATTACCACTCAATTTAAGAACACAGCACAGTGAGAACTATTTCAGTAACCCACTGCATTAGTTTGAATAAGAATGGTCTTCCTAGGCTTGTGTATCTGGATGCTTGGTTCCCAGTTAATGGAACTGTTGTGAAAGGTTAGAAGATGTAGAAGATATGCTATTGTTGGAATAGAAGGGCTTTTACGGAGTACCTGTATCCCTGGATGTGGGCTTTGAGGTTTTAAAAGCCCATGTAGTGCCAGTGTTGCATTTCCTCCTGGCTGGTTGGGGATCATGTTGTAAACTCTTAGCCCCCTGCCTGCCGTCTTGCTGCCATGCTCTTATCATTATGGTCATAGAGTAAAGTGCAGATATTGTAAGCAAGCACCCATTAAATGGTTTCGTTTATATATGTTGCCTTCATCCTGCTCTTCACACCAATAAAGCAGTAACTAAGATACCCACTACTAACAATAGGCAGGTCATCCGGAAAAAAATTATACTAAAAAACTCTGGAGCAAAATGATAGCGTAGATCAAATGGCTCTAGCATATCTACCAACTATTCTAATCAGATGATAACGAGTCCCTGTTCTTCTCAGTAAACCACGACTTTTTCTTCAATATTGACCAGATAATAGGTTACAAAGCTAGTGTCAACAAATACAGGATAACTGAATTTACATCCAAATGTGGAATCTAACCAACATGAAATAATGCTGTATTTAAAACTATAGATGGTACACAAGCCCCCAGGGACTTGGAAACACATTGCACAAAGACATTCTGCCCAAAGAAAAATTTAAGAAAGAAAATTTAATATAGTACTTAATGAAAATAAGATCACATCTTACAAAAAACATCTATGGAAAATAAGAGATATCAAAGAGAAATAGTCTTAGCTCTAAGTGCTTAAATTAAAAACTTGAGAGAACTAAAATTACTAGCTCTACCACTTGCCTAGATTTATCAGTCTTTAGTATTTATGCAAATATTTTGCATCTTATTACAAAAGTATATTTTTATGCTCATTAATGCTTCCTTCTGAAGAGTTAGAGGATGAAAACAGCCTAGGCATCCAGCAGTTGATAGGTGAAAGATAAATGTGCTACATCCATACAGTAGAATGTTATTCAGATATAAAAACATAATTATAAAACTCGCAGGAAAGTAGATAGAATGCTTCTGATTGTGATAACCTAGACCCAGAAGGACAAATGTCACATATTTTCACTCATTGTTAGATGTTTTCTTTAAATTGTCAGTTGCGCACTTCATTTAGAATGTCCGTAGAGGTAAGAAAGGAGCTTTGTAAATGATCTTTAAGTAATTTCAATTAAGGGTAGATGAAATGCAGATTATGAAGGGTAAATGGGGAACACTAAAATATGAAGGACTATTGGAGTGAGGTCAGGAGAGAGGAGGGAACATGGGGAGGTATAAAATAATCCTGAAAAACTTTTGAAAATTATTATATAGAAATCATTACCATTGAAGCACCTTTAACTTCTCTCTCCTATATATATCCCAATACTTAAGGTGTTAAAATGGAGTTCCCCATAAAGAATATTTTACCTCTTTTAGATATTCTTGCTAGTGATGTCCCAGAAACTCCCAAATATTAAAACATTTTGTAATTTATATTTTTTCCAAAACTTAATGATATGACTGTCTTGCTGAATGCTACACATACTTATCTTATAGAACATGGCAAGATCAAATTGATACTAAGCTTGATGCTTCATTTTTAGTGGCTAACATTCATAGTGTTGTAAAGTGTTATACATACTACAGGAAGAAGAAATTAATCATCACACTTTGCCAACTATGAACCTTTAAGGTATAATAGTGGCTGGTCTGGAAATATACTGAAAGAAGTGTAACAGTGACATAGAGTCTCTGTAAGCAACTAACCAGCTCTGATTGGACTTAAGTCCTACCTCAGAAGGTGAAATCTATACCTGACATCATTATTGGGCCCAGAATACATAGCTCAGTATGTCATAGGCATATGAAAAACTCACTACTGTTTTGTTCCTACATGGACATATTATTAGACCAGCTGATAATGACTTAAAATTATACCCATAGATTAATACAGCATCTGGTTTTTACTCATCTGAAAAGCTTCTATTTTCCAGTAAATGGTGGTCAGCAGAGTGACTCACAATTGGCTAGTGTGAAGGAAATAAGAAACTTTGAATGATCATATCCAAATGAGGAATCAATCTGTATCACACCTGGTGGTAGTTTAAATGAGAAAGGCCTCCGTAGATTCATATATTTGAATATTTGGTCTCCAGTTGGTAGATTTTTTTTGGAGATAAGTAGAAGATTTGAGTTTGTTAGAGACAGCATGTCACTGGGAGAGAAATTTTGAGTTTTCAAAAGCTGATTATATTTCTAGATAGCTGTTTATGGTTTCTGCTTATGAATCTAGACATATGTTTTTTCTAGTGCTTCATTACTATGCCTGCCTGATGACATTTTTTCTGTCATTAGGACTGCGGAATTTAACTCTCAGAAACAGCTCAAATCACAAAAACTCTTTATGTTATAGGCTGACTTGTCAAAGTGTTATATCACAGCAATAGAAAAGTAAGTTAGATTCCCTCCTCCAAAGACTCAGAGAACATTGATGGAAACAAAGAACTCAGATGACTCAGAGAACAAAGGTGATGGATAAGTATAAGGAAGCATTATTTTCTTAATTGAACAAGGAAGCTCCATGTTTGAAATCACAGCCATGATTTGATATATTGTAAAACATATCAAATATTAGTAACATGAAAAATAAACATTCCCAGAAGTGTTCAACCAATTCACTCTGGTCCAAGACATATTTTTAGTTTTGGAGACAAACCTAGCTGATATATATTAGGTTTCAAAAGCTTTTTTGTACAGCTTTTATATCTCTTGGGGCTATAATTTTCCCCTCCCTCCTCCCTCTCCCTCTCCCCCCACCTCTCTCTGTCTCTCTCTGTCTCTCTCTGTCTCTGTCTCTGTCTTTCTCTCTCTCTCTCTCTCTCTCACACACACACACACACACACACACACACACAAATAAGACTATCAAGGATAACATCTAAGTATTTTTTTCATTTAGTCTCTCAGACATTACTTCCCATGTGCAGTTTTGCCTCCATCCCTCTGCCCTCTACCTCCTCTACTCCACCACCTTTTGCCTCCTCATCTACTCCTCTCCTGGTTCCCTTCAGAAAATGACAGGACTCCCAGGGATATCAACCAAACATAGTATATCAATATGAGGTTAGGCATCTCTCCTCATAGTAATGCTGGATTAGGGAATCAAGTAGGAGGATGGGGCTCTCAAAATTGGGCAAGAGTAAGAAACAGCCCATTCTTCCTCTGCTGAAAGTCCAGCAAAATACCAAGCCGCACAACCATATCATGTATCCTGAGGGCCTAGGTTAGACTCGTACAGGCTCCATGATTAACTCTTCAGTCTTGGTGAGCCTCTATGAATCCTGGTTTGTTGATTCTGTGAATTTTCTTGTGTCGTTAACCCATCTAGCTCTTAAATACCTTTACATAGACTGGATGTTTTCACATATTTTAAAGATAAAAGTTATCTCTCATGGGACCACCATTTCTAATCTATCATCAATGCTAATGTTAAGTTATGTTTATGTCTATTATAAGCACCTCAATGCAATTAAAAATCATCAGGCATGGTGTTTCATACTTGTGAAAATAATTCTATCAATCCATAATTTTCTCTGTCTGAAGAGCTATGATGCTAGAGTTTAATTATTGGCATAGTCCAATGGCTACCAAGAAGGGGCAGAGCACAGAGCTGAACTTGGGTCAGACTAATTTAGAGACTGAGCATTTCAGGTCACCTAAGACATGTAAGGTAGAGAGAAAATGATGCACGATTGACATCTGTCTCTGAATATTCACTTGGCAAGCTATGTTTCATCAACTGGTCCTTCAGATTCCAGAGAGAGAAATGTTTTTTTTTTTTTGTTTTTTTTGGGGGGGGGTTCTTTTTTTTTTTTTTTCGGAGCTGGGGACCGAACCCAGGGCCTTGAGAGAAATGTTTTAATGTGTTTACCAGACAGAGGGTATTCATCCAGTTGTTTATAGTTATGTCCTGCCTGATTTCTTTTCCTGTCAATTACTAAACAAATTAACAAACAGAAACAAACAAGCAAACGATCCTCAACTCCCTATGATAGTATGAAAAACACCTCATTGGTTTTAAAAAGCAAAAATTAGTTTTAAAATCTAGCCTTGATGTTGATTTACATTTATTACTTGCCCCTTATCTATTGAAAATTTTCAAAAATTAGATGAATTTGCTTTTAAATATAAGGTTTACTTTATAAATATTTCAATACACATTTGCAGCATAAACATATATAGGTGAACATCATTAAACAAAATAATCAAGTCTATGTTTTTCATATTCTCCTGGTAATTAAAATTCTAGATTGTGCTCTTTAGACATATATGTACTGGTTATATGGCAGCTCATGGGGCCAGTATTCCTTTGGGGATCTGTGATAGATGTGACAGAGGAGTTAGAGCACTGATCATGAGCTTTGGTGAAAGGCAAGGTTCATCCTGTAGCCCTTTGGAGATTGGCAAGTAGAAGACATGCTTTATGATACAGGAGACAGTAAAAATTGAGTATTGGTAATATGAAATCCGAGCTAACCTATGAATCTGTCTTTCTTGTAACAACAACAAAAAATTAGTTTCTGAAGGGAAATTTAGCCCAGGTGTATATTTGTACTTAAAAAGTTGTGATGTGTGTTTGGGAAAATATATTTGTGATTTATGTTTGTGTAGTATATTACATATAGGTGTAGATAAACATTTCACTGTGCATATACAAAGAACAGATGAGGACATGCATCACTATGTAACTATGTATCATTCTGAAACCTATTTCTCTGAATCAGTGGCTCTTGCTGAACAGAGTCAGCAAAATCCAATAAGCCTCCCGTCTTCACCCTCCACAGTACTGGTTAGAGTTCCTAGGACATGACGATGCTAAGCTTTTAAAATAGTGATTGGAGATTTGAACTCAAGTTTTCATGCTTACAGAGTCCCTATGCTACTATATAAATACATATATGTGCAAACAATTTGTTATTTGTCAATGTAAAAGTGGATCTTATATTTATTTTGACAGAGTAAGTAATAAATTGCTACAAATCTTATGTTTATCCATATCCTAGGTAGGAATTAAACCTTTTCGGTCTTAAGATCTCATAATAGGTAATAGATTACATAGATGATTTAATAAATTAAATCAACCTTTGATTATTTAGGCTTACAAATAATTTTTCTCAAACATAATTCATTTCATCAGGATATTTCAGCTTCTGTCTACTAAAATTTTATCGTACATTTCTTATAGAAGTAGTACAATTTTACTTTTATTATGGTGAAGTAGTTCACTTTAATGTGCATGTTAGAATAGCACATTAGCATGCTCTGGATTTCATCTGTGGGTGGTATTACAGGTAAATTCAGTTCTAATTCAAACATTCTTGGTGACTTTTTACTGCTCTGCCTTGCAATTTATCTTAACTGTATTAACTAGAGTAAAATTCCCCAGAGGTCTCCCACATATATAAAGACACTAATGTCATAAGTCGTCAATTTGTGGAAAATGAATGTGCTGAGATGCCACTGCGACTTGGAGGACACAGGACATGGCAGGGTCAATGCCGCTTCCCCATCCCTTTTCATTAAAACCAATCATTATTAATTGGGCAGTCTGTAACACTGTGGTCCATTCTAGACAGCCATTATTATAGATTTGCGAAGGTCATCCTGTAATGTATTATCAACTTACAGTGTATCTTAAGATGTGAAAAGGGGCATAAAAAGGAAAAGAGGGATCAAAAGCTTTCAAAGACATTTTTATTTCAATGTTAGATCTTTCACAGCAGACTCCCCTTTTCTCATTAACTTTGAAAACTATAATTTCTGCTTTTTTCTCAGTTAAAATTTAACTCTGATTTAAGTATTTTGTTAAGTCAAGGAGAAATAGTATAGAATAAAACATACTATATAATCAGTATTAAGATGTTTTAGAGTGTTTGCTTTATCCTGTCCAACTTTTAAATATGTTTGAACAATTACTGGCATTAAAGAAGCAAACTGAAATGTATTAATAATCCATCCACTCTTACACTTCCATGAAAAACAAAAATCCTGAGCCAAAAAATAAAAACAAAAAAGGGGAAAAGCTTATAAAACTAAATATGAATATCTCAGGATAACTGCTGAATATAGAAAGGAAATAAAACATCTTAATTCAATGAGTAAATGATAAGGTGTATAGAATCAGAAAATTTACAAATTATTTAAAACCTGCAATCACTAACTGTTCAGAAACTACACAGATGGATCATGGGTGGTGGTGAACACCAGAAGGGATTATGGATGAATTTGCTCTCTTCTAGAGGCTCTCCATGCCACCTGTCTCTGAGGAAAGCCTGACATTGATTAGATACTGAGCCAAGATAATGCTGGCAGCAGATTCAGTGATGGTAGCCTGCTGATCAGTAGAAACTACCAACAACTGGGTTTTGCCATTCTGATCTGTCTGCCCTAGACATTTGATAGATAGCATTGATTTTGGTGCCCTGATGCCAGATTATGCAGCCAATCAAATCATTTTGAATGATGAGTTCATGAGAAGTGTTTGAACAGATGTACCGAAACCTGCCCAACAACTTTTCACCTCTGGACACCTGGATTCAATGCCACTGAATACGGTGTTGCCATGGGTCATGAGGAAAATGAGACTGTTGCATTGACAACTGGTGCAGTTTGGTCAAATCTGGCAGTGGAATGGCATACTGTCCTTGAATGTTATAGGCCTCCATGGGCCTCAACCCTGACCTGGAGGGACCACTTCTAGAAGTGGTGTGGGGAAAGCTCGTACTGTCACTGCCTGTGCTGTACATGTCATGACAGCATGCAAAGAGGACTGAAGATCTGTAGGGCACCGGCTAGTAAGGTATAGTCATGCCCTTTGGAGATGATGGGGGCGGGTAGGACTCCAACAAGACCATGCAGATCTGTTTTATACACTCAATGATGGATTGCAGAATGTCAGCAATAGTGATTGCCCACTCAGTTGAACTAGGGAGCATATCCCTTGCCACCGGACCAGCTTTTCAATAATCATACCAAAGGCTTTGAAGATGGCATTATTCAGTCCAGCCGAAGGAATATTCTCTTAGGACAGACAATTCCCTTCCGATGTTTTTACCTGCACCAATCTCCTCACACATCTTAACAGATTCTCCTTTCTTTTTGATGATACTGTCAACTTCCTTTCCAGGCATAAGTAGCCTGATGGTGAGAATGGGCGTCAATACACCTTCAATCACACTGGTATCCATGTCTAGCAGTTACAGGGAGCTGGACTTTGGGTGGTCAAATCTTTGGTCCCTGGAGACATGAGTTGATTGAGGAGAAAAGAGGAGCAGGTGGGGAGGGGAAGAGCAGGAGCCGGGGGGCAGAACAATAGGGGCGGGAAGGAAGGCGAGCCCCCCACCCTAGTGGGCATGAAGGAGTTGGAGGAGGAGGAAGGGGGAAAGAGACCCCAGGGCACATGGAGGGCAGCAGAGAGCAGTGGTCAGGAAAGGACACAGGCTACAGCTCTGGCTACTGCCTTTGCTGGTCTTAGTATTTTTTTCCTCTTTTTAATAAGTTAAAGTCTATTTGTTTTCTATTCAGCTATGTAGAAATGTTTCCTACTTTATGGACATACTTATTCTTGTTTCTAATATTGAATAACATTTAGATAGCACAACAGTGAATGAGTGATGAGAATATGATAGAAATTACTGGAGACTCGTGATCCCAAATTTTGAAATTTTTCTCAAGGAAATGTGAAATAAAAAGAAGAACTTGGTGGTGATTGTATTTTTATCCTTTTTTCCCCTCACTTACTAAAATCCTTGCTGATTTTTTAGTTTTATACAATTTGATAATACTGTGTTTAAGTTCATTTCTTTTATATATAGGACTAAAACCATATATCATATATATTCACTTACATCACACTCGCTGACTCTTCCCAGTCATTTCCTCTTAGATTACTTTGCTTTCCCCCACCTCATTTTCTACTCTGATCAGATTTGGCCAACTGCCATATCTCACGACCCTGGCACATCAAGTCTCTGCTGGGCTAGGCACACCTTCTCCCACTGAGGTCAGACAAAGCAGCCCAGACAGAAGATCATATTCCACAGAGTGGAATAGTTTTTGAGATAGCCCCTGCTGTAATTGTTCAGGACCCACTTGAAGACCAAGTGGTACATCTGCTACTTACATTTAGGGAGGCCTAGGTCCAGTCCTGTATGTATCTTCATTAGTGGTTCAGTCTCTGACAGCCCTTGCACCCATATATGTTCTTTGGTTGGTGGTTTAGTCTTTGAAAGTCCCTTGTGGTCCAAGTTAGTTGACTCTGTTGGTCTTCTTGTGGAGTTACTATCCCTTTTGACCAGCTATCATCCTCCCTATTCTTCCATAGGAGTCCCCAGGCTGAATCCACTGTTTGGATGTGGTTGTTTGAATCTGTCCAAGTCAGCTGCTGGGCGGAGCCTCTCTGAGGACAACTTTTTGCAATTCTATCTGTAAGCATAACAGAGTATTGCTAATAGTGTCAGGGATTGGTACTTGTCTATGAGATGGGTGTCAAATTGGTTATTGGTTGTCCATTCCCTCATTAATTTTATCCTTTGAAGGAACTGCAGTTGTTTGAACTTAAAGGAGTTTCATTAAGTTTAGATGATGGTCAGAAGTTCCTTGCTTGAAGTCTAAACTACTAGAAGTAGAGTTATTAAAAAGGAACGATTGGAACTGTTCTCAGATACAGCTCTCTATTCAGTGTCTATTGTCTTCAGTTTCTATATATAGTACTCAGCTAGGATTGGAATATGGTAAGAGTCCAGTTCTCCAAACATCATATGTTGAGATTTAATATCTACTGTGAGCTATGAAAAATAATTAAATTTAAATGAACTTGCCTGTTCAAAACTAGGTTCTATGAAAGCTTAATGTCAAGATAAGGTCAAGTGGAGAAGCAGCTATAATTGAGATCTAGTGCTGTTATGGAATGAAGTGAAGGGATCTGTTATGTACACACACACACACACACACACACACACACACACACACACACACACACAGACACACATATACGAGAGGGGTCGGATCTCCTGTTACTTGCTGCACGATCCTCTAACTGGACTATACCAATCATATAAAGCTAACCTTGAAAAGGAATCCTGAGCCAAAATCAACATCTTACTCACAGCTTACCTTTGTAGCAGTATATTCTCAGCAACAGAAAATTGACTGAGACACCCAATAATTATGTTGTTGTTCTGTGCCTCATGGAGTCAAGAAGAGTCACAGAAAGACTATTAAAATCCTATTGTTTTTGTATAACTGGCTTTGTTTTGTTTCTTGAATACCACCATCTTCTGAATTCTATGTATTCTATCCTTCAGCAATTTTTACATAATATAAATGATGATAAGAAATAGAATTAAATTTTTAATATTTTAAAGCTGTTCCCTGGAATACAGGTACTCACAACACACATACCTAATTATGCAAAGCTTTCATTAGATGACACCTTTCTGTCCTCCCTTTTTCTTTGAACATACACAAAATTCTTTGGATTTTTATTCTATGTGTTTTTAAGAAAAGTCTACTGTTTGTGCCTCTATGGTGTACTGCTTCTTTATAAAAACTATCACCCTTTATCACAAGTCCTGTACATACTAGTTTACTGGTTTGATTTATATAAATATATAAATATATGGAAACCACTGTAATAATTGGAGACATTGCATTAGAACTAGAATCATGACACTGGAGAAGATGAAGAGGAAGAAACACAACTGTACAACTGCAATTTATCTGGGTACTCATCATGGAAGAATAGTTCTGAGTGGCATCAAAATCAAGTGGACACCTACAGTTTGAATCCAAAGGAGTATAAGGTTCATCCTAAGGGGTTATCAAAGATCCAGGCCTTCCTATTGTCATTGCATGGTTTTATGGAAAAGTCATCACATTTACTATTTATATTTTACTGAGATACTGATTGGGGTACACTTGGGCCATGGGAAGTGGAACTATTGGGAAGTAAGTACTTGTTGAAATAGGTGTGGACTGGTTGGAGGAACTATGTCACTTTGTAGGCAAGCATTGAGGTCTCCTAGTGTTCAAGATTCACCCAATGTGGAAGAGTCACCCCTCCTGGCTGTCTGCAGAAGACAGTTTCCTTTGAGAAGCCTTCAGATCAAGATTTAGAATTCTTTAGTCCTTCATCACCATGCTTTCTGCCATAATGATAATAGCCTGAATCTCTGAACTTTTAAGCCAGCTCCAATCAAATAATGGCCTTATAAGACTTGTCTTTTGTGTCTTCACAGCAATAAAACCCAAACTAAAACAGAAGCTATGCAGTAATAACTGACTGTTAGTATTATAAGGCCTTCACAACAGTTAAAATTTAGCTTGACTGCAATTGTGCTAAGCGAAACACAAAATAAGTCAAATATTGTCCCTTTTCAAAATGTTCCTAAAGTCGGGGAAGGCTTTAGTATTGGGTGAGCTGTGTATTTTAAATTATTTGGCTGTATTAAAATATGCAGTGTCTATACTGACACTTGAGGCACATACATGAAGAGAAACATAGAACTACTATTCAAATACAAATTTCCTTTTTTAATTTTATGAACACCCCCACCAAAATCCCAAGACCCTCAACTTAGCATTTCTCTACAAGCGGACACGTTAAGACAGATTATCATTATTTGGATGTTTACATATGACATTTTGGGTGTGACATCAGAATGGAATGGACACACATTCTGTATTGATTATACGTTGTTTCAGGAAAAATATCGATAGTATGATTTTCCTTCGATGATGTGGATGAGGTGGGCATCATGTACATGTTACTGTCTACAGACCAGGTAAGAGGGTATGGTATTATTTCTCAGCTTGATATCCTACCAGAGAAAATATATCTACTATACTCCAGGTCTTTCTTATCTAAGTAGTCACACAGTCAAAGGACAGGAAAGGCATTTCGATATCTTGCGATCTGGAATGTATACTCTTTGATCTTGAATTAGAGGACCCTCTCTGCTTCTAAATATAATTTCCTTTTACATTGCATTTTGTGAATGATTGTAAGAAATAATGGTGGCAACTATGGTAAATGAGCTTGCCATTGCCTTCTCTCATGCCACTATGGTTTTCCCCTCAGTCTTTCCTACCATTATTCTACTTACATGTCTCCTATTCTGATTGTGAGATCATAGATCACATCTGTTTACTCTTCTAGCATCACAAAGTCCAAGCTATGGATTCTTGCTTGGCATCCTGATCTTCCACTTTCACATCTAAATTAGGTATGACAAGTATGATGCAGGTTGTATCTCTTCTGCTCATTTCTTTTTAAAAATAATATTAATTAATTAATTTATTTATTTATTTATTTTTATACTCCAGATTTTATTCCCCTCCCGGTCCAACTCCCCCCCCCGATAGTTTCACATCCCATACCTCCTTCCCCTTTTGTCTCAACAAGGATGTCCCCACCCCACCAGACCTCTTAACTTCTTGGGGCCTCCAGTATCTTGAAGGTTACCTGCATCTTCTCTGACTGAACCCAGACCCTGGAATACTCTGCTTTATATGTGTATCTCAGCTTGTGTACGCTGCCTGGTTGGTGATTCCTGTGTCTGAGAGATTTTGGGGATCCAGGTTAATTGAGACTGCTGGGACTCCTTTACGTTTGCCCTCCTCCTTGGCTTCCTCCTGATTTTCCCTAATTCAACCAGATGGGTCAGCAGTTTCTGTTCATTGGCTGGGTGCATATATATGCATCTGACTCTTTCAGCTGCTTGTTGGATCTTTTGGAGGGCAGTCATGATAGGTCTCTTTTTGTGAATGTCCCATAGCCTCAGTAATGGCATCAGGTCTTGGGGCCACCCATTAAGCTAGATTTTTTCTTTGGCCTATGGCTGAACCTTCTTTTCCTCAGGCTATTCTCCATTTCCATCCCTGCATTTTTTGCAGATAGGAAGAATTATGGGACACAGCTTTCACTGTGGAATTGCAACCCACCCCTCACTTGATACCCTGTCTTCCTGCTAGAGTTGGGGTTAATAAATTCCCTCTCCCCACTATATGGAATATTTTCTAAGGTCCACTTTTTGAGCCTTGAGAATCGTTCATTTACCAGATCTCTGTTACATTCTTGAGGGTACTTCCAATCCTCCTTCCCACGGTTGCCTCTTTCCATTCTTTCTGTTGGCCCTGCGGACTTAAATCAATATCCCACACCAAATGCTCATCCCCTCTGCCCCTACTCCCATCCCCTTTCCTTCTCCCCCCCCTTTCTGGTTGCTTTCTTCCCCCTTTGAAGTGGACCTGAGGCATCTTTACTTGGGCCCTTCAGTTTGTTGAGCTTTTTGAGTTCTGTGGACTGTAACTTTGATATTCTGTACTTTTTTTTTTGCTAATATCCACTTATTAGTGACAACATACCGCACATGCCCTTTTGGATCTGAATTACCTTACACAGGATGATATTTTCCTGTTTTATCCATTTGCCTGCAAAACTCAGGATGTCTTCATTCTTAATAGCTGAGTAGTATTCCACTGGGTAAATGAACCACATTTTCTGTATTCATTCTTCTGTGATGGGACATCTGGATTGTTTCCAGGTTCTGGCTATCACAAATAAGGCCTCTATAAACATAGTGGAACATGTACCCATGTGGCATGGTGGGACATCTTTTGGTTATATTCCCAAGAGTAGTATTTCTAGTCTTTAGGTATTTCTATTTCCAATTTTCTGAGGAACCTCCAAATTTATTTCTAGAGTGGTTGCACCAGTTTGCAATCCTGACAGCAATGAATGATATTCCTCTTTTTCCATATCCTTGTCAACATGTACTGTCACCTGAGGTTTTGATCTTAGCCAATCTGACTGGTATAAGATAGAATATCATGGTCATTTTCATTTACATTTCTCTCATCACTAATGACTTTAGGTAGTTCTCAGCTATTTGCAATTTCTCTGTTGTGAATTCTTGATTTAGTTCTATACCTCATTTTTGATTGGATTGTTTGGTTTTTTGGTGGTTAGCTTCTTGAGTTCTTTACATATTTTTGATATTAATCATCTATCAGATGTGGGGTTAGTGACAATTTTTTTTCCAATCTTTAGGATGCTGATTGGTCTTATGTACTATGTCCTTTGCCTTACAGAAGCTTGCAACTTCATTAGTTCCCATTTCTCAATTCTTGATCTTAGAGATCTTGTAGTCCTGTCTGGGAAATTTCCGCTGTGCCAATGAGTATAAAGTTCTTTCCCACTTTCTCTTCTAATAGATTCTGTGAAATCAGAGATCTTAGAAGATGGAATGATCTCCTATGTTAAAGGATTGGCTGAATTAACATAGTAAACATGGCCATCTTACCAAAGGCAATCTGCAGATTCAGTGCAATTCCCATCAAACTCCCAACAAAATTCTTCAAAAACATGAAAAGAGCAATTAACAATTTCATCTGGAAAGGCAAAAAACCCTTAACAATTCCTAAGAATAAATGAATGCTGGGGGAAACACCATCGCTGACCTCAAGCTCTACTATAGAGCAAATGATAAAAACTGAATGGTATTGGTACAGAGACAGACAGGTTGATCAATGGAATAGAGTTGAAGACACAGAAATAAAACTACACACTCACACACACTTGATCTTTGACAAAGAAGCCAAAAATATACAATGAGAAAAAGAAAACATCTTTAATAAATGGTGCTGGTCTAACTGGTTGTCTGTATATAAAAAATGAAAATACACACATATTTGTCACGATGCACAAAGCTCATGTCCAAGTGGATCAAGTACCTCAACACTTGCAACTTTTAATATTGTATTTTTGTTCTAATTATTATGTGACAAAGGGATTTCTTTTCTGTTTTAACTATTTGCTGTTCTGTAAGATTCTTTTATATTTATAGGCATCTTTCTCTTTAGATCAGAAATTTTTTTCTACGATTTTGTTGAAAATATTTTCTGTGTCTTTGAGCCAGGAATCTTTTTCTTCTTCTGTTTATATTATTCTTAATTATTAGCTTTTATAGTATCTCAGATTTCCAGTATATCTTATATCAGAAACCTTTTAGATTTAACATATTCTTTGACTGATTTATCATTTTTATTGTACTTTGTGTGCCTGAGATTCTCTCTTCTATCTCTTTTATTCTGTTGATGGTGCTTATATCTGTAGTTCTTGCTCACTTACCTAGATTTCCATCTCTATTCTTTCCTCAGTTAATATTTTCTTCATTTCTTCTATTTTCCTTTTCATATTTTGAAACTTTTATTTGTTCCTTTCACCTGTTTAATATATTTTATGGATCTTTTTCAAATATCTATCAACATCTACTCTAAAAGCCTCCATTATTTTCATAAGATTGGGTTTAAGGTGATTTTCTCCCACTTCAGCTGTGTTAGAATATATAGGGCTTGTTGTGGTAGGATGGCTGGGCTTTGGTGATACCATATTTCCCTTACAGGTGTTGATTGTGTTCTTACACTGGACTCTACTCATCTAGGTTCAGGATTGTTACAGGTATAGGTGTTGGTTTCTGTGTTTATCTTTGTTATATGGGTGCTTTTTAGATGTTTTCCTCTTGATTTCTGTTTCCTCTCTGATCTTTTGGGCTCGATGGTCTAGGAGTCTGTTGTCCCGCAAGACTTCATGCCTATTAAGGTGTCTCCACTGGGCTTTTTGTGGTCTGAGTGACATCAGGGATTTTAGGTGCCAATTCTGCCTCTGAAGTTTTGAATACCTTGTTTCCTTTGGTATTCTGAATACCTGCTTGGTCTAAGGGGTTCCTCATACGCTGTGGCTTCCAATAAAGCAGAAGGCTGAAGTTGTGGGCTAGAATATGAAGGACAGGGGAAGGAGTTGCCATCCTGTTGGCAGATGTTGGTTAGACATTTTTCCAAGTAATTAATTTAATTTATTATATCCAAAATTCTGCCCCCTCCAAGTACTCCACTCACAGTGTCTTCCTTATCCCCCTTCCTCTGAGAGTGTAGGCTCCCCTGGAAGTCCTCCACCTTGGCACATCAAGCCCCTGCAGCCCCACTGATGCCAGAAAAGCCAGATTCTACAGTCAGGCAACAGCTTTATAGACAGCCCCCTTTCCAGTTGTTGGGGGACCCACATAGAGACCGAGATGTATGTCTGCTATGTTTTAGGGGTCTCGATTCAGTCCGTGTATGTTGGCTGGATGTTGGGTCAGTATCTGAGATCGACCAGCGGTTCCTGTTAATTGAATCAGTTGGTCTTCTGTGATGGCCCTATCCCCTTCAGGGACTTAACTTCTTTCACAACTTATTCATAAGACTCCTTGAACTCTGCCCAATATTTGTCTGTGGATAACTATTTCAATCAGCTGATGGGTAGAACCTCTCCTAGGACAGTAATGTGGGGCTACTGTGTGTAAGCACAACAGAACATCACTAATAGTGTCAGGGATTGGCGGCTGCGCATGGGATGGATCTTGGACTGGGCAGGTTATTGGCTCTCTTTCCTTCATTCTTTCCTCCATCTTAGTCCCTGTATTTCTTTTAGACAGGACAAATTTTTATATCCAAAAATTGGGGGTGAGTTGTTGACTTTGTTGTTCCACTTTAGTCTTGCCTGGCTAGAGGAGGTAGCCTCTTCAGGTACCATATCCCCACTGCCATGCTCTCTAAGGTCATCTGAAATGACCCCTGTGACCCTCCCATCGTAGGTCTCTGGGGCTCCCTAGAGATTCTCCCACATACACACTGCAGATTTCCATTCATATTCCTGGTCCTCTGGTCCTATTTTCTCTCCCCTGATTCTCCATATCCACACTTCCCTTCCCCACCTCTCTCACACCCAGTTCCCTCCCTGCCTCTGTCTCCAATGACTATTTTATTCACTCTTCTAAGTGAAATTTAAGCATCCTCACTAGGGCCTTCCTCCTTGTTTCACTTATTGGGGTATGAAGGGGTGTATCTTGGGTATCCTGTACTTTATGGCTAATTTCTACTTATCAGTGAGTACATACCGTGCATCTCCTTTTGGGTCTGGGTTATCTCACTAAGGATAATATTTTCTATACATTTTTCTGGAAAATTCATGATGCCTTGGTTGTAACTAGCTGAATAGTACTCTATTGTGTAAATGAATCACATTTTTATATTCATTCTTCTGTTGATGGATATCTGAATCCCTTCCAATTTCTGACTGTACATATAAAGCTGCTACAAACATAGCAAATGTCTTTGTGATATGATGGAGCATCTTTGGGTATCTTCCCAGGAGTGGTATAGCTGGGTTTTCAAGTAGAACTATTTCCAATTTTCTGAAAAATCACTGGATTCATTTCCAGAGTGGTTTTACAAGTTTGCAAACCTCCCAGCAATGGAAGAATACTCCCTTTTCTCCACATTCTTGCCAGCATGTGCTGACATTTGAGGTTTTTGTTTTTTGTTTTTTGTTTTTTTATCTTAGCTATTGTGATTGGTTTAAGATGGAATCTCAGGGACATTTTTGATTTACATCTTCATGATGATTAATATTTTATATTACTTGTGGCTACTGTGAAAGGTGTTGCTTCCCTAAATTGTTTCTCTGCCTGTTTTTTCATTTGTGTGAAAGAGGACTCCTGAGATCTTTGAGTTAATATTGTAACCAGCCACTTTCCTGAAGTTGTTTATAAGTTGGAGGACTTCTCTGGTGCACATTTGGGGTTGTTTTGTATACTATCATATCATCCATGAATAGTGGTTGGACTTCAGGAAGTGTTAGCAGGGATCGGGTAGTGTTTTACCTGGATTCTGGAAAAGCAGAAATATTTTGCCAAAGTCATGCGCTGGAATCCAAAGCTGTGGTTTCTTATGCTGATCTCTTTCTGTGTTTAAATGTTGCACTAAAGAATTTATGCTTAATCCCCAATTTAACTCTAAAAAGCTATCATTTTAAATAGATGTCATTATAATCCTCATTTTAAAAATAAAATCTAGCATCAGCCAACTTCAATAACTTAGCCAGAATTACATAATTGTCATATGGTGATATTCTGGGGGGAGCAATTACCTTAACTTTTAGAGAAATGTTAAATAAACCACTCACAAAAGCCACTAAGCTCGATACCCTAATAATGAAGACCACCTCCATACCTACACTCTCAAATTTTAACTCATACAAATATGTTCAGTAAATTAATTTAATTACTGTAAAATTAAAATTAATAAAAACTGAATTGCATGTGTAATTGTTTTCTTTTCAACTCATCTTTAAGGCACTTTAACTTTTATTTGTTTTTTTTCTTATTAAACATAATCATTCATATCTATGCAAAGCAGAGAAGTAAGTCCTGGACAGATAACTAAAGTAAAGATGATCTTTTCTGAGCTTGCCACCCTAAATTATAATAGCAATTTACTTGTGAATTACCCATAGAGAGGTTGCTGGTGAACCATGAACAAGGAGTGCAGCTACATTTCCCTTTGATGCTCTGTTATTTGTACCACTGCTGAGTAAATGCAATCCTGACATGTCCTGTTTTCCATGTATACTCCAATTTATACCCGGGGTCAATCATTTTAATTACATAGCACATTGCAGTTCACACAATTTAGTTCCAGGTGACAATCTCCATTATATTCCCTTGCAAAAGTCCTGGCAAATGGCTGCACCACAGTCTACATGGAAATTTTAGCTTGCGTCTATTTTGCTTTCAATTTTGGATGCTTATATCAGTAAAGAAAATAATCTGAAGAAAGAATAGTGAGTGCTGGTGTAAGAGGAACCTTTGGGATACTAAAAGACTTTGTGCATTCTGTTTAAATTGCCACAAAATACGGTGTTTCTGAGGAATTTTATTGCTATTCAATGCAATAGGAAACAGCCAGGCAAAGTAGTTAATTTAGAGGGTCAGAGTGGACATGTGAAGTATCAACCCCTGCCAAAATTATAATCTACTGCAAACAGCTTGCTGTTTTCTGCTTCATCTAAAGAACATACTGCAGGCAAGGGAGATGCTAGATCAATGGGAATACAAGTGGGTCAGTGTGTAATGGATTAGAACTCTTTGTTTAATCTTCAGAAGATGACTTTATTCCTTGTAGTAATTATGTTAGATGTCTCCTGTGAATAGGTCTATTAATAGGCTTAATTCAAAAGCTGATGGAGGTAGCGACTTCAGGCAAAATCACAATAGAAACTATAACCAATTATTTTGACACATTTTCAAGGTCAAGTAGTAAATAGAAAATATTTTTGTCATATTAGAAGCTACTACTCAGACCAATTTTATTATATATCACCTACACAAGTGTATTATATTTTTCCCATCATTTATTGTTTTTATTCATATATTTATTGTCTCAGTCAATTTTAAATAAAAAAAATAAAGCAACAAGCAATAGAGTATAAAGCAACAAGCAATAGAGAAATAAAGCATAAGCAGAGAAACCATAAATTATATATACTTCAAGCATAATATTTGATTCTCAATGATTTATTTCTGAAATAATAAACGTAATCAAATATAGTCTTCCACAAATATTAAAGTGTGGTCCCTCAATTTGCCCACCTTTCAGAAGGTATCATTTTAAACAGTGCAAATGTTGTGACATAACCATGTCAGTAAAGAGTATTTTTATATGTGAGATTGGTGATCACTTTACAATTAGCTACTGATTTTCATAGAAGGCAAGTTTCTGATTTCTCCTCTATCAGTCTATTACTGAGATATGCACACACATCTGTTTATGTATTTTCACAGCAACAGGGAAAACTCATTTGCTCCTGTTTTATGCTCAGTACTGAGGCTTTTTCTCATATCGTCCTTGCTTTCCTGAACTGGGGTTTGTTGTGGTTTCTGGGATCTTGTCTCTTTTTAAGATAGTCTACCAGTGGGATTTTCAGGTCAACTAAGTCTTAGATCTGAAGGAGGCCTTCCAGTGTCTTTTAGGGGTTTGTTGCCATACCACAGAAAACAGTGAGTCTGGGGCCTATTCCTTGTTCTATTGAAGATAGTATATCTTTGATCTTTAAAATGTAGAAAGCAGTTTTTCCCAAAAGAATGTGATTTTTCCCATCATTTATTGTTTTTATTCATATATTTATTGTCTCAGTCAATTTTAACTAAAAAAAAAAAAACAGAAGAGTGAAAAATGACTCAGAAACAAACTTTGAATTATGCTTATTTTTAATTTGTAAGTATTTGTTTAGTGTTCCTGAATATAGTATACTTTATTTCCTTGTTGATTACATTATTTTCATTTTAATTTGATTTTTTTATCTAAACTTAAAATATTATCCACCTTCCCAGTTTCCCCCAAGAAGCCACTATCCCATCCTCCAACCCAGTGCCTCCATGATGTTACCACCTACCCATTCACCCCTCCTTCCTCCCACCCTGGAATTCCCTTACACTGGGTAATCCAGCCTTCACAGAACAAAGGGCCTTTCCTCCCATTAATGCCTGAGAAGGCCATCCTCTGCTACATATGCAGCTGAAGCAAGGAGTTTCTCCATGTATTCTTTGGTTGATAATTTAGTTCCTGGGAGCTTTGGCGTGTCTGGTTGGTTGGTCTTGCTGTTCTTCCTATGGGGTTGCAAACCCCTTTACCTCCTAAAGTTTTTACTCTAACTCCTCCATTGGAGACCCTATTCTCGTTCCAATGGTTGGCTATGAGCATCTACCTCTGTATTTGTCAGGCTCTGGCACATCTCCTCAGAAGAAAGCTATATCAGGCTCCTGTCAGCATGCAATTCTTGGCATCCCCAATAGTGACTGGGTGTCAATTCTCAATCTTAGAGAATAAGCCATTGGTGTTCTGTTCAGGAAATATTCCCCTATGCCCATGTGTTCTAGGCTCTTCCCCGATTTCTCTTCTACTATTTTCAGTGTATCTGCTTTTATGTGGAGGTCCTTCATCCATTTGGACTTGAGATTTCTACAAGGTGATAAGAATGGATTGATTTGCATTCTTCTACATACTGAGCACCAGTTAAACCAACACCATTTGTCAAAAATGCTGTCTTTTTTCCACTGAATGTTTTATCTCTTTTGTCAAATATCAAGTGACCATAGGTGTGTAGGTTCATTTCTGGGTCTCAATTTTATTCCATTAATCTACCTGCCTCTCTCTGTACCAATACTATACATTTTTTATTATGATTGCTTTATAATACTGCCTGAGGTAAGGGATGATGATTTTCCCAGAAGTTCTTTTATGGTTGAGAATAGTTTTTGATATTCTTGGTTCTTTGTTATTCCCCATGAATTTCTAACTCTATGAAGAATTATTTGGAATTTGATGTGGATTGCATTGAATCTGTAAATTGCTTTTGGCAAGATGGCCATTTTCACAATATTAACCTTGCTAATTCATAAACATGGGAGTCCTCTTTATCTTTTGAGATCTTCTTAGATCTTTTTCTTCAGAGACTTGAAGTTCTTGTTATACAAACCATTCACATGCTTGGTTAATGTCACACTAAAGTATTTTATACTTTTTGTGACTATTGTGAAGGGTGTTGTTTCCCTATTTTTTTCTCAGCCTCTTTATCCTTTGTGTAGAAGAAGGCTACTGATTTGTTTGAGTTAATTTTATACAAAGCCATTTGCAGAAGTTGTTTATCAGGTTTAGAAGTTCTCAGGTGGAATTTTTGGGATCGCTTCAATATACTATCATATCATCTGAAATTAATGATACTTTGACTTATTCCTTTCCAGTTTATATCTGTTTGACCTCTTCCTTTTGTATACTTACTCTGGCTATGACTTTTAGTACTATATTCAGGTAGGGCGAGAGTGGACAGCCTTGTCTACTCCCTGGTTTTAGTGGGATTGCTTCATGTTTCTCTCCATTTATTTTGATGTTGGCTACTGGTTGTTTATATATTGCTTTTACTATATTTAGGTATGAGCCTTGAATTCCTGATCTTTCCAAGACTTTTACTATGAAGGGTTGTTAAATTTTGTCAAAAGCTTTCTCAGCATCTCATGAAATGATCCTTTTTTTTTCCTAGAGTTTGTTTATGTAGTGGTTTATGCTAATGGATTTATTATACTGAGCCATCCATGTATGACTGGAATGATTCCTACTTCATCAGATGGATGATAATCTTGGTGTGTTATTGGATTCAGTTTGCAAGAATTTTATTGAGTATTTTTAAAACAATATTCATAATGGAAATTTGTCTGAAGTTACTTTTCATTGTTGGTACTATGTGTGGTTTAGGTATATGCATAATTGTGACTTCATAGAATGATTTGCACAGTGTTCTCTCTTTTTATTTTGTGGAATAGTTTGAAGAGTATTGGTATTAGGTCTTCTTTGTAGAGCTGATAGAATTCTGCAAAACAGCCATCTGATTCTGGGCTAGTTTTGATTTTGAGGTTTTTAATGACTGCTTCTAAATCTTTAGGGGTTATGAGACTGTTTATATGGTTTATCTGATGCTGATTTAAATTTGTTACCTGGTAACTTTCTAGAACATTGTCCATTTCATCTACATTTTATGGTTTTATTGACTATAGGCTTTTATAGTAGGATCTAATAATTTTTTGATTTTCATCAGTTTCTGTCTCCCTTTTCATTTCTGATTTGTTAATTTGAATACTGTCTCTGTGCTCTCTGGTTAGTCTGGCTAAGGGTTTAGCTATCTTGTTGATTTTCTCAACAAGTGTACTGGTTTTGTTGAATATATATATATATATATATATATATATATATATATATATATATATATATATATTGTTTCCACTTGGTTGATTTCAGCCCTGAGTTTGATTATTTCCTGCCATCTACTCCTCTTTTGTGTATTTGATTCTTTTTGTTCTAGAGCTTTCTGGTGCACTGTTAAGCTGCTAATATATGCTTTTCCAGTTTCTTTTTGGAGGCACTCAGAGCTATGAGTTTTCTTCTTAGAACTGCTTTCATTGTGTTCCATGAGTTTTGATTATGTTGTACCTTCATTTTAATTAAATTCTAAAAAGAAGTTATAAATTTCTTTATTTTATGCTTGACCAATTATCATGGAGTAGAATATTATGCAGCTCCCATGTGTATGTGGGCTTTCTGGTGTTTTTGTTTTTATTGACGTGCAGCCTTAGGCCTTGGTCATCTGTTAGTATGCAATGGATTATTTGAATCTTCCATCCATTGAGGCCTGTTTTGTGACCAATTATATTGTCAATTTTGTAGAAGGTACCATGAGCTGCTGAGAAGAAGGCATATTTTTTGTTTGTAAGATGAAATGTTCTATAGATACCTGTTAAATCCTTTTAGTTGAAAACTTCTGTTAGTTTCACTGTGTCTCTCTTAGTTTCTGTTGCCATGATCCCTCCATTCATGAGAGTTGTGTGGTCCAGTCTCCCAATATTATTGTTTGAGGAGCAAGAATATATGCTTTGAATTTTAGTCTAGTTTGTTTGTTTGTTTTCCTGAATGTGGTTACTTTTGCATTTCAAGCATGGATGTTGAGAATTGAGAGTTCCTCTTGGTAGAATTTTCCTTTGAAGAGTATAAAGTGTCCTTTCTTTTTTTTTTTTTTTTTGGTTCTTTTTTTCGGAGCTGGGGACCAAACCCAGGGCCTTGCGCTACCTCGCAAGCGCTCTACCACTGAGCTAAACACCAACCCTAAAGTGTCCTTTCTTATTTTTTTTAAAATAACTTTTGGTTGAAATTTGATTTTATTTAATATTAGAATGGTTACTCTAACTTGTTTCTTGGGACCAGTTGTTTGGAAAAAAAATTTCCAACCTTTTACTCTGAGGTACTGTCTGTCTTTATCACTGAGGTGCTTTTCCCGTTTGCAGCAAAATGCTAGGACCTGATAACATATCCAGGCACTTAGTCTGTGTCTTTTTTGGGGGAATTGAGTACATTGATGTTAAGAGACATTAAGGAAAACTGATTGTTGCTGTCTTTCATTTTTGTTATTAGAGATGGAATTATGTTTTTGTGGCTCTCTTCCTTTGGGCTTGTTGCAAGAAGATTGATTTCTTGCATTTTCTAGGGTGTAGTCGCCCTCCTTGTGTTGGAGCTTTCCATCTATTATCCTTTGTAGCGCTGTATTTCAGGATAGATATTGTATAAAATTGGTTTTGTCATGGAATATCTTGGTTTCTCCATCTATGTGTATTGGATATTTTGCTGTGTATAGTAGCCTATGCTGGCATTTATGTTTTCATGTGTTCTGTATAATGTCTGCCCAGGTTCTTCTGGCTTTCATTGTCTCTGGGTAGTAGACTGGTGTAATTCTCATAGGTCTGTCTTTATATGTTACTTGACCTATTCCCTTACTGCTTTTAATATTCTTTGTTTTGGGCAGTTTGGTGTTTTTATTATAATGTGACGGGAGGAGTTTCATTTCTTGTAAAGTCCATTTGGAGGTCTGTAGTCTTGTATTTTCATGGGCATCTCTTTAGGTTAGGGAAGTTTTCTTCTACAACTTTGTTGAAGATATTTATTGGCCCTCTAATTTGGGAATCTTTACTCTCTACTATACCTATTATCCTTAGGTTTGGTCTTCTCATTGTGTCCTGGATTTCCTGGATGTTTTGGTTTAGGAATTTTTTCCATTTTGTATTTTCTTTGTCTCTTGTGTCAATGGTTTTTATGATATCTTCTGCACTTCTCTCTCTGTCTCTGTATTCTCTTGGTGATGCTTGCATCTATGAATCCTGATCTCTTCCCTAGGTTTTCTATCTCCAGCGTTATATCCCTTTGTGCTTTCTTTATTGTTTCCATTTCCATTTTTATATCCTGGATTGTTTTGTTCAATTCCTTGACCTGTTTGGATGTGCTTTCCTATATTTCTTGAAGGGATTTTTGTTTTTCCTCATTAAAGACTTCCACCTGTTTACCTATGTTCTTCTGTGTTTGATTAAGGGGATTCTTTATGTTCTTCTTAAAGTCCTCTATCACTATCATGAGATGTGATTTTAAATCCATATTCAGGGCTTGCTGTAATGGGAGAAATGGGTTCTAATGATGCCAAGTATTCTTAGTTTCTGTTGTTATGTTCTTGTGCTTGCCTCTTGCCATCTGGTTTTTTCTACCTGCCCTTTCCTGTGATCCTGGTTGTGTCTGAACTCCTTAGAATCCAGCTGTCTCTGTTATCCTATGATTCTGGGATCCTGTGATCTGGAGATCCTGGGTTTGTCAGAATTCCTGGGAGTCTAGCTGATTCTGAGATCTTGAAATTTTGGCATGACCAAGCTCTTGAGAGCCTGTTGTGTCAGAGCTCCAGGACCCCAGGGTTTCTTAGGGTGTTTCAGGAGCATGTGGGTAGCCAGAGCCCTGGGTTTGAACCAGATACAGGAACAAGCTGTAAGGAAACCCTGTCTGGTTTTGGTTTCCTTGGTTTCTGTGGGGGTTGCAGTTATGCTGGATGTTGGGAAAGATGTTGTGGCCTCTGCTGTGATCTTGAGGGTATCAGAGGTCAAATGCTCCTGGTTGGGTCCAGTCTCTTGAGATTTGAGCTTCCTCTGTGCTGCTGTGATCTTGGGCATTTCTGAGCACCTCTGATCCTGGGTGAGTTAGAGCCCACGGGAGTCAGGCTCCCTCTGGATGTTGTAAGAGTGGCTGCAGGACCAGCCAACACTCAGTGCACTGGTTTTGACAAGAAAGAACTTGTGCCACTAGCTGGACAGGAGTTCCTGAAACTCTGGGTCCTGAGGGGTCAAGTTACTCCCAGTGTTGGATGTTGGGGCAGTTGTTGTGGCCTCCTCACCTCTAATCCTGGGCATGTTGGAACACCTGAGGGTCACGGTTCTCTTAGGTATTGGGGGTGTGGGTGACGAGCCAGTGCCCAAGGTCTGCTTAGGGCACTGATTGAGACTGTAAGGGTTATTTATTTATTTATTTATTTATTTATTTATTTATTTATTCACTTTTCATTCCAATCATAGCTCCCTCCTTCCTCTCCTTCCTGTCCCACCTCACATCACCCATTCCCTCCTACCCTTCTCCCTGGGCAGGAAAGTTTGGTATCCCGTGGGTACCAAACTACCCTTGCTCATCAAGTTACAGAAGGACTAGACACATATTCTCCCACCTAAGCCAGACAGAGCAACCAGCTAGGGGAATAGGATCCAAAGGTGAGAAACTATGTCTGAGCCAACCCACATTCTAATTGTTAGGAAACCCACACAGAGACCATGCTGTACAAATTGATTATTTATGTATAGAGAGCCTAGGTCCAACTCATGAATGCTCTTTAGTTGGTGGTTCAATAGCTGGGAAACTCCATGGGGACAGGTTAGTTGGCTATTTAGGTCTTCTTGTGGTGTCCTTCACCTCTCCAGCTCCCTCAATCCTTCCACTCTTTCACAAGAATCCCCAAGTTCCACCTAATGTTTGACCGTGGTTCTCTACCTGTGTTTCCATAAGCTGCTGGATGAAACTTCTCAGAAGAATATGCTAGGCTCATGTCTGTAAGCATAGAAGAGTATCACAGTGCAAGGGGTTAGCTCTTTCTAATGAGAAGGGTCTCAACTTGGAACAGTCATTGATTTCTCATATTCTTAATCTCTGTGTATATCCCTGCAGACCTTGAAGGACACATTTGGGGTTGAAGGTGTTGTAGGTGTGGTCCTGTCCCCCTTCCTCCACTGGAAGTCTTGCCTGGCTATACAAGGTGGCCACATCAAACTCTGTATCTCACCTAGGTATTTCAGCTAGGGTAGTTCCCATAGACTCATGGTAGCTTCCCCCATCCTAGGACTCTAACTCATTTCAGAGATGCTCACCACCACCTATTTTCCTTCTCCTCCCCAGCCTGCCCCCCTCCCCTATCTCCACACTTGAAAGGAGAGAATGTTAATAATTAAGTTTTGAAAAACTTACTCATATATATATATATATATATATATATATATATATATATATATATGATTCTCTTTGGATTGCCAAGTTTTGGCGAAAACGTGATTATATAAATAATTTCAAGGTAAACAATAGCATAACAACTGATGTATTTGGATGAATGCAGTAACCAATAACATTTGAAACATTTTCTCCAAGTAGAACTGTAAACATTCCATGCACATGTACTTATTCTATAATAGCAAACTTAGGTCACGCAAGTAAAGTTTAATGCTTATATAAATACTATTTTATCTGTTAGAAGATATGGTAATATAGGTTAGATAAATTACATTGTGCTAAAATAAGATTGTATGAAAAACTTTATCCCTCAATACTGCTCTCTCTCTCTTTATGTATATATATATATATATATATATATATATATATACATACATACATACATATATATGTATATATTTAAAAGAGCATTATTGCATAAACTATCTTTTTTTCTAGCTTTTGCTGCAGACCTGTTTGGTTTCAAATATCGATGTCATATGGCTTACCTGCAACCCTGTCTCCTGAGACATCTGATTCCTCTGCTTTTCTAGTCTCTGTGAATCCTTTAACTCAAATAACATTCATGTACATACACTCATATATACATATGCAATTTACAAATAAAATAAAATTGAATATTTATTAAAGAGAACATTTAAAATTATTTTGTGTCATACATTTAATTTTTGGTCTATTTAATATATTAAACATTTATATATAAAGAGCAAAAGAGAAACAATAAAAAGTATGAGTATCATTTTTACTTCCTTGCCTCCTACCTAAATGCTGAACTCCAAAATGCTAAAATATGAGAGCCATCAAATGTACAAAATCAAATACAATAAAGATTGCTTCTTAAAAATCAGCAATAATACATGCATAACATATCCAAGACATAAAGACATTAGTTTGTTTAATGGCTTACTTAAATTAAATTCATTTTAATAAAATTTAGAACCCATATGCTTTATATAGTGAAGTTGGTTTAACAACATTTTAAGAGTAGATATTAAAAGAAATTCTACATCTGTGTCATATGTCTGATTTTGTTCTTTTGCTTATGAATGAAACAACTATTCAATTGGCGCAGATATTTGT
This sequence comes from Rattus norvegicus, assembly GCF_021556685.1. Lineage (NCBI taxonomy): Eukaryota > Metazoa > Chordata > Mammalia > Rodentia > Muridae > Rattus > Rattus norvegicus. The sequence continues at coordinate 85,483,343 of NC_141539.1, read as the reverse complement.
ATAAGTAATATTCAGTTATCTGAGTATTTTTAGAAACATCTGGACATTTAGAAGCTGAACTCAGATAGGCCAAATGCCAGTGTGAAGTACATAGAATGTGTTTATTTTTGGGATATTATTGTGTAGTAATTTATGCATACATACCAAGATTCTTTGCTCAAATGAAAGCACACTCAAGAACTGAACAGTTTAATTGAGTTTATGCAAACCCGTTCAATTATAATTTGGCCCAAATGTTTAATTAAAGTAAATGGTGGTGTTGAAATAAAACCATTGGAATGAAAAGACGGCTCATTAACTGATGTTATACTCAAACTAATATAATTTCTAAATGTATGATTATTATTCTCCTAACTATAACATGAACATGAAGAATGTTTCATTATATTCTATAGCATGTGTCCTAAGAGGATAGTAGCTAGCTATATGTGCTAATTAAATCACTGTTTTCTGCTTAAAGGAAAAGAACTCTTTTCCTTCAAGTATTATGCAGGTATAAACTGTATTATAATTATTACATTAATATATATTTGCTATATTAATTGTATTATTAAACATAATTTGTATATATTTGATATAACTTTCTTTGTATAGTGAATGGTTTTTTTATTTGAATGGGAATAAATCAAGAGTTTTGAAAAATATCACCAACTGAGAAGTATGTACAATTTTTGTTGACTTCGAAGCTAACAGTTTGGTTTTCTAAAGTATAGAGAAGCTGACAGAAGACATGAGATTGCTTAAACAAAGACAAAAGACATTATTATCTCCAGTCAAAACCATAACTGAAATAAATAAGTTTTCATGTGCTCCCTGGCTTACAGTTCCCTTCCAGTGACATCAATACACACTCCAGTGGGGTGCTTTATGGAGAGAATCATGATCTCTGCACTTTATGAGCTTGCAAGAGTTTCTAGCAAGCAGCAACCAGTTCAGCTTTCCCAAACTTGGGAGGGACGATTTGACATTTCTTGTCAGATAATTGGCAGTCTGATTAATTACATGAATTATTCAGATACAAAAGAAGAAACTTGTGTTTGGGCAGCACAGATCAGATATGGAGAGACAACACAGCTTGTTTTAGAGTTTTTTCCCTCAATTCCTAGAATCATACAACTTTCGTGGAATCATCTAACTTAGATTCTTTTTAAGGCCTAAGCAAAATATTAAGGCTTAGATGGAATGTTAAAGATCATGTAAAATGTTAAGGCCTAGGTAACAGTTACCTGGCTAGTCTGCTATTATAAGGAATCTTTGTCATAGTTTCTGCTATTTCTAGGAAACCTTCTAATGCCAAGTGGATTTCATATTCTGCTATGTTCTTTGCTCTTGGAAACCAATCAGGGTACAAGTCATTAGAACTGTTTTTATAGTCACCCACAATAAGCTTGGAATTGAACCAAATGTCCTACAGTACTTCCTGAAACTGTTTATAAGCTTTTATAGTGTAAGCTACTCGTGAGACAGACCTCAATATAAGACAGACACCTGCACCAATATAAGAAACTATTTGGAATAAGACTTCCATTTTGAGTAGTGGTTGAGTAAAGTTTAAGCTTCTAAGACCTTCCTGAAACTGACATCCTACGTGCCAGAAACAGACATGCATGTAGGTTATTGACATCCTGGTTCTATTGGCAAGTTAAGACATGAAGGTTAGACAATTCCCACCCTGGTTAACAAGTTAAGACATGGATGTCAGACAAGGCAAGTTACCTACCATAGTTGAATACCCTAACCAATAGAAACTGAATAAGTGTATAGAAAAAACATGTTCTTACAGAAATCTCCCATTCCTAAATCCTGATTGGTGAAATAACATGGCAGAGATGTTTGTGAATCTTAAGCTTAAAGGCCATGTAGGATCTTAACTCAGTGTCCTGGTTCAGTTCCCAAATCTGGACTGTGGCCCCGATCAATCAGTCCTGGAATGTGTGCTCGATAACTATCTCTGTCTGACTGAAATTGGCTTCTGTGTGGTTTGTGAAGCAATTCCTAAAGCCCAATAATCCTCATATTAATCTTGTTTTATCCTGCAATATAAATAACACTGTGGAAATCTTTACTACATGGAGGGATTGAGTACAAGGTTTCACTATGTACTACATGGTGGATAAAATGTGTTCTTTTAATAGTAGTACTGAATGCCACAGAAAGGAACCAATCCCTGACACTATGAATGATATTCTGCTTTGCTTGCAGATAGGAACCTAGCATATGGGTCTCTGAGAGGCTCCACCCACCAATCAATGAAAACAGATGTAGAGACTTACAGCTAAACATCGGATGGAGCTCTGAAGTTTTGTGGAAGTTTTGGGGGGAAATTGTGGGAACCTAAAAGAATATGGACTCCATAGGAAGACCAACAGACTCAAATAACACAGACACTTGGGAGCTCCCAGAGACTGAATCTTCTAACAAAGATTGAGCATATCTGGACCTACATTCCCACACACATGTTGCAGAAGTGCTGCTTGGTCTTCATGATGGTTCCCCCAAAAACTGGAGCAGGGCTGTCCCTGAATCTGGTGCCTGTGTCTGGATCAGATTTTATCTTTCTGACCTCAGTGGAAGAGGATGAGCCGAGTCCTGCTGTGACTTGAGGGATGCTCAGGCATGCATGCGTACATGTGTGGGTGCGTGTGACAACCAGGGGAGCTCCCTTTTCTAAGGGAGAGAGGAAGAGGACGTTAATAGAAAAATCTGTGTGAAGGGGTACTGAGAGGAGTGGCAAGAGAGATTTTGGGATGTAAAGTGAATAAATAAGTTAATTAATAAAAAAAATCTTAGTGTGCTTTAAAAATGTTTACCCCTCCTTTCTCACTTAATAGGATCCAAACAATGTAACATGTAAGTTCAATGTAAGTGAACATCTTTTTCAAATTTTCACTGGGGCGGCTCCATCACCTAGAAGTATGAATCTATCTTGTCCAGAACGTGAAAATTTGAATGTTTCATGTGTAGAATAAATGGAGTTGACAGAAAATCATTTTGACAGGAGAATTGACCTGGTTCTGAATAACATACCATATTGTGTTATAAGTACAATGAGAAACTAAAATGGACACAGATAATTCAAACACTGTAAAAGTTTAAAGAACTTCAAAAGAAAAGTGAACTATCTGTTTTTTTTAACGAATGAAATGAGATATCAATTGCTTTGTACATTGACATTTATTATAGACAGTGATCTGGCATCAGGAAGGATACAAATTTTAAGGTATATGAATTTTGTGAGAATGACTCAATAAGTACCCATTGGGAAATGCTAGTTGCTCTCATAAAGACGAGATATTATAGGATACAACACTTGCTAAACCAAGACTGCTTAACCCAAAGGTGCTAAATTATACTCCACACTTTGCCCTTTCTATCCATCTCATTACTAGTGCAACTCCAGGTTCTCCAAACTTTCTTCTAATCTGGACAGCATACAATCCTCAGAATAAGGTGAATTTTCAGTTCCTCTCTCCTATATATTGTTCAAGCTTCTTGTCCCCTTACAGCTGCATTTCTTGCCTGACTTTTTTTCAGTTTTACAATGAAGGCTTAAACTAACACCTTGATTTAATTTTCTTTTAGAGAACAAAGATTTCAAAATGTTGGCTAGGATCACTTTTATATTTCCATGGTGTATGTTCAAAATCATACCCAATATAAATTAATAGAGTAACTTCATGTAGCTAAGTTTAGTTTTTAGTGAAATTATTGGTAACCAACCATTTGATCGATCATATTTAAAAGGATCCATTTATGCCATTTTAGGACAATGTTTAGAATGGACTTGGAAATTGAAAACAAAACACCTAGGAAGCGCAAGGCCCTGGGTTCCGTCCCCAGCTCCGAAAAAAAGAACCAAAAAAAAAAAAAGAAAACAAAACAAAACAAAACAATCCCTGGGCATAAATTATTCTGAATTTCTGCAATCAATCAATTATTTCTGATTTTTAAGCTCAACAGCTGATATCAATGTATAACCAGTATTTATTATTACAATTGGGCATTTGCTATTGTCTATACTATACAAGTAAATTATTGGCTATGAAAGATTCCTGGATATGTTTTATTTCTATTTTCTACATTCACCCATATTAAGCAAGGTAAAAATTTACTTCATATCATTCCTTTGGAAACAGGTTTCGGAAATTATTATAAATAAGAAAAAAACACCTTTCATAGTTTTACACTTTTTATTTTTATTGGATATTTTATGCATTTATATTTCAAATGTTATCCCCTTTCCAGGTTGCCCTCTCTCCCATCCCCCTCCCCCTGTTTCTATGAGGATGCTCCCACCCACTTCCACCTCAACACCCTGGCATTCCCCTACCCTGGTGAAATGAGCCTTCACAGGACCAAGGGCATGTCCTGCTATTGATGACAGACAATGTCATCCTCTGCTACATATGTGGATGAAGTCATGGGTTAAAAATGCATATCATAAAGATATAATGTAGAAAATTGTTACTGCTAAAATTCTAACAAATAAAAAGAATTTTTATGCTAATATACATTCTGATTTTTAAATAAAGCCTTCTTACAGCTAGTTAGTCCACAGCAGTTGAATTTATGTCCTTCTTGATTTGAAAAACCTTTTTTTGCTGTTCACATTAGTGGAGATGGGTAATCCGTTCAGTTTGTCTGTAGCACTGCTGACTGGAAACACAAGAAACATCAACACATCAAGTATTTATCGTACATCTGGAAAGAGCAGCTCCTCCCTGAGTTACTTCTCAATTATTAATGAGTGCCCCATAATGAGCTAGAATTTTAGTTAGACCAAGCTCCTATTGTCCCTTAAAGCAAGTAGAGTGTAAATGTGTTTACACTTGCTTATGTGAACCTTGAAGACTTGCAATGGGCCATACTGCATTACCAGCTATTATATTCCACCCAAATGAATGTAAACTGTCATTTGTATAGTAATTTTCAGGCCTTGGTGGCATGCTGGAGTTACCTTTCTTAGAGAGGCATTCTAAATTGGCCTTCAGCTCACTGTGGGTGTTAGGACTTTCAAAGCTGCCAGGTGGTTAAACTGTACTGCTTAAGTAGAGAAGAACAGGTAGACTCAGAAGAACTGCCTCCTTTAATAATTTACTTCATAGCCAGTGGAATCTGGAAAGAATATTCTTAAATTTCACAAAAAAAATGTTTTCATCAAAATGCTTCTTATTGAATTTCCATAAAATATGTGAATTTTATGATGATGTACAATGTTTATATGCTGTTAGAATATGAAAATTAGTCATCTTTAGGAACCTAAAGTGCATATGCTGTTTAAAATTAGCATTATCATGTATAAGATTCATAGCTTATATTTACACATGCATACTACATACATATTATGTATTCATGAAGATATATATTATAATGATTGTAATGTATACATATGATATAGATAGAAAAGACATATATTTTATAGGTATAAATATATGTCTGTTTATATATGTATATATATTTACAATATATAAAGTACATTCATTGTGGTGCTTGAGCCATCTCAACTTTCAACATATACATATATTATTGCATTTATTTAGGCTTTGATTTAATCAGGTACAGAGACAGTCAAAGAATAAAAGGGTAGGTATTTATGACTTACTGAATATGAGCTCACTTGCCACAATACATAGTATGTGAGTACTGTGTTCTGAAGCTAAAAGGAACATAGTCTGTTAGATGGCTGCTTTTTTAATCATCTAGGAACATAAATCTTCACAAATAGGTAATATGTGTTTTTATTATTACCCCAACATCACTTTTTTTCTTCTTCAAATTTCCCCAATCACATATGAACTTTCCCAGTTTTATCTTCTATGATTATGTGCTGTATTTACTCTGATATTTATCTGTATTTTTTTGGAGTTTTCATGAATTTATATTTTAATTTTGTATTGTTCACCCTCCCAAAGTTTGATATGAATTTAGCTTCCAAAAGGACATTCAGACAGGTATATTATGAAATCAGTACATCATAATCAATACATTTGGAAGTAAAGATGTGTTAAATACATTGGTTTAATATAAAACTGAACTGCAAATAAATATAACTGTAGGAGTTCAGGAGTCATATCACAAACCACACAAACACTGATCTTAGTCAGACAGGGATGGTTTAGTTAATGCATACTAAGCTTGAACAATAGGACTACAGGTCAGTATTCAGGGGCTGAGCTATAGCCACAAACATCGCTCTCTTTTTTAAAACATTTTTTATTGGATGTTCTTATTAACATTTCAAATGTTATTCCCTTTCCTGGTTTCTGGCTCATAATCCCCCCACATCCCATTACCCCTTCCCTTTCTATGAGGGTGTTACCCACCCATCGAGCCACCCCTCCCAATCTCCCTGCCCTGACATTCCCCTACCCTGGAGGATCCAGCCTTGGCAGGACCAAAGCCTTCCCCTCTCAATGGTGTTCAACAAGGCCATCCTCAGCTACATATACAGCTAGAGCTGTGGATCTGCCCATGTGTACTCTTTAGATGGCAGTTTAGTCCCAAGAGCTCTGGTTGGTTGGTATTGTTGTTCTTATGGAGTTTCAAAGCCCTTCAGCTCTTTCAAGCCTTTCTCTAACCCCTTCAATGGGGACCACATTCTAAGATCAATGGTTGGCTTCAGGCATTCCCTTATGTATTTGTCATGCTCTGGCAGAGCTCCTCAGGAGACAGCTATATCAGGCTCCTGTCAGTATGCACTTCTTGGAATCAACAATATTGTCTGGGTTTGGTGGCTCTATGTATATGAGCTGGATCCCCAGGTGGGGCAGGCTCTGAATGGCCATTCCTTCAGTCTCTGCTCCACACTTTGTCTCCATATCTCCTCCTAAGAATATTTTTGTTCCCCCTTCTTATAAGGACTGAAGCATCCTCACTTTGGTCATCCTCTTTGAGTTTCATGTGGTCTGTAGATTGTATCATTGGGTAATCTGAGCTTTGGGGCTAAAATCCACTTATCAGGCAGTGCATACCAAGTGTCTATTTTTGTGATTGGGTTACCTCACTCAGGATCATATTTTCTAGTTAGATACATTTGTCTATAAATTATATGAAATCATTGTTTTTAATAGCTGAGTAGTACTCCATTCTATAAATGTACCACATTGTCTGTATCCATTCCTCTGGATTCTTCCCAGGTTTGGCTATTATAAATAAGGCAGCTACGAACATAGTAGAGCATTTGTCTTTGATGTATGTTAGAGCACCTTTTGAGTATATAGTTAGGAGTGGTATAGCTGGGTACTCAGGTAGTGCTTTGTATAATTTTCTAAGAAACCTCCAGACTGATATCCAGAGTGATGGTACAAACTTGCAATCTCCATATCCTTGTCAGCATCTTTTGTCACCTGAATTCTTGATCTTAGCCATCTGGCTGGTGTAAGGTAGAATCTCAAGGTTGTTTTGATTTACCGTTCACTGATGACTTCTTAACAACCATGAATCCTCCAAACAAAGCAAACAAACACAACACTACTACAGCATAAACCATATATTCACTGTCACACACTGACCTTAGTTAATACATCACTCTCATCTATGCAAAATTGTGCAGACAAAAACAAAACAAAGAAATAATGAGTCTACCTGATTTTTATAAAGAACATGAAATTAACAAATATTTACAGAAAATCTCTTTGAAACATAAAAGAATATACATTTTCCTCAAGACCTTGTGGAATGTTCTCTGAAGTTAATCACATACTTGGGCACAAAGCAAATCTAGAAGATACAAGATAATTGAAATAACTCCCTGAATCCTATCAGACAATCATGGATTTAACTTGGATGTCAATGACAACAGAAACAATAGAATGGTTACAAACACAAGGAAATTAAACAACTCTCTAATGAATGAAAACTGCATGGGGACAGAAATAAGGAAGATTAAAGTCTATCTAGAATTCATCAAAGTAAATCCACTCCACACACAAACTTATGGAAAGAATGAAAACAATGCTAAGAGGGAAGCTCATAGCTTAAGTGTCTATGTAAATATTTTGGAGACATCTTAAACTAGCAACTTAACAGCACACCTGAGGGCTCTAAAACAAAAAGAAGTAAGTGTATCCAAGAGCAGTAGACAGAAAGAAATAAACTGAGAGCTAAAATCAATAAAGTAGAAACAAAGAGAATACAGAGAACCAACAAAAAGTTGGTTCTTTGAGAAAATTGGAAGACAGATAAACCACCCAAATTATCTAAAAAACACACATAGAGAGTGTACAAATTAATAAAATTAGAATGTAAAGGGGGGGCGATAACAACAGAGGTTGAAAAAATTAAGGGAGTAACAAGGACATACTTTAAAAACCTGTACTCCACCAAACTGGAAAAATCTAAAAGAAATGATCATTTTCTAGATAAGTACTACTCACCAATAAGAACAGATCAACAAGTTAAGTAGATCTACTACACTGGTGAAAAAGAATCCACCACCAAAAGTTTTCCAACCAATAACAGCAATAGATGGTTTTAACACAGAAATACACCAGAATCTCAAAGAAATAATAGCAATACTTCTCAGATTATTTCACAAAATAAACATAGAAGTAATATTGGCAAATTAATATTATGAAAACCCAGTTATCTTGACACCTAAAGTACATAAGCACAGACATACACACACACACAGGCACACACACACACACACAAGCACACATGTACACACACACACACACACACACACACACATGCACACACATGCAGACCAAAATTGAAAAAAAACACAAAGATAATTACAGGCTAATTTCTCTTGTGGACATAGATGCAGAGGTTCTCAATAATATATTTATGAACTAAATCCACGAACTCATCAAAATGATCATCCACCATGATCAAGTCTCCTTCATTGCAGAGAAGCAAGGATTATTTATTATATGAAAATTTGTCAATGTAATCCGGCAAAATAAGCAAACTGAAGCAGATTAAACAAAAGCCTATGGTCATCTCCTTAGATACAGAAGAGTCCTTTGACATCTCCAGTACCTATCATGATAAAAATTCTTGAGAAATTACAGCTACAAGGGACATACCTAAACAGAATAATAGAAATTTATAGGAAACCTACAATAAATATCAAATAAATGCAGAAAATCTCAAAACAATTACACTGAAATCAGAAATGCAACAACTATCAATTCTGTTCATATTTAGTATTGTACTTGAAGTTTTAGCTAGTGCAATATGAGCACTCATGGACATCAAAGTGATAAAGTGATACACATATACATATATACATATATGCACATATGTATATAATAGAAAGTAAGAAGACAAATTTTCATTATTTTTAGATAATAGATAGCATATTTAAGTAAGTTGAACAGTTCCATCAGGGAACTACTGCAGCTGATAGATACTATATCTTGGTGTGACTTTAACCAAGCAAGTGAAAGATCTGTATGACAAGAACTTCAATCTCTGAAGAAAGAAATTAAGGAATATCTCAGAAGTTGGAAAGATCTTCCAAGCTCATGGATTGGAAGAATTAATACAGTAGAGATGGCCATTTTGCCAAAAGCAATCTACAGATTCAATGCAATCCCCATCAAAATTCCTACTCAATTCTTTATTAGAGATAGAAAGAGCAACTTGCAAATTCATTTGAAATAACAAAAGCCCACAATAATGTAAACTATAGTCAACAATAAAACAACTTCTGGGGGGATCACCATCCCTGACTTCAAGCAGTATTACAGAGCAATAGCTATAAAAACTGTATGGTATTGGTACAGAGACTGGCAGATTGATCAGTGGAACAGAATTGAAGACCCAGAAATGAACCCACAAACCTATAGTCATTTGATTGGTGACAAAAGAGCTAAAACCATCCAGTGGAAGAAAGACAGCATTTTCAACAAATGGTGCTGGTTCATCTGGAGGTCAGCATGTAGAAGAAGGCAAGTCAATCACTTCTTATCACCATGTACAAAGCTTTAGTCCTAGTGGATCAAAGACACCACATCAAACCAGACACACTCAAACTAATAGAAGAAAAAGTGGGGAAGAGTCTCAAATACATGGGCATTGCAGAAAATTTCCTGAACAAAACACCAATGGCTCATGCTCTAAGATCAAGAATTGACAAATGGGGCCTCATAAAAGTGCAAAGCTTTTGTAAAGCAAAAGACATTGTCATTAGGATGAAATGGCAACCAACAAATTGGGAAAATATCTTTACCAATCCTATATTTGATAGAGGGCTAATATCAATACACAAAGAACTCAAGAAGTTAGACTCCAGAGAGCCAAATAACCCTATTAAAAATGGGGAAAACATTCTCAGGTGAGGAATATTGAATGGCCAAAAAGCACCTAAAGAAATGTTCAATATCCTTAGTCATCAGGGAAATGCAAATCAAAAGAACCCTGAGATTCCACCTCACAACAGTAAGACTGGCTAAGATAAAAAACTCAGGTGACAGCAGATGCTGGCAATGATGTCGAGAAAGAGAAACACTCCTCCATTGTTGGTGGGATTGAAGACTTGTATAACCAATCAAGAAATCAGTCTGGAGGTGAACATTCCACTACCTGAGGACCCAGCTATATCTCTCCTGGGCATATACCCAAAGTTGCCCCAACATACAACAAAGACACATACTCCACTATGTTCATAGCAGCCTTATTTATAATAGCCAGAAACTGGAAAGAACCCAGATGCCCTTCAACAGAGGAATGAATACAGAAAAAGTGATATATCTACACAATGGAATATTATTCAGCTATCAAAGCAATGACTTCATGAAATTCAGAGGCAAATGGATTGAACTAGAAAATATAATTCTAAGTGAGGTAACCCAATCACAGAAAAATACACAAGGTATGCACTCACTAATAAGTGGATATTAGCCCAAATTCTCGAACTACCCAAGATACACTCCATAGACCACATGAAGCTCTAGAAGAAGGATGACCGAAATGTGAATGCTTTACTACTTCTTAAAAAGGGGAACAAAAATATTCATAGGACAGGATAGGCAAGGTTTGGAGCAGAGAATGAAGGAACAGCCATTCAGAGCCTGCCCCATATGTGGCATATACATATATGTGTGTGTGTGTGTGTGTGTGTGTGTGTGTGTGTGTGTGTGTGTGTGTGTATACAGCCACCAAAACTATATAAAATTGATGAAGCTAAAAGTGCATATTGACAGGAATGAGATATAGATATCTTCTGAGTGACACACCCAGAGCAGGTCAAATAAAGAAGTGAATGGCTAGCAGCAAACCGTTGAATTGAGAACGGGACCCCCATTGGAGGAATTAGAGAAAGGATTGAAATACTTGAAGGGGCTTGCAACCCCATAAGAACAACAATGCCAACCAACCAGAATACTAAAGCACTACCTCAAGTCTATACATGGACTGACTCATGGCTCCAGCTGCATATGTATCAGAAGATGGTCTTTTTGGGCACCAGTGGAAAGAGAAGCTCTTGGTCCTGCCAAGATTGGACCCCCAGTATATGGGAATGTCAGCGGCGAGTGGGTGGGAAAGGGGGGGTGCATGGGGAAGTGAACATCCTTATAGAAGAAGGGTAAGGAAATGGGATAGGGGGCTTATGTTCAGGAAAGGGAATCACATTTGAAATGCAAATAAAAAAATCTCCAATTTAAGAAGAAAAAGAAAGACTGTGCTTCAAACTCTGCACTTTGTTTTCTTGTCTCTGTGTTTCTTGCTTTCTACTCCCAGAAGGTGCTATAATGTGGGATAAGAAAGGCACTGAACTATAGGAATAGCAATATGTCAACAGGCATCGTTTTATTGCTCTATTTATGCTAAGTTGTGTTTAGCAGAATAGTAGTATTGTTGGATTTTGCCCTAGGCCCATAACTTATCTTGTCATTGTATACAAACCAAACGTGTGTTTAAGAAAAAAAATCTATCTAACTGTCAATATAATACACACACACACACACACACACACACACACATATATATATATATATATATATATATATATATATATATATATAGAGAGAGAGAGAGAGAGAGAGAAGGTGTTCATTATTATGATATTTCTTTATTGTGTTTGTAGTATATTCTAGAAGCATGAATGCAATGTTCCATCAGTGTTTGGGATATCTGTCTGAAGTCAGTTGAAAGACTTTGGCATAAAGTTGCTATTATTGCTTTTAATATCATAAAATTCATTCTCAATTGTGTTTGGGTGACTGAAATAGCTTTTAGTGCATCCACTTTTTCAGTTGACATGCAGATTTCTCTCCCTTTCAATTTTTCTTAGTATCTGTGAAGCAAGTTCAGAAATGCTAATTACGTCTCTGCCTGTGAAGTTTTCCAATGCCCTGAAGTATATATGCCTTTATTCTGCTGCCCTACCTTACTTCTTCTTCATCATCTGTAATCTACCAATCGTCACCCTTGAAATCTTTCTGTAAACATAGACGCAAATTATTTTCTTTTTTGCAGAATATTTTATAGTTATTTCAACTTTTCATCTTCATTTCCTTTCTTCTGTCATTGACAAAAATATTTAACCACTTCACTTCACTTCTTTTTATCTTCCATAATACTTTAAGGGTTTTCCAAATTTCTCATATCATTAATTAGTTAAGTAGTGGCTCAATGGCAACATTGTTCTTTTTTCCAATAAATTATACCTTTGGAGCTTCTGTTTTATTTTTTATTCTTTAATATTGGCTTTTATTTTATTCTGGAGAAGGTGATGAATTCAGATGTCATTCAATAGAGGAATGGATACAGAAAATGTGCTATGTTTACACAAGGCAGTAATATTTAGCTATTAGAAACAATGGCTTCATGAAATTCTTAGACAAATGGATGGAACAAGAAAATATACTGAGTGAGGTAACCCAATCACAAAACAAAAGTATCATAGGTACTTACTGATAGATGGATATTAGTCCAAAAACTTCGAATACCCAAGATATAATTTACAGACTATTTAAAGCTCAAAAAGAAGAAAGACTAAAGTGTGAATTCCTCTCTCCTTCTTAGAAGGGGGAACAAAAAACTCACAGGATGAAATACGGAGACAAAATATGGAGCAGAAACTGAAGAAAAAGCCGTTCGGAGACTGCCACACATGGGGATCCATCCCACATGCAGTCACCAAACACAGTCAATATTGGGGTTGCCAATAGGTACTTGTTGACAGGAGCCTGATACATTTGCCTCCTGAGAGTCTTTGCCAGTGCCTGAAAATTACAGAGACAGATTCTAGAAGCTCATCATTGGACTGAAAATCGGGACCCCGATAGAGGAGTTAGAGAAAAGACTGAGGTAACTGAGGGTGTTTGAAACCTCATAGGAAGAACAACAATATCAACCAACTGGACACTCCAGAGCTTCCAGGGACTAAATCATCAACTAAAGAGTACACATGGAGCGCCCCATGGCTCCAGCTGCATGTGCAACAAAAGGTGAGTTTTGTAGAGCACCAATGGAAGGAAAGGCCCTTAGTCCTGTGAAGGCTAAATGTCCCAGTGAAGGAGAAGGTCAGGGCGCAGAGGTGGGAGTGAGTGAATGGGTGGTTGGAGGAGTACCCTCTTGGAGACAAGGTGTGTGGTGATGGAATGGGGGTTTCTGGATGGAAAACTAGGAAAGGGGATTGTATGGTGCTTTATGTGTCAACATGACAGAGGCTGATGGTATCACAGAGAAAGGAGCCTCCATTGAGGAAATGCCTCCATGAGTCCCGACTCTATGGCATTTTCTCAACAAGTGATCAAGAGGGGAGGTCCCAGGCCATTGTGGGTGGTGCTGTCCCTGGGCTGGTAGTCTTGGATTCTATAAAAGAGCAAGTTGAACAAGCGAGGGAAAGCATTTCAGTAAGTAACATCCCTCTGTGGCTCCTTCTCCTGACCTGCTTGAGTTCCAGTCCTGACTTCCTCTGGTGATGAACAGCAACCTGGAAGTGTAAGCTGAATACACCCTTCCCTCCTTATGTGCTTCTTGGTCATGATGTTTTGTGCAGGAATAGAAACCCTGACTAAGACAGGGATTAAAAATTGAAGTGTAAATAAAAATATCCAAATAAAAAGTATAAGTACTTCCAAAGTTATAATAAATTGGGAATCAATTAGATTTATAAAGTAAACATCATATTAAAGGTGTCTTCTTTTAATAAAGAGTGTACCATTACAAAAAATGTAGAAATCTCAGCTCCTTCTCCAGTACCATGTCTGGCTGGTTTCTGCCATGCTTTGTACCGTGATGATAATAGACTGAAACTGTAAGCCAGTCCCAATTAAATGTTGTTATTTATAAGACATGCCTTGGTTATGGTGGCTCTTCACAGCAATTAAGCCCAAATTAAGACTGTGTGTGTGTGTGTGTGTGTGTGTGTGTGTGTGTGTGTGTGTGTGCCTGTGTCTTTGTGTGTTTCTTTGTTTGCTGTTGTTCAGTTATTTTTGTTATTCAAGTTTCATTTGGTATGTATTTACCTAAAATTGAGTTTTTTGTATTGCTGTACCAATGTCAATGCCTCTAGTTTGCATTATATAATGTGGAAGGATTTGCAACTTATGAAAGAATAAATGTTTGCCGTCAAGATAGAAAGGAATATATGTTTATGAAAATATATTTATTGAAATTGAACATTATTTAAATTGTGAAATTTCTTGGAGACTGAGCAGAAGAACATGGTTGGCCCTGGGCAACTATTTAGCAGAGTATCTTTATAGTCTTTGTTGAAACCTTGATAAATTACAGACCACTTTGTTGTGAATGTGACAGCTATTGTTTTCAAAAATATTGTTTATTTAAGTACTACGAAGCTCATATTTAAGCAATATGTAGCAAGGAATATTTGGCAGTTGTGAAAAGAAAACAGAATATTTCTAAACCATAATATGTAGCAGCATGCAGTGTAGACAAGTGCATTTAACCATGTGGTAAAGCACACTGAGTATTAAAACTGAACCAGCAGTGTTTAAAGGAACTTTTCATTTGTAACTTAAGATCCCTAGTCTAAACAAAATTGTACTTTCAATCAAAACTTTGAAAAGCTAGTGTAAAATAAAAAAAAAAACAAATAAAACAAACAAAGAAATAAAAAAAACTTTTTAAACTGTATCTGTTGGGACTGGGCTCACTACTCTGCATTTGGATTTACTGTGGTTTTCTGTAAGTCTCTTTCTGTTGAAAAATCAGTGTTTCTTGGTAAGGGTTGAGGACTGCTCTTACTGATGGATACAAAGACAAATATTGAGAACGAAGTTAGGAATTAATTCTTTAATGGAGCAGTTATTGTGGGTTTTACTTCAAGACCCATGGCTTTACCAGCCTTGGGCAGTTGGTTAGATTCTAGTACCAGATATGATTCCCCCTTGTGTATTGAGTCTTAAGTCCAATTAGAGATTTGTTGTCATCACTGAATGCATCTACAGTTGGAGTAAAAGTCTTCCGAAGGGAAGTACATACCAATCCAATACCAAAGTGTCATCCATGCAAATATACATATAACACTATACAGATTGACTAGGTTATATGTATGTAATTAGGAATATGTATATATATATATATATATATACATGCACATATACATTTATATTACATGAAATGACAATAAATATTGAGAGATTATATGAGAAGTTTTAGAAGGAGGAAAGAATAGGGAGAAATACTCTATAATCTGAATAAATAAATAAGCTATTATAATATTATTAACCTTTATTAAGTGTTTACATTAATGATTAAAAGTAATATTTTCTTTACTTTTTAATCTTCCTTTTATTTTTATTTAATTATATTTGTATTTATAAGCAAGTTGGGCATCTTTGAAGATTTTGTTTTTAAATAATGGTATATGTTTCTATATTTTGATGTGTTTTCTGTCTAAATAATATATTTTATGACTTGAAAGATCCATGCATTTCCACTGGTCATATCCATCCACTGTACCTTTCTCTAGCTTCCCTTAGTACCACAACCCTAGCTCCATCTCAGCTTCCTATTTTACTTTTTTTGTTTTCATTATTAATAAGCTGAAGTCCCATTAGCACTGTGCATATCCACGTGAATGTAGAAACTTCTAATACTTCAGGATTGACTTAACACATAACCAAATGACTGTACCTCTCTTTCCCTCAGCATCATCAATTACCAGTAATTCCTTTTGTAATTTTTACTAATGTGATCTGTGGAGGTTTTGTGTAGCTAAACAAGGTTGTTGTAATGTCATGAATGCCACAGCTGTGTCATGTCAAAACATCATTATTTCACAACTCTTCTGCCTTTTATCTTCTTATATTCTCTCTACCCCATTTTCTCCAAGCATTGAGTGAGGAGAAATGACAAAAACTCCAATATATCAAAAACTATTCTCAACTACAAATTAGGAATCATCCCCCTAATCTCAAGGAGTATTACAGAACAATCATGATAAAAATAGTATGGTATTAGTAAAAAGACAGGCAGGTGGATAAATGGCATAGAACTGAAGACCCAGAAATGAGTCTACACACCTGTGGTCACTTGATATTCAACAAAGGAACTAAAACCATCCAGTGGAAAAAGGACCACATTTTCAACAAATGGTGCTCATTCATCTGATGTTTAGCATGTAGAAGAAAGCAAATTGATCCATTCTTATCACCCTTTACAAAGCCTATATCCAAGTGGATCAAGGACCTCCACATAAAACCAGAATACACTCAAACTAATAGAAGGGAAAATGGGGGAAGATCCCTGGACACATGGTTGCAGGGGAAAAATTTCCTGAACAGAACACCAATGGCTTATGCTCCCAGATCACAATCAACAAGTTTCAAAGCTTTTGTAAGGCAAAATACACTGTCAATAAGACAAAAAAGCAACCAACAGATTGGTAAAAGATTTTTACCAATCCTATATGTGATAGTGGGCCAACATCCAATACAAACAAAGAACTCAAGAAGTTAGACCAGAGAACCAACTAACCATATTAAAAATGGGGTACAGAGTTAAACAAAGAATTCACAACTGAGGAATATGGAATGGCTGAGAAGCACCTAAAATGCTTAACATCTTTAGTTTTCAGGAAATGCAAATCAAAACAACCCTGAGATATTACCTCACAGCAGTTAGAATGACTAAGAGCAAACTTCATGTGACAGCAGATACTTTCAAGGATTTGGAGAAAGAGGAACACTCCTCCATTATTGGTGGGATTGCAAGCTGTTATAACCACTGTGGAAATCAGTTTGACATTTCCTCAGAAAATTGGACATAGTACTACCTGAGGACCCAGCTATTCCACACCTAGGCATATACACAAAGGAATCTCCAAGATATAACAAGAACACAACTCCACTATGTTCACAGGAGCCCTATTTATAATAACCAGAAGCTGTAAACAACCCAGATATCCATCAATGGAGGAATGAATATACAGAAATTGTGGTACATTTAAATTTCTTTTTTATACCAAATTACATTAACATTTAAATAAAGAGCCTGCTATGCAATGAGAAAAGAAAAAAAAACCTCTTTTCTAGCTATATATCTGATAAATACTGGTATCCCTAATACCCACAAAACTCAAAAATAAAATCCAGGAATACAGATTGTCTTAGTCAGACTGCACTAGAGTCACAGAACTTATGGAACTTCTCTATATATTAGGAGAATTCTTGTAATGACTTACAAGCTGTAGTCCAAATAACCCAACAAAGATGGGAAGTCCCAAGGATCTAGTAGTGGTTCATTCCCATGAGGTTCGTTGTTTAAGTTAGTTTTCTGTAGAAGTAGGTTCCAACAGATGTGCTGGCAAGTAAGTGCAACCAATCTAAAAAAGTGAATCTTCCTTCTGGAATATCCTTATGCAGATCTCTAGGAAAATGTGTGGCTCAGATTAAAGGTGTGTATCCCAATACCTGGATCTAACGTTGAACTCATGATCAATTGAACTCAGTGATCTGCTTATCTCAGTTTCCTAGAATTAAAGGTGAATGTGTACTTTTTTGCCCGAGTCTAAAATTTTCATGGCCACAATGCCTCAAGATCTCCATGTCAATATCCCGATCAGAAATGTGTCTTTCAGACTCAAGATCTAGGTCACTGGTGTGTCCCCCATTTCTGGATTGTAGATCATTCCAGATATAATCTAGTTGACATTTATGAATAACCATCTCACAGATAGTACAGTTAATAAGTGGGGCATTGAAATGGAGTTCTCAAAGATGAAAAATGAATAAAATATCTAAGAATCTCGAAAGTGTTCAGCATCTTTAGTGATCAGGGAATTACATCTTAAGATTCTTAGGTATGCCACCTTACCACGGTTATAATGGATAAGCTAAAAACTCTAATGATGACAAATCCTGACATAGACGTGGAGAAAGGGAAACACCTATTCACTTCAGGAGAGAATGCAAACTGATGAAACAATATAGAAGTCAGCATAGAAATTCTTCAAAAAGTTAATAATAGACCAACCATATGATTCACTTATATCACTCTTAGGTATATATCCAAAGGACCCCATATCCTACTGTAGATAAACCTGTTCATCTATCTTCAATGACTGTCTACTTACTGTAGCAAAGAAATAGAAATGAAAGAAGCTTATATTTGCATCAACTGAAAAACCTGCAAAAAAAAATGTGGTGCATGGCATGCCACACAAGTTAGAAGAACAAGTAAAGGCCATAACCATCAAAAGAAGAGGTAAGTGACACAGACAGATGAACTTCTCCACTCCCCATACTCCATTCTCAAAGACCCATTCCTTGGACTTCCATATCTCACCACCCTCCCTGAGTCTGGGGTTCCTGCCCCAACTTTGGTGGACTTTCCCTGCTCAGGTTCAGGTAACATCAGTAAGAATATGTGACAGATCCACTTGCCAGCTGAACTGCCCCAGGCCTATATTCAGTTACCAAAGACTCATTTCCACTGTACCTCCCTTCAACCTCACTAGATATTCTGCTGCCAAAATTAGAGGGGCTCCCACCTACACCTTCAGAAAATTTCAGCTACTCAGGTACATGTCATACTAGTTAGAAGAACAGGTTCAGGCTAAAGAAGTCAGACAAACAGAGATGTCCTGGCTATACCAAAGGTCAAACTAGCAGCAAATATGCTAGCCCTCAAGTTAGAGAGAGACTGCCTACTAGATCTGAGGTCATACCTGCAGACAGAAATATAAGTTACAAAAACCAGAAGGACAAAGAAGAAACAGAAACCAAGGAACAAATTCTCATCCAATGAAGACAAACTTGGAAATCAGCACATAGACTTATAAGCATCCCAAAAAAGATGTCTAAATACCTATGTAAGATCACAATCAACAACAGCCAAGGATATTTTTCACCACTAAAGTCAGCTAGCAATACTTTGACGACAGACCTAAGTATTCCAATGCAGCTATAACACAAGAAAATGACCTTAAAACCAAATTTGTGAAGATTATAAAGGATATACAAAAAGCCTAAGTGTAAAAATAATGAAGCTAATAGATGTTATAATCAAATGGATGTAACAAGTAACTACAGAACATTTTACTCAAACACAAAAGTATAGCTGTTTCTCAGCATCTCAAGGAACATTCTCATAATCTGACCATATATTTAGTCACAAAATAATTATCAACAGAAATAAAAGAAAAATGTAAGA
This sequence comes from Rattus norvegicus, assembly GCF_021556685.1. Taxonomy (NCBI): domain Eukaryota; kingdom Metazoa; phylum Chordata; class Mammalia; order Rodentia; family Muridae; genus Rattus; species Rattus norvegicus. The sequence continues at coordinate 85,463,765 of NC_141539.1, read as the reverse complement.
AAGAAAAAGATGAAAGGAAGAAAAAAGAAAAAATTCCCTTGTATTCTTTTAGTCCACTATGGATTAAAGACAGATTTTAACAACATAATGCCCAATACCTCATGAAAACTGACTAACTCCCTACTGAATGACTACTGGGTAAAGGCACAAATAAATAAAGAAATAAATCATAGACCACAGAATTCAATGATAATGATTGTACAACATAATTAAACTTATGGGAAATGCTGACAGTGGCTCTAAGAGGAAAGTTTGTAGCAAAATTTCATTCATAAAGAAATTTGAGAGGTTGCATCCTATCAATGTAACAGCACCCATGAAAGTTCTAGAACATGAAATGAAGTAAACAAGCTAAAGAGGAATAAATTGCAGGCAATAATCAAACTAAAATATGAAATCAATAAAATAGAAACAAAGAGAACAATACAAAGAATAAATAAAAGAGTTGGTTCTTTTAGAAAATCTACAAAATTTATAAAGACTTATATAAAATAAATACAGATAGAAAATAAACAAATTAACAAAATCAGAACCAAAGAGGGGACATTGCAACAGACATAGAGGAAATTCAAAGAATCCTTACTTCATACTTCAAAACTTCTACTCCGCAAAATTGGAAAATATAAAAGACATGGACTGTTTTCTCAATATATACTACATATGAAATTTAAATCAATATCAGGCAATCCAATTAGACCCATAGTCCCTAAAAAGTAGAAGCAGTCATTACAAGCCTCTCCTACCCCCCCCCCAAAAAAATGGGTCCAAATGGTTTTTGCATGTAATTCTACCAGACTTTCAAAGAAGACATAGTACTACTACTTCTCAAATTATTTCACAGAATAGAAAAAATATATTGCCAAATTCATTTTATGAGACTACAGCTACCCTGATTCCACACAAGGCCTGATTAAAGAGAATTATAAAAATATCCCTCATGAATATTGATCAATAAAATACTCATAAACTGAATCCAAGAGCACATCAAAAGCATGTTTACCATTAGCAACTGGGCTTCATCCCTGATATGCAGGGAGGATTTCAACATATGAAAATCTGTCAATGTAATGCACCATATAAATAGACTGAAAGAAAAGTGATCCACATGATAACTTCTCCATATCTATTCAATATAGTACCTGTAGTTCTTTCTAGAGCAATAAAACAACTGGAGTAAAATGGGGATACAAATTGGAAAAGAAAAATTCAAAGTATCACTAATTGCAGATGATATGATAGTATATATGAGCAACCTCAAAAAGTATACCAGGGAACCCCTACAAGTGATAAACACCTTCAATGAAGTGTCTAGATAAGAGATAAATTTAAAAAAAACAGAATCTCACTTATATACAAATGGCAAACAAGCCAAGAAAGAAATCATGGAAACAACACCCTTCACAATAGCCACAAATATGACAAAATACTCTGGGGCAACTCAAACCAAGCAAATGAAAGCTCTTCATGATAAATATTTCAAGTCTTTGAAGAAGAAAATCTAAAAAGATTTAGTGATAGAAACATATCCCATAGACATTTATCAGGAGAATCAACATAGTAAAAATAATCACTCTACCACAAGTAATGTACAAACTCAGTGAAATCTCCAATGAAATCCCAAGACAATTCTTTACAGATCATGAAAGAACAATTCAAACCATAAACTTCATATGGTAAAAGAAAAAAAAAACAATAGGTAAAACATTTCTATACAATAAAAGAATTTCCAGAGACATCACTATCCTTATCTCAAGCTATACTACAGAGATGTAGTTTTAAAAGGTTGCATGGTGTTGGTTAAAAAACAAACATGTCTATTAATAAAATTGAATGGAAGACCCATAGATAAAGACAAACACATGTGAACATCTAATTCTTGATTAAGAGTCAGAACTATACATGGAAAAATAGAAAGCACTTTCAACAAATGGTGCTGGTCGAAATGGATGAATGTACATAGAAGAGTACAAGTAGATCCAGATCTATCAACCTTCAAAAACTCAATCCCAAGTAGATTAAAGACCTCAACATAAAACCAGATATGCTTAATCTGATAAAGCAGAAATTATGGAATAATTTTGGATGCACTGGTATAGGAGACAACGTTCTGAACAAAATACCAATATCACAGTCACTGACTTCAACCATTAACAAATGGGTCCAAATGAATCTTAATAGCTTCTTTAAGGCAAAGGACACTGTCAATAGAACAAAAACCAGCTCACAGAATGCAAAAAGATTTTTACCAACTCCATATCTGACAGAGTGCTAATATTCAAAATATATAAAGAAATCAAGAAACTAGACAAAATCTAAATAATCCAATTAAAAATGAGGTTTAAATCTAAATAGAGAATTCTGAACAGAGGAATCTCAAATGGTTGAGAAACACTTTAAAAAATGTTCAACATTCTTAGCCACCAGGGAAATACAAATCAATATGACTGTGATTCTATCTAACACCTGCCAGAATAGTTAAGATAAAGCTGGATCTTGTAGATAGAGTCCCAATCTTCTCAGAAACTATCATGCTGATTTCCAAAATGTTTGCAAGCTTGTACTCCCAGTAGCTGTATCACTCCTGGGCATATGCCCAATGGCAGCGCCATCATACCACAAGGATATTTGGTCAACTATATTCAAAGCAGCTTCATTTTTAATTCTTGAAACTGGAAAAAGAACCTAGATTCCCTCCACTGAAGAACAGATAAAGAAAATGTGTATCTTTATATGGCTGTTTTTTATTACTCAGATATTAAAATAATTATATCATGAAATTTTCATGTGAACTGATGGAATAGAAAAAAAAAATTATCCTGAGTGAGGTAAACCAGACACAGAAATGTAAACATGGCATGACTCAGTTAAAAGTAGATATGAGCTGTAAAGTATGAGATATTTATGCTATGGTCCATAGAACAAATGAGGCCAAGTACACAAGTAAGGCTAAACTATGGATGCAATGATGTCCCTTGGAAGGAAAATACAATAGACTTGCAGGTTGACTAGGGCTTTTGGTTTTAAGAACAGAAGGATTCAGGTCACAGGAGACAGAGGAAGAAAAGTCCTTGGAGAAACAAATGGAACTGAGAGATATTTTTGAGACATGGGGAAAACCCAATGAATACCATGTAAATACCATGAAATCTAAAAGAGTAACCCAGGAAAGATTCCTAGTAGTGAAAGGAGGGATAGCTAAACTGGCTGTCCTCTGTAACTAGAGAAGACCTCACATAGAGAAGCTGGGACACCAACCCAGACACAAAACTTTTGAGCTACACTTTGTACGTTTTCCCACATGCAGAGTGTTCTGGGACCAGTCAAGCAGAACTGTCATCAAAGTGACCAGAAAGATTTCATCCAGCAACAAATGGGGGCATATGTAGATCCATAGCCAAACATTAGGCAAAACTCAAGGACTTTTCTCCAGGAGGAAAAAGAAGGTTGGGAAGAACCAGAGGGATGAGGGACATCACAAGAACACAGCCTACAGAGTTAACTATCCAGGGCTAACTGGAGCTTGAAGAGATCAGGAAACAAGGAGTGTGATCTAATCCCTCTGCATTATTTTAGGGCTGAATTTCATGGTGTTCTTGTGAGAATCCTAACAATTGGAGCAGAGGGTGTTCCTGAATTTTTGGCTACTTATTGGACCATTTTTCTCTTGCTGGATTTCCTAGTAGAGCCTTGATGTGATTGTATGTGTCTGGTCTTGTAATAGCTTCTTATGCATTTTTTGTTGATGTTCTTAGAACCCTTCTTTTATCTGAGATGTGAAGGAAGTGGGATGTAACTTGAGGACTGTAGAGATGGAAGAGAGAGAGTAGGAAGAATAGAGGGGAGAAGTAAACTGTTTAGGATGTATTATGTGAGAGAAAAATTCAAAATCTAGTACATTTATATAATATAATATTATGAAGCAACTGAAAACATAAATTATGAAAATTTTAGGTAAATATAGTGGAAAACAGTCATTCTGAGTGAGATAATCTATACTCAGAATTATAAAGTCACATGTTTTATCTTTTTTTTTTTAAGATTTATTTTATTATATATAAGTACACTGTAGCTGTCTTCAGATACACCAGAAGAGGGCATCGGATCTCTTTACAGATGGTTGTGAGCCACCATGTGGTTGCTGGGAATTGAACTCATGACCTCTGGAAGAGCAGTCGGGTGTTCTTAACCACTGAGCCATCTCTCCAGCCCGTTTTATCTTATTTTTATGTATTATCTTTGAATAGTCAGAAGTATATATTCCAGTTTGAATAGAGGTCAGGAAATTAGTAAAGGGCCATGGTGAGTGGCTGTTAAAGGACAGGAGACAGAACGTACTAAAATATAAAGGTTAGAGGCACTAATGGAGCAGAATGTTAAACTGGCATTGAGGGACAGAGAGCAAGGTAGAGGAACAAATAAGGTGAGGAATAAATAACACCATGAACCTTTCAACAAAATCATATGAAAAGGTAATATTGAGAAAGTTTTCTAAAAATGTGTGTGTGTGTGTGTGTGTGTGTGTGTGTGTGTGTGTGGTGTGTAAAAGAGTTAAATTGATTTGACTTATAACAGGGAAGGAGATCCTTACTAGACATGAGAGGCTAACAAATAATAATTTCTATGTCAGGAAATTCATCCTATTTTGGAGTTGATAATGAGTTCCCTCAGACACCACAAACAGTACAGACTTTTGGCATTACTCTTGAGTACCCTACAGAATTTGAAGTTAAGGCCCTATCTTATTGCTTAAGATATTATATATATGAGTCATATAATACAGTAACAGAAAAGGTTGTAGGAAATTGGAAAAGTTGATCCTACTGCATAATGTGACTTTTGTAAACAGTCTATTTATACAAACAGCAAAATATGTAATTATTCTTTATATTTTTATTTGTGTGTTTGTGTGTATGTGTATGAAAGGGGGAAGCAGTGAGGTAGAGAGACAGAGAAATAGAGTGATCCAAAGTATGGTTACTTATAGAGGATAAAGGAGGGCATTTTATACTATGAATATGGAGGTGAGACATTCAATGAGGATGCTGGTAACCAAAGTAGACTTCTTTGAAAGAATAGCAAGTACTCTTAACTGCTGTGTTATCTTTCTATACCCAAGTTATTTTTTATTAATTTATTTATTATTCACTTTACATACTTATTGCATGTCCCCTCTTCCCACAGTTCTCCCCTCACACAGGGACTCTCTCCATTCCTCCCCTTCTCCTCTGAGAAGAGGGAGCACTCCCCAATATCACCGTACCTTGGCATATCAAGTCACTGAAAGACAAGATGCTTCTTCTCCCATTCAGGCCAGACAAGTTAGCCAGTTACAAAAACAGGTTCCACAGGCAGGCAACAGATTCAGGGACAGCACTCGCTTCAGTTGGTGGTAGTCTCGCATGAAGACAAAGCTACATATCTGCTATACATATGCAGGGACCTAGGTCCAGGTCTTGCTTGCTGTTTGGTCCAGGGTTGAGTCTCTCAGAGTGCCCATGTGTCCAGGTTAGTTGACTCTGTTGGTTATATGGGCTCACAAAAACTAAAGCAGCAAGCAAAGTGCCTTTGTATATTATGTGCTATAAGTTTGATGGTTTTCTGTTATTCCTAAAAATGTGATCAAGTATATGTTTGACTCTGGTACCCTTTTCCTCATGTTATGTTGCCTTATCCAGCCTCAGTATGAGGGCTCTTGCTTTATCTTGTTGTATATTGTTTGTTGTTTTGTTGCTTTGTAGTTGTTCTTTGGAGACCTCCTCTTCCTGAATGGTAGCAGGGGCTTAGTGGACCTAGGTGAGAGGAGAGATACTAAGAGATAGGAAGAGATGGTGGGGGAAAACTGTGGTTGAGTTTTACCTTATGAAAGAAATATTTATAGTCAGTAAAAAGGAAAAAAATTATAAAGAAATTTTATTTTTAAACACCAGGAGATGCTTTTAAGAGTATAATCAATGAAGAAACTGGGTCATAATACTTTTAATAATGTAGTTGCTATTTATAAAACTACTTAAATGTTGAAAAAATCAGATTATACTAGATAAAAAATGAAAATTAATATCATTTTGACTTTTCAGTTGAAAGAAGAGATTGCTACTATATGAATAACTTTAAAAGTGTTATCGCCAGTGCATTTTCATAAAATTGCACCATATGATTGCACCATATGATTACACATGCCATTGTTAGCATGTAGAGAGTAATCTAGAAAATTTTTGTGCTTTTAAACTCTCAAAGCATAGCCTGAAGTGACTACTTCATCCAAGAGGTTTATACAACATGAACCTGCCCAAACAATGCTACTAGTGGAGGCCAAGTATTCTAATGTTTGAGACTATTAAGGATACTTATCTTTTAAACCACCATACACATGTACACTGAGGAACAGGAGCTCTAAAAATCCTTGTTGTAGACTATGTGACAGCTCTACTCATAATGGCCATAAAAATTTCCTGTTCAAATGAATTAACTCTGGCAGTGGGATCAGGTGTAAGGAGAGCAGTCGGGAGAGAGGACCAGCAAAAATGGTGGCAGGAGTGGTGGGGGACTTAGTAGGCACCTAGGATAGGGGAAGTCCCGGAGGTATCTATGGGGGTGACTCTACCTGAGACTCTTGGTAAAGAGGGATATGGAACCTGAAGTGGACCCCTCCTGTATCCAGAGTTGAATGGATTATAAATGGAGGAATAACGACAGCAACCTACCCACAAAACCTTTGACTAAGATGTGTCCTGCTTACAAGGTAAGCAGGAAGAAAGATAAAGAAGATATGGATGGGATATCTAACAAATGTCTATCCCAAATTGATACCCAACCCATGGGCAAAAAACAATCTCTGACACTATTAATGATAGTGGTATGCTTGCAGACAGAGTCCTAGAATAACTGTCCACCCAAAGACTCCACCCAGCCAATGGAAATGGATTCAGAGACCCACAGCCAAGTATTAGACGGAGCTTGTTAAGTCTATGGAAGAGTTGATTGAGGAATCCTATTCATTTTGGTCTCAAAGACAAGACAGATTGTAGCTTGAGGGCCTTGTGACTAGGTTGGTGTTCAATTCTCTCTATTAGTAGACTATAGGGTGCCCTCCCATGGCAAAAAGATCAGAGTGTTAGAGTAAAGGGTCTATGCATCTGCTTTATCTCTGTCAGTTCAATAAGCTGTGTGAATGTTGTCCTTAGCAATGGACCCTAATATCAAGATTCAGTCAGTAACCTTGGGTTCTAGCATCAGCTTGGGTTGTTTACTCATCTGCATGGGACTCTCTTAGCAAAAAGTCAAACAAATACCACCCAGTACCACCATCCTCAATTACTAGGAATCCTCACTAGGGTCACCCTCACAGGAAGTTTATACTGCATTGAGTTTCCTCATTTCCCAATAAATGTCTGCCAATTCTAGTTCTGTCTTTCCCACATTCTTTTCCTCTATCCCATCGCCACAACCTGATCCTTGTAAATTGTTGTCTTTATGCAGATGAGCACTATCACAAGATAAGGCAAATCACTGTGATTGGGCAGTGAAAACGAAAGATGAGGAAAGAGTTTTGTAAGGCAAGAGAGAGGAAAAAAGGAGAAGAGCCAAGATGGAGAAGGACAACGCAGATCCATGTGGCTTTAAAAGGCCACAGGTAGTTATGAATCTTTCCTAAGGGAGGAACTTTTATACAGGAGTGTGTCTTATCTAGCTGTGCCATTTATATTATTATCAATTGGTTGTGAGTTTATTATGTGGATGTTTGTGGATTGAGAATTTAAGATATAAATCTGATTGTTAAATCACAAGCTTGTTGAGTTTTTATTTTAACGGGTAACTGGAAGTTGTGACTCTAACAACAAGGGGCGGATGGTGGAAATGTGAGCAGAGTCCACAGTGAGAAAGTTGTAAGAGGATGGCTGCTGCCAGGCCCAGACTGTAGCCAGTGGCATCATGGGATGAAGATTGGGAGGTTAGCAGGTAAGACACTTTACTGCCTGAGATGAAAATACCCTGCAGATGCCAGATGCCATGTGGCCCACCAGTGCTGGCACTGGAGCGGGATGGTAAAGATCCATATTTTAATATTTACCACTAGAGATCCTTCCTGGTCCCATCCCTGCTGACACCCAGTCCATCTGTGTACTGGCTGGTTTTGTGTGTCAACTTGATATAAGCTGGAGTTATCACAGAAAATGGAGCCTCCCTTGAGGAAATGCCTCCCCTACATGTAAGGCACTTTTCTCAATTAGTGATCAATGGTAGAATGGCCTATTGTGGGTGGTGTCCTTCCTGAGCTGGCAGTCTTGGGTTTTATAAGATAGCAAGCTGAGCAAGTCAAGGGAATCAAGCCAGTAAGTAACATCTTCCCATGGCTTCTGCATCACCTCCTGTTTCTGTTCTAGTCCTCCCTTCCTTTGGTGATGAAAAACAATTTGGAAGTGTAAGCTGTATAAACCATTTCCTCCTCTTAATTCTTGGTCATGTTGTTTGTGCAGGAATAGAAACTCCAGGACCCAATTGGATGACACTACAAAACAAAGGGGAGAAAGAACCTGTAGAGACCATATCCAAAGGTGAGGCACAACCCTCACTTGAGGTATGGGCATCCTTCTCAAACTTTTAACCCAGAAATACAAGGACAAAGAGTGGAACAGAGACTGAAGGAAAGGCCATTCAGAGACTCCCCTACTTGGGGATCCATCCCATAAACAGCCACCAAACCCCAACACTTGCTGAGCTAAAAAATTAGTACTTGCAGACAGGAGGTTGAGGATGTCACCTGAATGGCTTTTCCAGAGCCTTTCCAATTCAGATGTGGATGATTGTAGCCAATCATCTGACTAATATAGGGGACCCCAATGGAGGAGTAAGGGAAATGATAGGGTAAGGACTGTAGGACTTGAAGGGGTTTGCAACCCCACAGGAAGAACAATATCAACCAACAAGAACCTCCAGAGCCTCCAGGGACTAAACTACCAACCAAAGAATATACATGGAGGGACCCATGGCTCAAGATACATATGTAGCAGAGGATTGTCTTATCTGGCATCAATGGGAGAGGATGTCATTGGTCCCATGAAGGCCTGATGCCCCAGCATAAAGAAATGCTAGGGCAGTGAGGCAGAATTGGGTGTGGGTGAGGGAGCATCCTCACAGAAGCAGGGAGAAGGGGTTGGGATAGTGGATTTTTGGAGGATAAGCTGGGAAGGAGGATAATATTTGAAATATAAATAAATAAAATAACTAATGAAAATTAAAAAAAAACAGAACCCTGACTAAGACAATCTGCAAAATCTTTTCCAGTGAGATACATGCATCACCCATAGACACCTATTTACCTAACCTCTCTGGGATAGTCACTTAATTATCATTTACATAATAGATAATCAGTGACTACCTACTGTATTTGTCTTTCTGCTTCTGGGTTACCTTACTCAAGACTGTTTTTTAATTTTTTCCTTTTGTCTTTAAATTTTATGCTGTTATGTTTTTGAACAGATGAGTAAATTTCCATAGTGTAAATATACCACATTTTGTTTACTCAGCCCTCTATTGAAGAACATCTAGTTGTTTCCAGTTTCTACCTATCATGAATAAACATTTATTATTATGCTTTCTTTTGTTTATTATGAATAAATATAAATATTGCATAATGAACATGATTGAGCAAGCATTCTTCTGGTAGAATGGGGCATCCATTAAAAGTATGTCCAAGTGTGATATAGCTTCTTCTTGAGGTAGACAGATTCCTAATTTCCTGAGAAATGGCCATATTGATTTCTCTATTGTCTGTACAAGTTTTCACTCCCAATAGCAATGTAGGAGTATTCTTGCCAGCATGAGCCATCACTTATATCTTTGACCTTAGCCGTTCTGACAACTAAAAAACAAAATCAGTATAAAATATTTAAATTTTGTTATTTATTTTAATATATAGATCCTTGAATTCTTGCAGCACAAATTACCATATCTAGCAAAATTTGCAAATACCAAGGATGCAGAAACAAAGGAATTTCCAGAAAAATAATCAAATTTGAACAATATCTTTCAACAAATCTAACCCTACAGAAGATAGTAGAAAAGTCCAACACAAGAAGAGAAACTACACCCAAGAAAAAGCAAGAAATTAATCTTTTCATAACAAACTCAAAAGAAGAGAAACACACAAACCTAACTCCATTTCTAACAAGAAAAATAACAGCAAGCAACAATTATTGGTCCTTAATATCCCTCAACATCAATGGCTTCACATCTACAATAAAAATATATAAGCTAACAGACTGGATATTTAAATAGGAAATACACATCAGAGTCAAAGACAGACATTCCCTCAATGTAAAAGGATAGGGAAAAAACTTCCAAGAAACAAGCTGAAATAGCCATTCTAATATCCAACAAAATAGTCTTTCAACCAAAAGTTATCAAAAAAGATGGGGAAGAACATTACATGCACACCAAAGGAAAAAATCCAACAGGATGAACATTCAATTCTGAATATCTATGCCCAATATGCAAGGGCTCCCACATTTGTAAAAGAATCTTTACTAAATCTCAAAGCACACATTGAACTCTTCATAATAGTAGGACATTTCAACAACCCACTCTCATCAATGGATAGATCATGGAAACAGTAAATAAACAGACACAGTGAAACTAAAAGAAGTTATGAACCAAATGGGTTTAATTGATATCTATAGAACATTTTGCCCTAAAACAGAAGAATATACCTTCTTCTCAGAACCTCATGGTACCTTCTCAAATATCAACTATATATAAAGATACAAAATAAACCTCAACAGATTCAAGAACATTGAATTAATCCAAAGTATTCTATTGACACAACAAAAACAAAAGAAAGCCCACAGACACATGAAAGCTGAACAATTGTCTACTCAATGATATATAGATCATGGAAGAAATAAAGAAAGAAATTAAAGACTTTTTGAATTCATGGAAAATGAAGGCGCAACATACCCAAACTTATGAGACACAATGAAAGCAGTGATGAGAGGAAAACTCATAGCTCTGAATGCCTCCATAAGGTAATCAGAAAAAACACACACTAGCAGCATAACAGCTCATCTGAAAGCTCTAGAACAAAAAGAAGTAAATACACCCGAGAGGAGTAGACAGCAGGAAATAGACACACTCATTCTGTATGCAACCAAGTAAAAACAAAGATAACTATAAAAGGAATCAATAAAACCAGGAGCTGATTCTTTGAGAAGATCAACACGATAGATAAACCCTTAGCCAGACTAACCAGGGGGTATAGAACCAGTACCCAAAGAAACAAAATCAGGAATGAAAGAAAAGACGTAACAACAGAAATGGAGGAAATTAAAAAATAATCAGATCCTACAACAAAACTGGAAAGTCTAGATGAAATGAATGATTTTCTAGAGAGATACCAAATTCCAAAGTTAAATCAGGAACATAAAAACCATCTAAACTCTCCCTCAATCACTAGCAAAATAGAAGCAGTCATTAGAAGTCTTCCACCCAAAAAAAAAAAAAAAAAGCCCAGAGCCAGGTGGTTTTAGTGTGGAATTCTATCAGGCCTTCAAAGAAGATCTAATTCCAATACTCATCAAACTATTCCATGAAAGAAAAATAAAAAGAACACTACCCAGTTCATTCTATAAAGTCAGAGTTACACTGACACCTGAACCAAAAGACCTATCAAAGAACGAGAACTACAGACTAATTTCCCTTTTGAATATCGATGTAAAAAATACTCAATTAATTCTCACAAACCAAGTCCAGTAACAGATCAAAATGATCAATAGGCTTCATCCCAGAAAGGCAGGGATGAATCGATATAAGGAAATTCATCAATGTAATCCACTATATAAACAAAGATAAAAAACACACGAATATCTCATTAGATGCTGCAAAGGCCTTTGACAAACAATAACACTCATTCATGTTAAAAGTACTGGAGAGATCTGGAACTCAAGATGCATACGTAAGGGCTGGGTATTTAGCTCAGTGCTAGAGCGCTTACCTAGGAAGCGCAAGGCCCTGGGTTCAGTCCCCAGCTCCGAAAAAAAGAACCAAAAAAAAAAAGATGCATACCTAAATATAATAAAAGTGATATACAGCAAACCAACAGCCAACATCAACATAAATGGAGAGAAATTCAAACAATCCCACTAAATTCAGTGAAAAGACAGGCTGCCCAATCTCTCTCTACATATTCAATATAGTACTAGAAGTTCTACACAGAGCAATTAGACAATAAAAGTGGATCAAATAGGTATAAATTGGGAGGGAGGAAGTCAAAATATCACTATTTACAGATGATATGATAGTATGCATAACCGACTCCCAAAAATCCACAAGAGAACACCTACAGCTGACAAACAACTTCAGCAAAATGACTGGATATAAAAGGAGCTCGAGCAAATCAGTAGTTTTGTCTACTCAAAGCACAAAATATGTAAGAAAGAAATTAGGAAAACAACCCCTTCATAAAAGTCAGAAATAATATAAAATCCCTCAGTGTGACTCTAACCAAGCAAGTGAAATATCTGTATGAAACGAATTTCAAATTCGTGAAGAATGAAAATAAAAAAGTTCTCAGAAAATGGAATGATCTCCCATGCTCAAGGATTGCCAAGGTTGATGTAATAAAAATGGCCATCTTACCAAAAGCAATATACAAAGTCAATGCTATCCCCATTAACATTCCAACTCAATTCTTCATAGAGTTAGAAAGAACAATTTTCAAATTCATTTGTAATAAGAAAAACCTAGGATAGCAAAATCTATTCTCAATAATAAAAGAACTTCTGGTGGAATTACCACCCCTGATCTCAAGCTGTATTACAGAGCAATAGCAATAAAAATTGTATGGTATTGGTACAGAATCAGGCAAGTAGATTAAAGCATTGAAGACCCAGATATGAAACCACACATCTATGAGCATTTGATCTTTGATATAGGAGATAAAACCATCCAGTTGGGGAAAAAAGGTAGCATTTTCGACAAATGGTGCTGGTTCAACTGGAGGTCTGCATGTAATATAATGCAGATTTATCTGTTTTTATCTCTTCGTACAAAGCTCAAGGCCAAGTGGATCAAGGACCTCCTTATAAAACCAGATACACTGAAACTAATAGAAAAGGAAGTGAGGAAGAACCTTGAACACATGGGCACAAGGGAAATTTCCCAAAACAGAACATATGTGCTAAGATCAAAAATTGACAAATAGGACCTCATAAAATTGCAAAGCTTCTGTAAAGCAAATGACACTTTCAATTGGACAAAGGAGTAATCCACAAATTGGGAAAAAGAATTTCCCAACCTTATATCAAATATAAGGACTAATATCCAAAATATATGAAGAACTCAAGAAAGATATACTCCAGAAAACCAAATAACATTATTAAAAGTAGAGTACATAGTAGATAGACCATGTATCCTTGTTACATGTTGGAGCATTTTTTTTGGGTATATGCCTAAGACTGTTATATTCACAGCAGCCTGATTTTTAGTAGCCAGAAGAAGGAAGGAACCCAGATGTCTTTCACATATTAATGGATACAGAAAATGTGTTATATTTATACAATGGAGTACTACTCACCTATAAAAAACAATGATTTCATGAAATTCCTCGGCACATGGATGGAACTAGAAATCATCATCATGACTGAGGTAACCAGATTACAAAGAACATACATGGTATGCACTCATTGATAAATGGATATTAGCCCCAAATCTTGAAATAGCCAAGATAAAATTCATAGAACATGTGAAGCTCAAGAAGCAAATATTTAGATGCTTCAGTCTTCTTAGAATGGGGAACAAAGTATTCATAGGAGGATATATGGAGATAAAGTATGGAGTATAGACTGAAGGAAAGGCCATCCAGAGACTATCATACATGGGTATCCATCCCACATGCAGTCACCAAACCCAGACAATATTGAGGATGCCAAGAGATGCAAGCTGACAGGAGCCTGATATAACTGTCTCCTGAGAGGCTCTATCAGAGCCTGAGAAGTACAGAGGTAGATTCTCAAACCAACCATTGGACTGAGAACAGGGTCCCCAATAGAGGAATTAGAGAAATGACAGAGGTCATTGAGGGGGGGTTGCAACCTATAGAAACAAAAACAATTTCAATCAACCAGACACCCCAGAGCTCTCAGCTACTAAACCACCAGCCAAAGAGTATACATGGAGAGACCCATGACTCCAGCCACATATGTAGCAGAGGATGGCCTTGTCTGGCATTAATGGGAGGAAAGGACCTTGAACCTGTGACCACTTGATACCCCAGTGTAAGGGAATGACAGAGCGTGGAGGCAGGAGGATGTGGGTGCGTGAGTGTGAGAACACCCTACTGAAGACAGTGGATGGGGGTATGGGAAAGGAGGTTTCTGGGGGGAAACATGGAAGAGGGATAACCTTTAAAATGTAGATATAGAATATATACAGTAAAAAAGTGGACTACAGAGCTAAATAGAAAATTCTCAACTGAGGAATCTTGAATGGTTGGGCACTTAAAGAAATGTTCAATATCCTTAGTAATCAATGAAATGCAAATCAAAATGACCCTGAGATTTCAACCCAAACCAGTCAAATGGCTAAAATCAAAAACTGAGGAGACAGCAGATGTTGGTGAAGATGTGGAGAAAGATGAACACTCTCCATTGTTGGTGGCGTTGCAAGCTGGTACAACCACTCTGGAAAACAGTCTGGCAGTTTCTAAGAAAATTGGAAATAGTTCTGTCTGAGGACCCAGCTATACCACTGCTCAGCATATACCAAAAGATACTCCAACATATAACAAGTACACATGTTCTTCTAGGTTCATAGCAGTCTTATTTATAATAGCCAGAATCTGGAAACAACCCAAATGTCCCTCAACAGAAGAATGTATACAGAAAATGTTGCACATTTACAAAATGGAGTACTACACAGTGAATAAAAACAGTTTCTTCGTGAAATTTGCAGGCAATTTGATGGAACCAAAAAATATGATCCTGAGTGAGATACAAAAGAGCACACATGATGTTTATACGTGTAAGTGTATATTAAGAGAAAAGCTCACAATGCTCATATCACAACCCACATATATAGGGAGTATATAGGGAAAGAAGACCCAGGTGTAGGTGCTTCAGTCCTACATTGAAGGGAGAACAGCAAGATTATGGAAAGTGGAAGGTGAAGGAGACTGGGAAGGAGAAAGTTGGGAGAGGAAATAAGGGTGGCAGTATCAAGAACTGGAGCAGATGTGAGAGAGATACAGAGGGTCGGCAATGTAGCAGGGATGATGAGGAACTGGGGATTATCAGTGGAGGGTCCCAGACACCAAGGAAACTTGAGGCTCCCAGGTTCCACTGGGGATGACTTTAGCAGAAATGCTCAGAAAAGAGGGAGATAGAACCTGTTTAGAACACCTAAAGGAGAGCTGCTTGGCCCCTGGTCAAGGGATAGGACCACACACCCATATTAAAATTTTTAACCCAGGAATATTCCCCTCTAAAAGAAGAAGGAGGACAAAAAATGTAACATTGATTGAAGGAAGTGCCAACCTGAGGCTACCCCACCTGTAGATCTGCAGATGGTGTGCACAACACTGTGCTGTGGCCAAGAGGCACATGTTGACAGGTAGCTGGTGTGGCTGCTTTTTGGGAGGTTCAGCAGCAACTGACCAATGAAGATGTGAATGGTTGAAGGCACCTACCAGAATGAGCTTAGGGAACCTGGTGTGGGAGCAGACAGAAAGATAGAGGAGCGAAGGGGGATTGCAACCCCAGGCTGGACTGATTACCAGGTTTTTCCATAGTCTAGACAAACAACCAAGGAGTGTACAGGGAGTGATCCATGGCTCCAGATACATGTGTGGCAGAGGATGCCCTTACCTGACAGCATTGGGAGTGGAGGTCCTTGTTCCCGGGGAGGTTAGATGCCGGAGCATAGGGTGATGCTGGAGCAGTAGGACAAGACAATGTGAGTGCATAGGGAACACTCTCATACAGGCAAAGGTGAGAGGGGAGGGCAGATAAAGGATGGAGGGTTGTTAGAGAGGTAGCCAGAAAGTGGGAAATTATTTGAGATGTAAATGAATGTAATGATTAATAAAAAAAATAAAAGTTAAAAAAGAAATGATTAGGTCCTTCAAAATAAAATTAAAGATGTGTCATGGTTTGTTTGCTTATGATTTCAAAGAAACCTGCAGACCTCATTTTTCTAGTTGATGATTTGACTTATTAAATCTTTATGACTCAACTCAGCTGCATTTGTTTCATTAAAATAGAGGGAAACACAAGTTATTGAACTCTAATAATGATATTTCTTCTTAATATTTTAACGTGAAATGTACATCTTTTGGTAGTTCAGCCTTTATTGATCATTAAAACTGAAAGTCTAGTGAATATCATACATGTGCTGAATTTAAAGGACTTTAAAAAAAATTGGAAAAGGGCCTTGGACACATGGGCACTGGGGAAATTTCCCTGAACAGAACACCAATAGCTTATGTTCTAAGATCAAGAAATGACAAATGGGACTTCATAAAATTGCAAAGCTTCTGTATGGAGGACACTGTAATTAGGAAAAAACAGCAAACAACAGAGTGAAAAAAGAACTCTACTAACCCTATATCTAATAGAAGACCAATATCCAATATATACAAAGAACTCAAGAAGTTAGACTCCACAGAATCAAATAACACTATTTAAAATGGGGTAGAGAGCTTAGCAAAGAATTCTAAGCTGAGGAACAGGGAATGGCTGAGAACTCCTTCATTGTTGGTGAGATTGCAAGCTGGTACACCAACTTTGGAAATCAGTCTGGAGGTTCCTCAGAAAATTGGACATAGTACTACCTGAGGACCCAGGTATACCACTTTTGGGCATATACCCAAATGATGCTCCAACACATAACAAGGACACATGCTATGTTCATAGCATCCTTATTTATAATAGCCAGAAGGTGGAAAGAACCCAAATGTCCTTCAACAGAGGAACAGTTACAAAAAATGTGGTACATTTAAATGATGGAGTATTATTCAGCTATTAAAAACAATGAATTTATGAAATCATAGGCAAATGGATTGAACTAAAAAATATCATCATCAGTGAGGTGACCCAATCACAAAACACACACACACACACACACACACACACACACACACACACACACACACACAGTATGCACTCACTGATAAGTGACTATAAGCCCAAAAGCTTAGATTACCAAAGATAAAATCCATAGACCATATGAAGTGCAAGAAGATGGACAAAGTGCAGCTGTTTCAGTCCTTTCTGGAAGAGGGAACAAAACTATTTTTAGGAGAAAATACAGAGACAAAGTTTGGAGCAGAGACTGAAGGAATGGTATTCAGAGACTGCCCCACCTGGGTATCCAGCCTATATACCTACAGTCACCAAGTCCAGACAATATTGTTGATGCCAAGAAGTGCATGCTGACCGGAGCCTGATATAGCTGTCTCTTGAGAGTATCTGCCAAAGCATGACAAATACAGAGGTGAATGCTTGCAGCCAACAATTGAACTGAGAATGGAGTCCCCATTGGAGGAGTTAGAGAAGGGTTTGAAGGAGTTGAAGGGGTTTGCAACCTCATAAGATCAATATCAATCAAGCACAGCTCCCAGAAACTAAGACACCATCCAAAGAGTACACATGGACAGACTCATGGCTCCAGCTGCCTATTTAGCAGAGGATCACCTTCTTGGGCACCAATGGGAGGAGAAGCCCTTGGTTGTGCCAAGAAGGCTCACTCCCAACCCCCGCCCCAGTGTAGAGGAATGTCAGGTCATGGAGGCAGGAAGGGTGGGTGGATGTGTTGGGGAACACCCTTATAAAAGAAGCAGAAGGGGGATGGGAGAAGGGGTTTATAGATGGGAAACCGAGAAAGGGGATAACGTTTGAAATATAAATAAAAAGTATACAACAGTAACAACAACAATAATAATACCTTCCAATGTAGAATACCAATTTTTGAGATGTGCTGTGGTCTTAGATAAGGTGAAGTATAAAATTAAATTTGTTTTTCCCAATTATAATTCTATGGTCATTTGGAGTATTATGTATCTGCACTAAAGGAATTTATCACACTATGGTAATGATTTATTTCAAATCTGACTGTTCAAACTTGAGTTGTCTAGAGTTGAAAATGCTCTCTGAAAGCACTACTAGTTATATTTATAGAATTTTTTCTGCATAAACTTGAAGCAATTCAACTGACTATTTACGGTATCAAATAAGTCCCCCACTTGAAATCTATGTAACATAAATAATTAAGTAATTGTATTCAGCAATAAGCATACATCTAAAACTTTCTGTAGGAATGTCCTGCCAATATTCCAATCATTTCAAACCATAACATAGATCTAATCATCTATCTTGGAGGAATTAATAGTGACAATCTGAACCTTATCTTATAGGACATTTGATTACTTTTGTGTCTATAATCCAGGAATGTATGCAACTAAGGAATTTATTAAAATGAAGTTGAATATTGAACATGATTTTATATTCATTACTATGACAGACATTGACTAGCAAAACTCCATTAATAATCTTTAACCTATGATCCCAACAGGTTCATGTTTTCATAGAATAGTCCACAACATATTTTTCTTATTAATATTTTTGTGTGTCTGATATGCATAAGACACAAGTCGGGAATATCATTAATTAAGAGCAGCTAAAACACTATTTTCATCATCCTGAGTAAGGTAACCCAGGTACTTAAGAATACACATGTTAAGTATTCAGTGATAAGTCGATATTAGTCCAAGAACTCACAATGCCCAGGATACACAGACCATATGAATCTTAGGAAGAAGAAAGACCAAGGTGTGGATGTTTCAGTCCTGCATTGAGGAGGGAACAGGATAATAGCAGGAGGTGGAGGGAGGAGATCTGGACGAGGATATCTAGAAGGGAGAAAAGAGGGGGGCCTAAATAGAGGGGGCAGTATTAGGTACTGGAGGGAATAGTAGAGAGATACAAAGAGTCAGGAAATTGAATAAAATTATGTAGTGGGTGGGGGTGGGGGGCAGGGATTAAGGAAATGGGGATAGCTACTTAAGGGTCCCAGACACCAGGGAAACAAGAGACTCTCAGGACCCAACTGGAGTGATTTTAGCAGAGAAGTGGAGATAGAACCTGTAGAGACCATCTCCAGTAGACAGACATGGTCTCCAGTGGTGGGATGGGGCCACACACCCATCTCAAATCTTTTAAACCTTAAATGTTCCTGTCCAAAGAAGAGCAGGGACAAAAATGGAGCACTGACTGAAAGAAGGGCAATTTGAAGACTGCCCCATCTGTAGATTCGTCTTGTCTGCAGACACCAAACCCAACAGTGTTGCTGTTGCCAAGAGGCACATGGGGACAGGAACCTGGTGTGGCTACTCCTTAGGAGGTCCAGTCAGCAACTGACCAATGCAGATGTGAATGGCTGTAGTCAACCATCAGACTGAGCTCATAGACCCTCATGCAGAACCTTGCAGAGAACTGGAGGAGCTGAGAAGATTGCAACCCCATGGGGAGAAAAAGATCAGTAGGACCAGACCACCCAAATGCTCCCAGGGATTAGACTACTAACCAAGGAGTGTACAGGGAGGAGGGGGACTCCATGACTTCAGATACATATATAACAGAGGATGGCTATGTCTGACATCAATGGGAGGGGAGGCCCTTTTGTTCCTGAGGGAGTTTGATGCTCTAGGTAATGTGGGTAGGTGGAGAAGCATCCTAATAGAGGCAAAGGGGAGGGAGGATAGGGAGGCTTTTGAATTGGGGTCTTGTGGAGGGATAACCTGGAAGCAGGATATCATTTGAGTTGTAAGGGAATTGAATTAATTAAAAAAAGGAAGAAAAACACTATTTTCTTTTAATAAAACATAATTACATTTGCTGTATCAATCATGAAAGAATTAACTTATAGTAAAAATGGCAGCATTTGTTTACTATTCTGCCACTTCAGAGAATGAGGCTAACCTGAGTTATGTAATAAGAAGTGATTAGGGAGAAATCTCTGTGATGAAGTGGACTTACATTCAAACGGTCTGAGTATTCATATCCATTGGCTTATACCACCTATAATTCCAACTCCACCAGATGTGATATGATCTTCTCCTGGCCTCTTCAGAATATTATACTCTTATCCCATACATACATACACACACACACACACACACACACACACACACACACACACACAGAGACACACACCACACACCACACACACACACACAGAACAAAATCTATAATGTTAAAAAGGAATCTCAGCATGAATTTGTTTATACTTGGTCACTGAAATACTTTTAAATGTCTGGTTAATGTACAGTTTTTATTCTATTAGTTTTATTTCATAAATTTATTATTCTTGATATTACAGTAAAATTTTCTAGAGAAAGAGCAGTCACTTTCTAGAAATGGCAAATCATAAAGATAGTCTCATTGATGAATCAGCTTAGTAATATTATAGAAAAACTAAGAAAAATAATTACATTAATTTTGTCAATGAGAATTGTAACTAGCTTAGTTTGACATATTTTACTAATTTATAAGCATAATTAAATTATATTCATGAAAAATTTAATATTTGTGTCATGCTAACTTAGATCATCTTGTTTAACATTTGCAGCCAAGTTATTTGTATATTACTCATATATCCTGTTGAGTCTTTTTAGTAGTGTTCCTCATCTTTACATAGGTAGGGCTTGGGAAATCTTCCAATGGGCTTATCTCTGCAGAGGATGTGGTCTTATTCTTTTAGTATAAACAAATTTTCAATTGTTATCTTCTTGGTATGGGCCATATGTGATTTCCCCCATTTGTGCTGAATTATCAGCTAATGCTGTCATTATGCATATTCTATTTGGGTGATTATATTTTGAAATTTCAAAGGAGTAGTTTTCTTGTTACATGTAGACTATACTATTTTGGAATAAATGTCCTGATTCTCTGATTTGTACAACCTCCCTGCCCTTCTTTCATGGTCTTCCATGAGCCTTAGGTGGAGAAATTATATTGTTAATGTAACAGTTATGTCAGGACATCTCAGCAATAATTATACTCAAATTGAAAAGTTTGAAATTCTGTGATGATCTCTGCCCTCTATAAAAAGAAGCCTTTTTGATGAGTGGTAAAAGCTACACCTATCAATACATATAACAGGAAGTGATAAGAATACAGTTAGGAATTATACTGATTTTGGAAAGTGTCCATAATCTTATCAGTCATGTGTATAACTTATCATTCATGACTGTACCAGATTTGAATTCTTTCCTACTGAGTGAGTCTTAAATTTAAGTAGATGGCTGTTGATTTACCTTAAAGATACAAGGTCATTATTACACCCTTGAAAGCATCTTGTCACTATATTGATTTGTTGCTTTCTATCTGAGTAGAATTATTGCCTTCTCCTCTCCTTGTTTGATTCTCTAGCACCATTGGGCACTGTGACAGTGCTATCTCAGGGTTAGGACTTCCACGTCAGTGCCACAATGATTTTTCTAAGTCCTTGTTCATACCATGACCTATATTCAGCAACAAAATATTAGGTTCAAGATCTGGGAGTCATAAAATGCTAATAGCAATAGCCTACATGACTTGGTCATCTTCCTGGGCTCCCTTTAATAACCTAGGAAGAGGTGTTTTCTATACCTGGCAGTAGAATTTTTTTTAGATAGTCTAGGATTCTTGAGAGAAACAGTATCATGCCAAGTAGTATAACTGCCTTTAAGTAAACTTAAATTATTTATCCCGTGGCTTTTTCAAAAATCTTAAATTGTTTTTTTTTAATTTGTAGGACGATTTTTTTTCCTTTTTTAAATTGCTATTTGATTTATTTTCATTTCAAATGTTATTCCCTTTCCTGATTTCCTCTCAGGAACTCCCCCTTTCCCCATTACATTCCCCCTTCCTCTGCTTCTATGAGGGTGATCATCCACTCTCTCCTCCCCACACTGTCATTCCACTACACTGGAGAAATCGAGCCTTCTAGGATCCAAGGCCTATCTTTCCACTGATGACCAGTAACGCCATCTTCTGCTAGATGTGCAGCTGGAGCCATAGGTCTCTCTCTGTGGTTGGTAGTTTACTCTCTGGAAGCTCTGTGGGATTCTGATTGGTTGACATTGTTCTTCCTATGTTGTTGTTGTTGTTGTTGCAAACCTCTTCAGCTCCTTCAGTTGTTCCCCTAACTCCTCCACTGGGGTCCCTGTGGTCAGTATGATGGATGGATGCAGGCATCGCATATGTATTGATAAGATAGAGCCCCTCAGGAGACATCCATATCAGGCTCCTGGCAGTAAGCACTTCTTACTTTCCGCAAGTGTCAGGGTTTGGTGGCTGCATATGGGATAAATCCCCAGGTGAGGCAGTCTCTGAATGGCCTTTCTTTCAGTTTCTGCTGCATACTCTGTCGCCCTATTTTCTTTAGACAGAAGCAATTCTGGGTTAAAAACTCAGAGATGAGTAGGTGGCCCCATCCCACAACAGGAGGCCTTGTTTAGCTTCTGGATATGGCCACTACATGTTCTCCCTCTTTTCATTGAGCATTTCAGCTAATCTCATCCCCACTAGACTCTTGAGATATTTGTACTTCCTGTTATCTGGGACTTGATAATCCACATCCCTAATTACTACATACCTCTGTTCAAATTTGTGACCCTCCCATTTATCATCCCTGTCTCCTCCCATACCTGATTCTGCCTCCATTTTTTCCCTTCCCTCTTCTGCTCCTCCCAAGTCCCTCCTACCCTCTACCTCTTGTGAGTATTTTGTTCCTCCTAAGTAGGAGTGAAGCATCCACACTTTGGAGCTCCTTCCTCTTAAACTTCATATGGTCTGTGAATAGTACCTTAGGTATTCCAAGCTTTTGGGCTAATATCTATCTACTTATCAGTGAGTGAGCATCCTGTATGTTCTTTTGTGACTGGGTTACCTCACTCAGCATATTTTCTAGTTCCATCCATGTGCCTAAGAATATCATGAAGCCATTGTTTTTAATAGCTGAATACTAGTCCATTTTGTAAAAGTACCACATTTTCTGTATCCATTCCTATGTCAGAAAGGATATCTGGGTTCTTTCCAGCTTACGGTTAATATAAATAAGGCTGCTATGAACATAGCAGAGCATGTGACATTGTTATACGAGAGAATATCTTTTGGGTATATGCCCAGGAGTGGTATATAGTGAAGTCCTCAGGTAGTACTATGTCCAGATTTCTGTGGAACCTCCTGATTGATTTCTTCAGTTGTTGTAATAGGTGGCAATCCCACCAAAAAAAAATGGATGGGGGGGGGTTCCTCTGTCTCCACATCCTTGCCAGAATATCTGTCACCTGAGTTATTTATCTTAACCATTGTGACTGGTGGGAGGCAAAATATCAGGTTTGTTTTGAATAGCATTTCTCTGATGACTAAGAATGTTGAACATTTCCTTAGGTACTTCTCAGGCATTTGATATTCCTCAGTTCAGAACTCATTGTTTAGCTCTGTATCCCTTTTTAAAACAGGGCTATTTGGTTCTCTGGAGTCTAACTCTTGAGTTCTTTGTATATATTGGATATTAACCTTCTATTGGATGTAGGATTGGTTAAGATCTTTTCCCAATCTGTTGGTTGCTGTTTTGTCTTAATGACAGTGTCTTTTGCCTTACAGAAGCTTTTCAATTTTCTGAGGTTCCATTTGTGGATTGTTGATCTTAGAGCATAAGCCCTTGGTGTTCTGTTCAGGCAATTTCTCCCTTGCCCACGTGTTCAAACTTGTTCCCCACTTCATCTATTAGTTTGAGTGTATCTGGCTTTATGTGAGATCCTTTATCCACTTGGACTTGAGCTTTGTAAAGTGAGATAAGAATGGATCCATTTGCATTATTCTTCATGCTGACTGTCAGTTCAACTAGCACCATTTCTTGAAAATGGTGTATTTTTCCACTGGATGGTTTTAGCTCTTTTGTCGAAGATAAAGTGACCGTAGGTGTGTGGGTTCATTTCTGACTCTCCAATTCTATTCTATACCTGCCTGTTTTGGTACCATAACCATGTAGTTTTTTGTTGTTGTTATTGTTGTTCATTTGGTGTGTGTGTGTGTGTGTGTGTGTGTGTGTGTGTGTGTGTGTGTGTGTGTGTGTGTGTGTATCAGGTTTGCTCTGTAAGGCAGCTGGAGGCCAAGATTCCCTCTGAACTTCTTTTATTGTTAAGAAGAGTTTTCACTATTCTGAGTTTTGTTATTCCAAATGAATTTGCAAATTTTTCTTTCTAACTCTATAAAGAATTGTGTTGCTATTTTGATTACATTGAATCTGTAGGTTGGGTTTGTAAAAGACCATTTTTACTATATTAACCCTCTCATTCATGAACATGTGAGATCTTTCTCTCTTCTGAGTTCTTCTTAGATTTCTTTCTTGACAGACTTGATGTTCTTGTCATACAGATCCTTCACTTGCTTGGTTAAAGTCACACCATGGTATTTTATATTATTTATGACTATCATAAAGGGTTTCATTTCCCTAATTTCTTTCTCAGTCTGTTTATCTTTTGAGTAGAGGAAAACTACTAATTTGTTTGAATTGATTTTATATTCAGCCACTTTGCTGAAGTTGATTATCACTTGTAGGAGTTTTCTGGCAGAATTTTTGGGTTCACTTAAGTATATTATTATGTCATACACAAATAGTGATATTTTGACTTTTTCCTTTCTAATTTGTATTTCTCTGAATTCCATTTGTTGACTAATTGCTCTGGACAGGACTTCAAGTACTATATTGACTTGGTAGGGAGAGAGTGGGCAGCCTTGTCTTGTCCCTAAGTTTAGGTAGACTGCTCAAGTTTCTCTCCATTAGTTTGATGTTGGCTACTGATTTCAATTAATCAATTAATTTACTTCCCAAATGCTGCTACCCATCCTGGTCCTTCACTCATAGAGCCCATAGCCTCTCCCGCCCCCCCCCTTCTTCTCTGAGAGTGTGGCTTCTATTGGCTGTTCCCCTACTCTAGTACAACAAGTTTCTGCCAGAATAGGCACATCCTCTTGCACTGAGGCCAGAAAAGGCAGCCAATGCAATTGAGCTGTCTATCTGTCAAATATGTAATGGGGCCTTGGTCTAGCCCAGGTATGTTCTTTGGTTGGAGTCTCAGTTTCTGAGAGCTATCAGGGGTCAAGGTTAGTTGACTGTTTTGGTTATCCTGTGACTGTAATCTGTACTAGAGTAAAATATTGATATAAATTTCATGGTATTGGTACTGAAGCTGACAGGTTGATGAATGAAATAAAAGATCAAGAAATATATTTGTATATCCATAGACACTTGATTTTCTACAAAGAAAGCAAAGCCATACAATGCAAAAATTAAAAAAAAATAAGTAAATTCTTAGTGTTTTAATTTCTGGTCCCCTCTCCATTATTTCTCCTCATCAGCTCTGTTAAAATCCTTCCTATTTTTCTTTTCGGTTTTCAATTATCAGATATAAGGACACTGGTGTTATTTCCTGAATAATGGGAATAAATTCAGTATTATTTACACAGAGCCTATATGATGTCAGGAGATGATGCTCTTTTTAAACAACAGATAAGTGATGGCAAAACATTAAAGGCAAAGCATCCTGAGAATGTATATTCTACCTTACCCAGTAAGCCATGCAACATTGGGTATGATAATGGCACATTGCAAAGACTTAGAAGATATATGCTTTTTTTGTTTTATGATGGACAAAATGTAATTGAAAAGCAAGCTTTGCAAAACAGGGAATTGGAAAAAACTATACAATAATTTAGATGAGATTTGGAAAATGACAAAAATGAAAAACAGAGGATAGTGAGTCAATAGGCTTGATAGGTTTCAAAAGTTAGAACTGGCAAGTATTTGTGTTTGCTTATGTACATTTTTACAAATACAAGCAATTCAGTGAAAGGCAAGCAAAAGGATTAAAGGTAAATAAAAGTAAGGCATTTATGAAAAAAAGTTTGAAGTATTCCTAAAATTTGGGTCTCAAACCTAGATGCACAGAAAAAAATTACCCTGAAAAAATTAAAATGAGCTCTCATTCCATCTGAACACCAATTATATAAAAATCCCACGTGAGGTCATTCCAGCATCTGTAGTTTCACAAAGCTTCCCCAGTGATTCTAATGTGCACACAGTGTTGAACACAACTGTTGTCTTAATCATTCTCCAGATGTGTTTTTACTTATGCAACAATAGAAAAATAAATAGGAAATGAAATAAGTATGAGATTAAATTTTTCCTATTCTTATTTAAGCCGAAAGTGAGGGTATATGGAAACTCTGAAACGTGTCCATTTTGTGAAGGATAGATCATGCTCTCTGTGGCTTAGTAAGAATAAACAATACTTAATCAAATGTCTCTGGCTTATACAGATATTGAAGCTGAGATTGAGTCAGATTCTGTCTAACCATATATTTGACATGTATATTTAAAATTACCTCTCGAACTCTCTTAAAGACAATGTATTTGTAGATTTCTAAATCCATAATTAAATCACTTGGAGTATGTTATCCATTCTGCATAGAATTTTGGAAGATTCTACATAGATATTTAGTAAATTACTCCAAGGTATTTTTTAGTAAATAGAAAGTGGGTTTTGAGAAAATAAACATGGGTTGGTTGTAGAGCTCATAAAAAGATTACAACCAGTATTTTTTTTTCTCTTTGAAACTTTAAAATATGCAAATAATATTAAGGAATATATAGAAATGGCCATGTCTAAACCATGTTAGTTCTCAGGCCACAATGGCACATTTCATAATACGTTTCCATTAGAATGAAAGCATTGCTTTAACAAAGGGATACAGCATTTTTTCCTTCACTTTTTCTTTATAGGAATATCAACTTATACATGATGTTATCTTTTTATGAACATAAAGAAATTGTCACTGAGCAGAGACCATATTGTCAAAAGTTCAGTTTTAAATTTCTCTTCAATTATCAAAATCCCTTTTCTGTATATTATAAAACAAGTATTTTTCTACCTTTTGACTTTTCTGAATAAGAAATAGTTTTTATATCCATTGTCATTGGTGTATATTTTTGAATCCAAAATTAAATCACAAACTCATCCCTTTTCACTATAATAAAATATTTTTTAGTCCTTGCTTCAATAATTCATCTGTCTATTCTGTCAGAACTTCTCTTACAGTTTTTAATGCATTATAATTTTCAGGATCATGGCCCAGGTCTCCATATATTTTCTAAAGGAGTCATATGCTTCATACTTTTTCATCATCTGGTGTGAAGTAAATATAAAAATTTCATAGTTTACAGATCAGATTCTGAGTTTTAATGTTTTTTGAAATCTGGTGGATTTATATGTACACACATTAAGTCTCTCCACCTCTCTCTCTCTCTCTCTCTCTCTCTCTCTCTCTCTCTCTCTTTCTCTCTCTCTCCACACACACACAAGCACACATATACAAGCACACACATATACATATGTATATGTATATAATACATTGTGTATATAATACATTGCATATTTGAAATATTTTCCTATATACCTATTCATCCCTTTTATGAACAGATATTCTCATTTTTCAAATATTTTAACTGCTTGTCCATTATATCTCACCTAATATTACTTCTAATACACTTTACATGTTTGAGACTTCATTTCTGGTATTTTTACTATAGATATTGTTTTCAATATTCTTGAGAATTTCATACATGTAACAATGGAACATGATCATATCTATTCCATGCTTTCCTCTTCCTCCTATCACTTTGTTACTCCCAACAAGTTTATAGCTGACAGAAAGATAGAGAGGAGGATATTAATAAGGAAGGTGAGAGGATTTATTAGGACACCAGTATTTGGTTCTCTTCTCAGTCTTTTTTTTCCTTAATAATGGACAAAATAAACTTAGGTTTTATAAAATATACTTGAAGATTGAACTACTGATGACAAGATTTACCTTATTAAACTTTTCAGTTGTGATAACATACTGTGATCACAAGCAACCTGAGGAGAATATTTTATATCGGCTTCCAGTTTCGGGGAGTTAGAATATATAATGATAGTGATAGCATTACTTTTCGATATAGCCTCCTGTAAATTCTCAGAATAGATGCAGAAATCAGAAATTTTGTCAAAATATCACGTGAATAATGCCTAATCTAGTTGTTAATAAAATCCTAGCTTCTTTCTGAAGCTTCGTTATCCTAGTCCAATCCATGTGACTCTCAACCCTAGTCCCTAATATCATTCAGGCTCCTAGTAAAATGACCTGATTAAGATCTTCTTATAACATTGAGTTTAAAGAGCTCCAAAACTGAACTTCATCAGGATTTTCATGGCTGCAACACTGCTTCTCTGTTACGCCTGTGTTAGTTACTCCTGTGTTTGTTACTCCTCCCTTGCTGTGACTAAACGCCAAGAGCAGAAACACCTTAAGGAGGATCATTTATCTTGATTGAAACTTCTAGAATTTTAAATCATATAACTATGAGAATGATATTATATCAGGAAAGAATCTGGTCTCTTCTTTCATTCATACACA
Source organism: Rattus norvegicus (assembly GCF_021556685.1). Classification (NCBI taxonomy): domain Eukaryota; kingdom Metazoa; phylum Chordata; class Mammalia; order Rodentia; family Muridae; genus Rattus; species Rattus norvegicus. Next base: position 85,435,275 of record NC_141539.1, on the reverse strand, counting down.
GGAAAGAGTGGTAGAAAGCAGAGAAGAACTGAAAAAGACTATAAACCTACGAAGTCTATCCCCAGAGTTCTAATTCTCCCACGAAGGCTGGGTTTCCTAATGGTTCCATAAACTTCCGCAATAATAACATCCTCTGGTGACCCAATACAAGAGCTTATGGCAGCCTTTTCTCACTTAAACACTTAAGACTTCTATGATAGAAAATTGTTTTGTTATCTGTTTTTTGTTGTTTCCTAAAAGTAATTTTCATAGTCCAAACATAAATAAAATTCTCTCTGCTTCTTTACCTTAAAAGTTCAGAATATTTCAAAGATTTAATGATATTCACAGTATAAATGCTGGAAAATGGGTGAAAATAGGTATGAAGTCTCATTGTCCCAAACCAATATCATGTCTTTTTGGTTCTAGAACCCAACATTATAAATGCTATATAATCCAGGGACTTAGCCACTACCTAAAGACTATACATGGACTGACCCTGGACTCTGACCTCATAGGTAGCAATGAATATCCTAGTAAGAGCACCAGTGGAAGGGGAAGCCCTGGGTCCTGCTAAGACTGAACCCCCAGTGAACTAGATTGTTGGGGGGAGGGCGGCAAGGGGGGAGGATGAGGAGGGGAACACCCATAAAGAAGGGGAGGCGGGAGGGGGATGTTTGCCCAGAAACCGGGAAAGGGAGTAACACTCGAAATGTATATAAGAAATACTCAAGTTAATAAAAAAAATAAATGCTATATAATTATATGCAATTGTTTTTTAACTTTGTTTGGTTTAATTACTTGCTCATTTGGAAAGAAGGAAATTCTAAATATCAATGTTGAGACCAATGATTCAAATATGAGTATATTACAGATTGTCTTACTAGACTTAGACTTAAGTAAAAATTTTAGAAAGTCCCTATCTGAGGAATTTCTTACTGACCTATTCAAATTAAATATATGATTTTTTAGTGCAGACAAATCTTAGGATATAGGAAGGGACAATAGGAATTGAATAAAAAACTTGGAAGCAAACGATTCAAGTGTTTCTAAAACGTGTTCTTATAGAAATTCATAGCCATGTAGTTTTTCTGTTGTTTTGCATTAATATTTCCATAGATAGTTTAAGTTTTATCTTTGTTTTGTTTCCATTGTGCTTACTGATTGTTTTTATATTGTTTTATCTCTAACTAGATTCATAATGAACATGTATGAAGTTTCCTAGTAGTTGTATACATCAATGGCTCCTCTGCTAATTGAAGTGATATAAATGACTTGAAGATATATATGTATTTATATAATACATATATATAATTTATATTTATACATATATATACATATATAATAATATATATAATATAATTTATAAATACATATATATCTTCATATGTATGGAAGGAAAGAGCTCTTTGTGTTATTGGATGATTAAAGTGACTCACTCTCTAAAGTCATATTTAATTAGTTAAATATTCAACTTGATTATCTTAAATGGGAAAAGTTGGAATGATAAGGAAGAGTAACAGTGTATAACTATGTGCTTATAATTATTTGAAAAAGCAATTTCAGATTACTCTGGTTATACCTACCTGAAAAAATAAAAATAAATTGAGAAAATATGCTAATTATCTTGAATTAATTCAGTATTTCTTAGTACATACATGAAGTAAAATATCGCTTTATATCTCTTACACATATAGTATTCGTATGCAGAAATGTTACAGCATAATATTATAGGTAAAACTTTAAGTCAATTGTTTTCAGTGTTTATGAGCAAGATTAAATAGAATCACAATTATTTTTGTATTAATATATTAACTTTAATGTTAAATATATTTTTGCTATATGTATACATATATATTCAGAAGTTTGAAATGATGAAGTAAATTCAAGCATTTTTATTTACAGCTGTCTGAATTCTTGCCGATTCTGTAGTTTCCAAATGATTGAGGTCGTCTTAAGAAAAGCTAAGCACCTTTGTCTGTTTCGGTGGCTTTGGAGTTCTTGAAATATATATCCTGAGGTGAACTTTTACAGTAGAAGTTGTGAAGTGATAATTTCCACAAGGTTGGCACTCACTCTCTACATTTTATTCTGGCATCTGGATAAGCTGCAAGGCATTGAATATGATCTCAAAGGCATTCATCCATTGAAACCCCTGTTGTGACAGACAATGAGAACAGAGAGCTGATTCTTAGGCTTGAGGCACATCTATAAACAAGCTGCCCTATTTTTTTAACTCTGCACATCTTGTCTCAGGAATCGTACATTTTTTTAGATTAAATTAATTCTTTTCACTACACATGAGTGGAGACAGCTTTGAGAATATTGCATTTCACAAACTGAATGTGTACAGTGTCTTGAAACAACTCACTTTGGGCTTTGTGGATGCTCTGGGAAAGCAAAGCTCTGAAATCAGCCTTGGATACCTATGAGACTAGATTGTTTCGGGTTCAGATTTTTTGCACTACATCTAAAACTGTATAGGAATTCTTAGTCTCTTTATTCCAATATAATATATTGCATACACAAATACATTAATGGCTTGAAAAAACTGAAATGTATTTGCTCAAAATTAAAAATTAAAAGCTTATCACCTTTCAGTATTTTGAGTATTCTTTTATTATATTTATGATATATGTAAATGCATGTTTAATGAAGAATTATTTTATAACTGAAAATTGTTAATATGTTTTCATGCAGGATCTATAAAGGGAGAGGAAAGAAATCATTTAAGAGCTTCAAGTAGAGCTCATTAAATCCATGAAACAAAGTACTACAAAGCCTGATTCGCTGTAAGCAAATAGAAGTTCACTGACTAGATTTAAAATACCATCAGCATTTGTAGGGGCAATGTAACATGTTTAACAGAAGACTAATATCCACGTAATAAGCATGGAGGGAAAGAAACAGAAATTACTATAAAAACACAAAGGGAGATTTCTAATCAAATGAAGGTTGAGGCAGAGGAGTCCCATAGAAAATTAGCATTTACTGAATGAAAAAGTTGCCAAGACGACTACAAAGGATATAGATGGTGGAAAAATGTCACGACCAGTAACGTCAAAGTTGGAGTATACCTATGAAAGACAGTGTAGGTTATTGAATGGACAGGGTGTGTAGACTTGAAAATTAGACCATTTGTAAGTGGGTTTGTGTTTGGAAATGATACATGCATAGGTAGTAGCAACTAGTATTTTACTGTTAAAAAGACATCTTTATATTAAAAACTATGTAACACAAAATGGATTCAACTGTTAAATGAACTACAAATTGAGAGCACATATCTGAATTTGTATAATTTAGAAAAAGTTTTGTTTAATAAAAGCCTTTTTTTCTATTGAATTTCTGCCTGTTGTACTTTGTGAAATTCCGATTCAACTTCTCTTTTGCTCCTGGTAAATCTTCTTTACATAAGAATTACTTTCTTAAAAGTTGTATAATCAAGAGACCACATGAAGCTCAAGAAGAAGGATGACCAAAATGCAAATACTTCATTCCTTCTTAGAAGAGGGGAACACTACTCATAGGGGGAAATATGGATACAAAGTTTGGAGCAGATACTGAAAAAAGGCCATCCAGAGCCTGCACCACCTGGGGATCTAGTCCATATACAGTCACCAAACCCAGTCACTAATACTGATGCCAAGGAATGCATGTTGACAGGAACCTGATATATCTGTTTCCTGAGAGGTTCTACCAGAGCCTGACAAATACAGAAGCAGATGCTAGCAGCCAACCATTGAACTGAGAATGAGGTCCCCAGTGGAGGGGTTAGAAAAAAGATTGAAGGTGCTGAAGGGGTTTGCAAACTTGTAAGAACAATACCAACCAACCAGAACTCCCAAGGACTAAACCACCATCCAAAAAGTACACATTGAAAAAACCCATGGCTCTGCATATGTGGGAGAGGATGTCCTTGTTGGGCACCAATGGTAGGAGAGTCCCTTGGTCCTGGCTAGATGCTCCAGTGTAGAGGAGTGTTAGGGCAGGGAGGCAGGAAAGAGTGAGTATGTGGGTGAGGGAACACCTTCATAGAAACAGAGGGAGGGGTATGGGAAAAGGGGTTTATGGATGGGAAACCAGGAAAGGGAATAACATTTGAACTGTAAATAAAAAATATTCAATAAAAATAAGGGAGCATTCCTAAAAGTTCATTTATGAAAAATAAATGTAGTTTTTTTCTTTTTTCCAAAGTGTTTTATTTATAAATTTATCTACAGTATCATATCATGCCTTTGGCGACTATGTAACAAAGGGTAAGGCAATATCATACAGGATGAATTTTGTGGTTATAACAAATAACTCTGAATCTTTAGGGACTCAAAAAAATAAATGCTGGTCTCTTGCTAATGCTGAAAGCTGATGGCTTCCAATGCATCACCTTCCCTGTAGAACTTTATGGTAAGAATATCACATTTGTGTTTACTTCTTTTTGTTCACAGAATGTCAAACAAATGTGTTAGAGAGCAGGTTTATGGAATACTTCCTTGTGAAAAGGGAAAACATTTCTAATAATGTAATCATATAATGGAACCCTGTATCTCTGTGATTCTATATTTCAAGGCACTTTAATGACTTACTTTCTCATCATGATTCTCGTTTCTTTTCTTCTCAGAAAGGGGAACATACAATGACTTCAGAGTAGATGTAATACCAGCAAGTCCCTCTTCTCCCATGACTATTATAGCCCAATAGAGTACTATATTTTCCTGATCTGTACATATAAAAACATAGATGCCTTACTTCCCGAGTGACATAATACACACAAAATTTTGTCATAAGTTATTCCTCTGAAATGGAGCTTCAGAAGGCATACACTTATTTTCTTTAAGAAAGAATATAATAATTCAAGCCAAGCTTTTTCTAATCGTTTTTAAGAATTAGTTCCTTGAGAGTTTAATACAGTGTTTTGATCATATTCAATCACTGTGCTCCAATTCTTCTCAGTTTTGTTCCACCCAAGTGGTTGTTTGAATGAATTTCTTCCCATAATTCTTCAGTAGTTGAATACCTGGTCTCCAGTTCCTTTCTTTTGGGAGAAGTAGTCATGCCACCTGGAGTTAGTTTTTTCTTTCTCCTGCTTGCAGCTGTGAGTTCTCAATTCTTCCTACAACTTTGCTTTCGTATGTTATCTTAGATTCTAACCCTCTGAAACTGTAAGTTTAGTTAAAATATTTGATTTAAGTTGCCTTTGTCATCATGATTTAACATAGCAATTGAAAAGTAGCAAAGATACTCTTTCACTGAACTTTGTGTTGTTTCCCCCAATATTGAAGACCCGTTTGTGATCTCCAAAAATTCCTGGATATTTTTTTTTACTGTTTCATTGTATAATTACCAAGTGTTACATTCTCAGAGTGTAAGACCTTAGCTAGCTGTTGGCTACTACATTAATTGCCATCTAGTACAACTGGAAAGCTTCTCAAGCTTCTCAGATAAGGTTTGAGAGATGTATTGCCCTACAAGTTTATGGGTATAACCATAAGTCATTAGGAGTCATTTCAATACTGCATCCATTCATTAATTTAGTCCCAATAGCTTTCCTCTAAGGACTGAGGTCTCACTGGTCACAGGGTCTTAGGCAATAAAAATATCAGGTACAGATCATCATCATCATCATCATCATCATCATCATCATCATCATAAATAATCAGAAATTAATTTCTTAATATGACCATGTTTATGCAACTATTGCATGATGGGAATACCTTACCAGGACAGTCAATATTGCATTTATCAAGGTTCATATTTAGTTATAACTAATGATGTTTTTAGAGTATTAATATCTTAGGAAGCATTTTGCAATATTATGAAACTTTGCCAGTTGTGTTGAAGCTTCCAGGTCCAATCCAGATTTATATTGCCATATTTCCAAACATGAGTAAATGGTAACGAGCTTCAGTAATACAATTTTACTATCAAGTTTTGAAGAGTAACCAAGACTGATGACAACAGTCTGTAATATTTGGGCAGGAGTATATGGGACTCAGTGGGCAATGGCTCTAAAAGAAATTATGCAATCTTGAAATTGGAATTTTTTATTTATTAACCCCTGATGTCTTGTAGAGCTATTGCTCCTCTGGTACAGGGTAACTCACATATATGTGTATATACTTCTATAGTAGTGATTTTCATGTCTTTTTGAAAAGTATCTAGTGTTACTGATCCCTCTACCTATCCCAAACTTCATAATACCCTCTGCTTTAAACTCCACTTTAACTCTTCTGGCTTCATTACTGCTCTTTTTTCTTTATATTAGTGCATCCTATCTCCTTTCCTTCAAAAACCATTAAATGGCCCCTTAGTAATTTCATGATTGCTATGAATATTGAACTGAAGCATACATATGAGGCATTAAGATCTACAATTAATGTATAAGACCTCATGAAGGTATAAAAGATTTCATAATTTTAAGAGATAACTCTTAATAGTCTGCCAATATTTCATATATATATATATATATATGTGTGTGTGTATGTTATATATTTTGATAATCTAATATATAATTATATAGTGGTAATTTAATACTCTTGCTAAATTTAAGATGAAAATCATAACAAATTATTGACATATTAATTTTAGCTATAATTTCACTCATTTCCATGTCTCCCATTCTCTTCTCTATTTTTCCTTCTTTGTTACATTATTTTAATTATTTACATTCCAAATGTAGCACCCCCTCCCAGTCTGCTCACAGAGTTCTTCACTTTTGCCTCTGAAAGGTTTTCCCCAACTGATTCACCCACCCACACCTCACTATTTCCCCAGCATCCCCCTTCCCTGGGTCATCAAGTCTCTATAGGATTAGGTGCATCCTCTTTCACTGAGACCAAACCCAAAAAAAAAAAAAAAAACAACTTTAGTAGCTAGGCATTGTATCATATGCTTTTAAATATAATACATGGGGCAGAAAGACAGTATATCAGTATTTTCAAGCTAATACTTGAATCTGTAGGTGGAACTCACAAAACGTAAAAGAAAGAGACAGACAAATTATGTCAGGATTTGGTTTTATCAACTGTTACTATGAAACAGAGCTCTCTCTCTCTCTCTCTCTCTCTCTCTCTCTCTCTCTCTCTCTCTCTATGTGTATGTGTGTGTACCACCTGTCCCATCATCATACATGATGATTTTGATATCACATGCCTATATGCTTTTTTCTCAAGAATCTTTATTACGTAAAATGATTTAATTTTAATATCTATCACTTATTCATTGCTATAATAAAATTTTCAAATAGTTTCAAACATGTTCTACCATCCAAATGATATCATATTTCTACAGTTGTATCTAGTCCATCCTTTTTTACATAACTGATAATAGAGACCTATACAGACCTTTTATGACACCTTCTCAGACTCCCTTTTCCCAAATATTTCTATGACTTTCTGATTTTACATTACTTCTTGACTTTTTGCCCTTCCGTTTTTTATAAACCTATTCCTAATTCATTAATTTTCTGCATAACTTGGTGAAAGATCCATTTACTTTTCCTGCATTAAAATACCTTTGTATTGTCATAACCTAATCTCAGAGTCTCAGGTCAACATATTATTGCTATCTGGTGTCTGGGTCCTGTGCCCTAATCTTAGGTTTTCTGGCCTGGACTTACCCAAACATGCATCCTATCTCCAGAATCTCTCATATAAAGTTCATATTCAGATTATAATTTTATTAAGTTTATACTTAAGTAAATCTAAATTTCTGAAGATCTTGCTTTCTTTTCACTCCAGTACTTGTCTTCAGCTATAGACAACAATAAATGTGAGGTAAATAAAGAAAATAGAAGTTGATCATTAAATATGAACATTGTACAATACCAAAATACAGAACAGTCATTTATGTAGAGAAGATGATGAGTTATAAGACTTTTACCTCTTCATATTTAATATTCAGAATAAATATATAATCAATAAAGTTAATATATGTGATTATTATATACATATATACATATATACATATATATAAATAACATACATATATTATTGCAAAAGTTTAAAAAATATTCCATTCTACTCTATCAATTAGATATTAACTATCAGAGAAAACAAATTTACATACAATAATAATTCCATATATTGCCAATAATTTAAAGAACTAAAGTATTGTAAAAATGCTTTAAATCAAGAAAAACTTACATCATAGCTTGTAGACAAAATTTCTATAGGCATTATTAAATGTAGTTCTATTTACTAATGATTTACGACTTACAAAATTTTATTAATGAAGACTTGTTTCAATTTTTTACCAAAGGGAAATGTCTTTTTTGATAAAACTAAAATGATATACAGTAAATGACTCTTTAAATATATTTTTTCCTTTCAGACTCAATGAAAAAAATTAAACAAAGGGAACATAGAATGTTTAAATAAGTTAGTAACACAAAGAAAAGCAAATACGATGGTTCATTGAAAAGAGATATTTTTATGATCATAAAATATGGCATTAGTTTTAATAATAATTAACAGTGTATTGCAGGCTGACATGATATCTATTACCGAGTCATTATAGTATTACATAGTGATGTAAATTCCTTCAAATCATATAATTCTAGTCAATGTGAGGCTATGCTGACTTGAATGAGAATACATCTTATATCATGTAAGATCATATATTTGAATATTTGCTTTCTAGTTGCTGGAGCTGTTTGTGAAGGATTAGGAAATTTGGCTTTGTTGGAGCAAATGCTTCACTAAAGTTGGTCTTAGAGGTTTCAAAAGACTTCTACCAGTCTCCCACTGTGCTTCTCTGCCTCTTACCTGTGATTTAGATCTGATTAATTCCAGCCATTATGTTTGCATTCGATCATCCTGGACCATCTGAAACAGTAAGTCCAACTGAACACTTTTTTAAACAAGTTGTCTTTGTCATAGTCTTTGGTTAAAGTAAATAATATAGACGTAAACTGTATAATCACAATGGTTTGGCACAGGAAAGAGTCATAGTGATTTTTTTATCAATGAAATACTCTAAAAATTATGCTTGTAAACTGCAGATTAACATATTACTCACAATTTTCATTATGAGAACCGACTTCTTCAGGCATTGTGTATGTGTGTGAGGCTGTGTGTTCACTAATGTGTAACCCTACAATGTACTTGAAACAAGCAACAGAGTAAGAAAATAACATAGAGAAAACATGACCCAGGATAAAAACATTAAAATATATATTTCACTTTGAATCATAGCCAGTTGTTCTAAGACACTCATCTTAAAAAAAGTAACTAATGCTATTTATTGTGTGCTCGAGATGAAAATGAGTATGAATAAACACAAGTTGACTCTCTCCCACACGGTGATTATGATGCTAGTGCTATTGCCAGGTGCCTCTGCCTGGCCTTATGGAAAGGAGATGAAATAGCATAGATGTCAGGCAGACTCAGGTCAAGAGATTAATGATCTCTGGTTTTATAACTTTCTAACTATGCTGAATGTTGAAGCCGATGGCTTCTGGAGACTGAATACTCTCTTGGTTATTCTGTGGCTGATAATTGCATGTTTCGTTTTTACTATTATTACTCTCTGTGCTTTATTAGACTTTACAACTCTCTATGCTGTATCTGATGCTGGAGAGTTGATTCTTACTGTTCTGTGCTTAAATAAGCACTAAAAACATGACTCTAGATTAACTCTTTATTACATTTCAGTGCTTCAATAAGTTCTAAAATTTATTTCTTTATTAATATTCTTTGCTTCAGTAAGTGCTGAAATTTGTTTATTAACTATTAGTGTTCTGTGCTTCAATAAAACTTAATTCTTTATTACAGTTCTATGCTTCTTTAAGTGCTGTGGAAACTTAACTCTTTAGCTCTCTATTATATAAATCTTTCTGCTTGATTAAGCATTTAAAAACTTAATTAATTCTCTGCTTGATAAGCCCTAGAAAACATAGCTCTTACTCAAGTTACCTCTCTGTGCTGGATAATTCTGTCTTAACTTTGAATTACTCTGAGTCCAGAAGCTTCTGGTTTCCCTAACAGTGTAGAGACTGGTCCATGGAGAACTGTGGTGTATTGCCTTCATGCTGTTTCTACTTTGATGCTAATCCTGACCCTGATGAGGAATGGATCACATGCTCAGGTAACTCCATGTGAACCTACTGCCCAATCTAACAAGTCAAATAAAAGCTAGACATACACTGCGATTGGGTGTTGGAAGGGAATGGCAGAGCTGAAAGTTTTAGAAAAGGGAGAGAGGAAGGAAGGAATGAAGGAAGGAAGGAAGAAGAAGAAGAAGAAGAAGAAGAAGAAGAAGAAGAAGAAGAAGAAGAAGAAGAAGAAGAAGAAGAAGAAGAAGAAGAAATGGAAGGTGGAAAAAGAGGAGGTGGAAGGTGGAGCAGACCCACGTGACCTGGAGTACCCACAAGTAGCTAGAAATTTATAGTTGGACAATGGAGTAGTGTAGTAGTATATCTGCCCAATCTAGATGTGTTGCTTATAAATATATCAACTGAGTTGTGTGTTCTTTGCATGGATATATTGGAGGTGGAGATTTATTAATACAAATCTGACAAATATAACATAAAGGTCTCTAGTGTTTTCCTTTCATGGGGCTAAAGGGAGCTGAGTAAGACCAGAGCAGTCAGTGGCATTCTGCAGACCAGATACGGTGGTCCATGACCTGAGGAACAGGGGCAGTAGCTCCAGGCATTTTCAGTAAAACCTGGTTTGGTTGACTTAGTAATCCAGTCATGGGAACCAGAGCCTAACTGAACCAGGCATAAGTCTTTTAAAATTACATGCTACAGAGAGCAAACCTCAGGTCATATTCTGGTGTCAATGAATGTATATGTCTGTATATGTTATCATTGTCACTGACATTCTTCTCATGATAGTCATACGTAGGTCCTACGGTACGCAGTCTCCTTCTAATGATATCATGCATAAAGAAGTTTAATCCTGATAATTTTCCTGGAATCTACAGGTATTCTGAGCTAACCACTCAATTATACAGATCTATATCAGGATGCATATATGAGTTGGAATATTGCATGTTTGACTTTCTGGTCCTTGATTAGGCATTCAGGTTCCAGTTCTATCCATTTGCCTGAAAATTTATGTTTTTTTTTTAGCTCTTTTGTATCATCTGTAAAAAACATGTTCATCCTTGTATATAGTTCCATTAAATCATCACTATAAATTCCCATTTCAAACCTATAAACAGGAAGCATGGAAGTGTCAGGCTGCCAGTCATAGCTTGTGTGATGTTTACACAATAATCACAAGTATATTTCCTACCAGATGGCACTGACACGTTTTATCCATGCATCTATCTATCTATCTATCTATCTATCTATCTATCTATCTATCTATCTATCTATCTATCTATCTATCTACCTAATCTTTATTTGTGTTGTTTTACATTTCAATATAAAAACATGGTTTTGTTGCATGACTACGTCCTATTAGACATCTGTGTTTACAGACTTATCCTCATCTACTTAAACATCTTCTCCAAAATCTCTCATGTAGAAATTGGGTACCTGTTCTTTTCTTTTCAAAAACAAAACTCTCTAAATATCTAGAATCAAGCATTCTCTGGTAATACCCTTTTTGGAGTTAATCCTTTAACTATAAAACATCATTCATCTACTGGTTAAATTTTTTTATATCTTTATACATGTGACAGAGGATTTCTAACTAGCACTGACTCACCTAAAGTCCAAGAGCATCCTGCGATACTGCCTACAACATGAAGATATTGTTCTATGTTCTCCCTCGTAGTTGTCTTCCCATGAATTTGTTCCTGACTCTTATTAGAGATATTCTTTGAACTTGAATCAAATTCTATAATTTAATTTTTGTATTACATCTCATCTGATTAAGTTTTAGAAACAAAGTATCATTCTCAGTATTGCAAATAAAATACCTAAATTCACTAATCTCCAAAGAGTAGATTCTGTGCATTCTCATCTCAGCTACAGGATAGACTTTTAAACTATCATGCCTCTTCATTTTATTTGTGCTTTTCTCCACCACTCACAAAAACAACTAATAAGAAAGGAACAATTTTCTTCTGTTAAGCAGCTACCTGCTTGATATTCGCAGCAATGTCCTGATAAGGCAGAGTTCCGGAAGTAACATTTTCTTAGTGTATCAGATACATTCACACTTTGAAGTGTTAATCTTTATTAGCTTGACTAAAGGCAAGGTGTTTAGTATTTTTTTCAGGATAAAAGATAAATGACCATAAGATATTATTTTCTTGTAGCATATTAAGCTTGGTTCTAAGACATATAAAACACTTCCTTTCAATATATCCCTAATCATGTATGAATTAAAGCTCAAGATGCATTTATTGCTGTTGTTTCATTATTACAATGGGAGCATCATGCAACTTTTTTTGTCTTTTTAAAAATAAACTATATTATTCAAAACACTTCCAAGTAAATGAAAATATCACAGAACAAAAATTAAGCAGACCCACAGTCTATACAACTCGACAGTTAGGTGTTCAGAATGGAATCCCGGAGGCTTCACCTTAAGATTTACATGTTCAAACTGAGAACTGACCCATATTGGAGGAATTAGAGGAAGGATTGAAAGAGCTGAAGGTGTTTGCAACCCCATAAGAATAGCAATGCCAACCAACCAGACCTTCCAGGGACTAAGCCACTACCCAAAGACTATTACATGTACTGATCCTGGGCTCCAACTGCATAGGTAGCAGTGAATAGCCTAGTTGGGGCACCAGCAGAAGGGGAAGCCCAAAGACCTGTATTAGTTAGAATTCATCAACTTTTTATGTAGGAAATTAGATTATATCTATGTAGTTGTCCTTATTAATTTATTTGCCCTTTTATTGAAAATAGATTCATTTTTTTCATTTAGTATATCCTGATTACAGTTTTCCTTTTCTCTACTCTTCCAAGTTCCTTCTTACCTCCTTTCCCACCAACGTGCAGTTTCTTTCTATATTTCTTTAGAATAGAAGAGGATTCTGAGAGATAAAAACAAAACATAACAAAAATATTATAAAATAAAATTTAAAAATCATGTTGAAGGTGGACAAACTAAACCAATAGAAGGAAAAGAACAACCAAAAGGCGCAAGAAGGCTCCCTCATCCACACACTCAGGAATCCCAAAAATACACTAAATTGGAAGTGGTACTATATATGCTGAGGGCCTCGTATAGACCCATGTAGTCCCTGTGATTCATTTTCTGTGAGTTCATAAGATTCTTCGCTCGGTGTTTTGGGAAGGTCTTGCTCTCCAGTTGTCCTCCATCCCTTGTTTTTCTTGGACTCCTACAACTCTTCTCTTCTTCAGATCCCTGAGCTGAGGTAGAGTTATAGTATTTGGTAGAGGCATCCTATTTATAAATGTGTGTTCCAAGATCTCCTTCTCCCCCTCCCTCTCCCACGTTCATACATTTTAGAAACTTTCCACTGCACTAAGTATTCCTAATTTCCTAATGACCCTAAATTCTAGATGTCTCTCTCAGTATTCCCTTCTTCCACCCTATCTTATCCCTGAATCCCTACCTGATCCTCTAGGTCTTGTCCCACATGCTTCCAGACAACTCATAAAATTTATTGCATTTCTCCCTCCCAAAAAGATCCATGAGTCTCTAGCTAACATTACTAGTATTACTAGTATTACTCTATACTTAACCTTTCTGGGCCTATAGACAGTATCTTGGTTATCATCTATTTAATTGCTATTATTAAGACATAAGGAATTTCATATCATATTTATCTTTCTGTGTATGTTTTACCTTACTTGTTGTGATTTTTCAATTGTTCCATCCATTTGCTTGCAAATTTAATGAAGTCATTTTTTAAACAGCTGAGTAAAACACCATTGTATAAATTTACCACATTTTCTTAATCTATTTCTTTTCCTATTCCTAATAATTTATTTGGGTATAGAATCTTAGGACATTAAGTACTGCAGATATTTATCGTATTAATTTAACATTTTCAGGAATTCAATTAGATTACTCAGGTATACATTTTATATAATGAAATATATATATAATGAAATAAATATATATATACTGTGTATACTATTTTTGTGTAATCTGTATATATCTAGGTAATATTTAATACTGCAAAGTTGAAACTTGTGATCTTCCATTGTTTTTGTATCTACTGCATTTAAAATACTCCTGGATATTTTCCAGAATATATCCTTACAGAAATTAAATGCCCATTTCCATTCTGGAAAATGCATATGTAATAAGTAACATGATAAAGTATATTTTAGAAACCTTAAGAACAATATCGTGTCTCAAGTTATTTGATTGATATATTAAATTTGATAATGGATGCATCTATTAAATGTACATTTCATTTGTGATTATTGAAAAACAGTTCAAATTTCAGGTCATAAAAGGTCAATATTGTGTTTATATTTTGGAATGTTATACTAATTGAAATCTATCACTTGAAATATGTTAAAGGAATCATAGAATTTTCAAAGGTTAACAAAGTTATATTTATACTTACATTTTATGCTAATGAAATCATTTTGGAAATGTTGGGAAAAATCCAATTTTAGGGTTGACAGAATTTTGTGGAAACCTAATAACAACTAAAATTTATTCCTTGGAATAAAACCTCAAAGTATAGACAAGGCAATATAAGTATAAAGAAGTACACTGGAGCTACAGTACGATGACTGAGATTGCTATACTATATTCATGGCTCAATTTCAGTACTTATCAAAGAGCAGTGCATGCTGTTTATTAGATACATGGACACTATGGACAAGGGGATCAAATAATAGTATAAAGGGAAATGCTAAAAATAAAGTTTTTATTTCAAAAAGTATAGTTTAAATTATCACAGATCTTGTGAGCAAGCATGAAAATGAAGGCGAAGTCTGAGATGGAAGAAAGACCCTTCTTGTGTCAGACATGCAAAATTTCTTTAAAGCATATTTTCTTGTATTTTGTTTACTTTAAAATTTGCTAAGTTTAGTATTGTATTGCTGGAGATTCCCCACCCAGCCAGAGACCCAGGCCCCTTCCATTTTCCACCTTTGCTGGGAGTCAAGATAAAAATCTCAGGTGACTGCAGATGCTGGTGAGGATGTGGAGAAATAGGAACACTCCTCCATTGCTGGTGGGATTTCAAGGTAGTACAACCATTCTGGCAATCAGTCTGGAGGTTCTAAGGAATTTTGAAGTAATTATATTATTTATTTCTTTGCTTTGTAATTTTTTTCATTTCAAAACTCAGGGCCCAAGTCCTTGAAATATCCTTTAAAATAAAAACTATCTATAATCTTGACTGAATACATAAATACCCAGTCTCTGGTCTATCAAATACGGCTTATCCCAGTCTTCGAGTGAATGCCAGGGATCATTGAAAATTCCAGCACCTCAGCACGTTTAGGTTTTTGCCTTTTTATACCCATGCAGGACACATTTTCCTATCATTAGTTCATAGCCTAGAGAATTTTACTATTGTTCACTTTGATTTGTAGGCACATAAAACACACATGAGATAACACCGTATTGTGCTCAAAATGTAAGTATGTAGGACACTTAAATATAACGTTAACACAGCAGAGTATAAATGACTTTATATACAACCTTTATACAGGGTAATCAGCCCTTTCTATACTGTGGGATGGGGAAAAATAAAACTAGTGTACTTTGCCATGAATCTTAAGAAAACTGCAGCTGTTCATCAAGATCATTTCAGCTTTACCAAAGTAGCAGCTGTAGTGCACTTAATTCATGGTGCACGTCAGAGCTGTCCATCTGCTGGGTGCTGTGTTCATGGTTGACTAATCATCCGTAATGGAATTTCTGTCTAGTTGTTTGTGCATAACACCATATTCTAATGATTCCAGATCATTTATCTGGCATGGACTTAGAACAAAACATCATACCATTCTCTCTGGAGAGATGCTATGAAGACAACAAACTATGGAGAGTAATTTCATGAAAAATCGAACTCCAGGTATATGAACAGATTCATCTTTTAGTAATCAATTACAATATTGGATCACAAATTTTGTACACATTTATATATCTTTGAAAGTGCATAGTGATATTGGTCTTTTAGAGAACTGCTCATTAGTTAACAGCTACTGGAGGTTTTATCATTTATTCAGCGATCATTATTTATTTGGGATATTATTTCATTGATATTAATAATTCTACTGGTTTCGAGTTGTACAAAACTTCCCTGATTCTGATTAGTATTTCATTGTTGTTAACATTTAAGACAAAATTCTGACTGGAGGAGATGTTCAATTATTTTCCTGGTCTCATTATTCACTCAGCAAGCACTTAATTTCCACATGCATTTTCTATACTCCAGATGCTTTGATATGCTTCAATAACAATAATGAATAACCTTAACTTAGATTCTTTTGATGCTACACAGAGAACAAGTTGTAATAGGAGATTGAAGCAGAAGTAGACAGGACTTATCAAGTACCTTACAAAAAGAAACTCATTCTATTTTAAGAGAATGAACTTATTTTATCACTAGGTATATACATTGCTATTATCTGGGTTAGAAAATCCTACTGTGTTTGGACTAAATACTCCTGTAGTGTCTTCAGGTAACATGTTTTGAAAGCCAACAAACATCCTTGTTTTCCAGCAGCAGATATAATCATCTAGTCTATACATGACCTATCAAAGCATTCCATAATCAGGTGATTCTGGCCCGTTAAGTTATATATGCCAAGAAGACACAATTTGGATAATGTTCACATTTTGAAAAAAATCTTTACTTTTGGAACAGAAACTAAGGAAATATTAGTGCTACACTTCCTGCAATTATTGATCAGATGTCAATAGTTAACAATCAGCATGGAAAAAAAGATTTGTGAACAAATGCAACACAGAGATCAGGTCCCTAGAATGCTACAGAAAAAGAGTCACCTGTGCCTTAGGCTGAATTTAGGCCCATAGTTTTATTATATCCGTGGGAAAGTTTGATTCTGCAGTCTGTCCCTGAAGTGCCTGAATAGCCAAGGGAGAATCAACAAGGACATATAAACATAAACAACATTTGCATTAGTGACACAAAATCTTCACATTGCTGTGTCCATTAACCCTGGTAAGTAATAAAATCCAGACCTGATTCTAATAAACCCCTTTACTAAAACCTCATTTTAATCCACTTGCCATTTCTCAACTAACCAAAAATTACAGTGTCTTATCAACTTTGTAAGGTACTGATTCTCCTTTTGTACTATGAAATAAGTTCAGTTTTCTTTCACAAATCAACACCCATAGTAATAGTGAGAAGCTATATCCCCTTAAAGGGATGCAATGTCACACCAAAGATAATTAGAGTATTATGAATTATGTATTTTAAAAGTGATAAAATGTGAATAATTTGGTCATAGCATATAAGAAGAATCAAATGCTGATATTAAGGTGACAACTTCAGAAAATAATTATCAAAAAGAAAAGAAAAAAGAAAAAGCATTAAAAATGGGAGGTGTTTGGAAGACTAAAGTAAAGTGATAAAAACTTGACAACTTTGAAAATTCAGGTCTGAGAGAGTCAGGCACAAATGTCAAAGGATATAAAAGCATTTCCTTGGCATGTCATTTAGATTCTACGTGCATCTGGATGGAGAAAGCTGGTACCTGCCTCTCGTGGAATTCCCTGTTCTCAAGCAAGCAGGAAATGCACTGCATTGCAGATTTGGAAATAATCTGTACTTCAGCACTCCTCCAGCTCAGAATGCTACAGGAACACAGAAGAAATCAACTCTGCAAGTCTCATATTTACAGTAACTCATAATTTACATTATAGCAGACACTCTTCAGGTCTGATTTTCTTAAGATGGATGTGACAGCAGGTAGTCAGTAACTTAGTCAGAAACAAACTCCAGGCTTCCTGAACATTTTTTCTTTTCCACAGCAACACATACAAACAAAGCAGAACTTGGGATATATTTAAAAGCTTTCAAAATTATTTAAAACAAAGAATGCTTCTATTTTTATTGATAACTGCTTTAAAAATAAACTAAAACTATGAGTTTATTTCTTCAGTAATTTTCACCTCTCTTCACCTGTTTTATTTCATTCTCTTGCTTCTTCTTTCTCATCTCTCCTTTTTCTTCTTCACACTTGTTTGTGTGTGTGTGTGTGAGTCTGTGTGTGTGTGCAGTCTTATTATATATGTATATTTTCTTACATGTCAAATTATTTTGATTTAATACCACGTGATATTAATAAAATAAAACTAACAAACTTTTAAATTAAATTTAGATTGTCCATCGAAACAATCAGGGCTACAGAACCAATAACAAAATTGTGAGTAATGCTACTTCTCAAGTGGTATGGATTATCATAATATGCACAGACTTTAGTTAGTAGATTATGCATGAACTATCCATTCATTAAAAGTTTAAAATGCGGGGTTGGGGATTTAGCTCAGTGGTAGAGCGCTTGCCTAGGAAGCGCAAGGCCCTGGGTTCGGTCCCCAGCTCCGAAAAAAAAAAAAAGTTTAAAATGAAATTGAGAAAATTCAGTAAAACTGCACCAACAAATTATTTAAGTTTTAAGAAGTATCATAAGTTTTTGAATATCTAGAAGTTGTACTAAATTTCAGAACATACATTTTATTTCTTATTGTTACAGAGTATCCTAAATTCAAAATTTAGTTTATTTTTATTGTTTTTTTATTATTATTATTTTATTTTTCATTTATTTTTGGTTATTTTATTTATTTACATTTCAAATCCTTCATTCCAGATACCCCTCCACAAGCCCCCATCACCTCCCCTCCCCTGCCTTTATGAGGGTGCTTCCCGAACCCACCCACTCACTCCTCCATCAGTGCCCTAGCATTCTCCTACCTTGGGTCATCAAGTCTCCACATGACCAAGAGACTCCCCTCCCACTGATGCCAGATAAGGTCATCCTTTGCTACATATCCAGATGGACCTATTAATTCCTACCTATGTACCCTTTGGTTGATGGCTTAGTTCTTGGGAGCTGTCGGGGGGGGCTGGTTTGTTGATATTGTTATTCATCCTATGGGGTTATAACCCCCTTCAGCTCCTACGGTACTTGCCATAATTTCTCTATTAGGGTCCACACACTCATTCCAATGTTTGGCTGTGTTCATCTGCATCCGTATTGGTCTGGCTCTGGCAGTCTCTCAGGGGAAAGCTATAAAAGCTGTTCCATGAGATATTGTTCAATCACAGCCATGTTGATAATACCACTTAGTGTTCTAAGGGAGAAAAGATACGCAAATAGTTTTTATCTGGAAAAAAGCATTCTAATTATTTATTTAATGGAAACTGAAGAAAAAGAAACACATTATATTTATCATCTCTTATGATGTAAAGTCTTTTAAGTCAGTTCTAACAATAATAGTTATTAAGCAGTTTTTATCTTTACATGTTGTTTCCTGAGTCTCTGAGATTCTATAACATTCTCTCCAGTTCATCCAGCTTCTTCTGAGGTCTAGCTGAGGAGCTACAAAGACACATGAAATGATTTCCATTTCTACATCTGTTGGCATATTAAAAGTGGCAGCAATGACTAAGATCCACTGGAGGAAAAATAGTTTTTATTTATTATTTATCCTGGAGAATTTTTGTAAGGAGTATTAGAAGTCGTGTTCATAGTATAATGTGGCAAATACAGATGAGGAAAACATAATTATCAATATCTTACTAAGGTAATAGGGGGGGAAATGATCAGGTATGGGAAGGGGAGACAAGAGACAAGTTATGAGGTCCATCAGAATGAATGGAAATATGCAACTTAGTGCGTGTGGAAGATGATGACCCTCTAGAATGTACAAGAGAACTAAGAGGTGAGAGACTCTCAGGACAAAAAGGAAATCTTGATGAAATGCCCAACAGTTGGGATAAGGAACTAGTAGGATCCACCTCCAGTAGGGCATTAAGCGGAGGGATGGGGTTTCTTTCCTACAGTCAAAAATTCTGACCCAGGATTGTTTTTGTCTAAAAGAACTGCGGTAATGAAAAAGGGAAAAGAGTCCATGGAGAAAAGGTGGTCCAGTGACCAACCCAATTTGGGATTCATCTCAAGGTGAGGCTCCAAGGACTGACACAATTACTGATGCTAATATGTGCTTACAGAGAGGAACCTAGCATGGCTGTCCTCTGAGAGGTCAAAGAAGCAGCTGACTGAGGCAGACACAGATACTTAGATACACCAATTAAATTGAAGTCAAAGACCTATGAGCTTGAATTAGGGAAAGGCTGGAAGAAGCTTAGGAGGAAGGCAGACCACAGAGGAAAAGAAGGAGTCTCCACTAACTTGGAACCCTGAGATCTCTCAGACACTGAGCTGTCAACCAGGCAGCATACAAGAGCTGATGCAAACTCCCTGACACATATATAGGAGAACACAGCCAGGTCTGGCCTCAGTGGGAAAAGATGTACCTAACCCCTGAGAAGTTTGAAGCTGCAGGAAATGGGAAAGCATGGTGGGCAAGGGAAACATCCTCTTGGAGAGAAGGGGGAAGAAAATGGGATGAGGAACTGTCGAAGAGCAGATTGAGAGGAGGCAAAGGCTAGACTGTAAAAAAAAAAAATAAAAGTACTTTGAACCTGTGCCCATAGCAGACCTGGGGTGCTGGCTCTGAACCCACTCCAACAAAAGAACTATATAAAGAATCAACAAAACTAAGGCAAGGTTCTTTGCAAGCAAAAGATTGCAATAAGGGCTTTACCATCCTGCATCCCAAAGAGGGTAAATATTCAGTATATACAAAGAACTCAAGAAGTCTCAGGACTGAAGAGAATCAAATAATCCTATTAAAAATGGAGTACAGGGAGTCCCAAACCTGCGGATCCCTGCCCGCAGCAGCTCTCTGCTCCCAAACCCCATGGGAGAGAGCCCTCACCACCTGGACAGGTGGGCACTCCTGAGACTGCAGAGCAGAAGAGACCACCAACATTGCCCACCCCTGCCCACATCCCTGGCCCAAGAGGAAACTGGGTTCCCGTAGAGGAGGGCACAGGGGCAGGAAATCCACTGTATCTGAGACACCGCTGGAACCTGAAGGCAGCGACCTGATACAGTTCTCTGCACCCAAATCCCGTGGGAGGGAGAGCTAAACCTTCAGAGAGGCAGACACGCCTGGGAAAACAGAAGAGACTGCATCTGCACACATTTCTGACTCCAGAGGAAAACACCAAACACCATCTGGAACCCTGGTGCACAGAAGCTCCTGGAAATAGCAGCTCAGATCTTCCTGGTTGCTGCCGCCGCGGAGAGCTCATAAGCAACACCCCACGAGCAAACTTGAGCCTCAGGACCACAGGTAAGACCAACTTTTCTGCTGCAAGCGACCTGCCTGGTGAACTCAAGACACAGGCCCACAGGAACAGCTGAAGACCTGTAGATAGGAAAAACTACATGCCTGATAGCAGAACACTCTGTCCCCATAACTGGCTGAAAGAAAACAGGAAAACAGGTCTACAGCACTCCTGACACACAGGCTTACAGGACAGTCTGGCCACTGTCAGAAAGACCAGAACAAAGTAACACTAGAGATAATCTGATGGCGAGAGGCAAGCACAGGAACCCAAGCAACAGAAACCAAGACTACATGACATCATCGAAGACCAATTCTCCCACCAAACAAACACAGAATATCCAAACACAACAGAAAAGCAAGATCTAGTTTCAAAATCATATTAGGTCATGATGCTGAAGGACATCAAGAAAGACGTGAAGAACTCCCTTACAGAACAAGTAGAAGCCTACAGAAAGGAATCGCAAAAATCCCTAAAAGAATTCCAGGAAAACATAAATAGACAAGTAGAAGCCCATAGAGAGGAGACACAAAAATCCCTGAAAGAATTCGAGGAAAACACAATCAAACAGTTGAAGGAATTAAAAATGGAAATAGAAGCAATCAAGAAAGAATACATGGAACCAACCCTGGATATAGAAAACCAAAAGAAGAGACAAGGAGCTGTAGATACGAGCTTCACCAACAGAATACAAGAGATGGAAGAGAGAATCTCAGAAGCAGAAGATTCCATAGAAATCATCGACTCAACTGTCAAACATAATGTAAAGCAGAAAAAGCTACTGGTCCAAAACATACAGGAAATCCAGGACTCAATGAGAAGATCACACCTAAGGATAATAGGTATAGAAGAGAGTGAAGACTCCCAGCTCAAAGGACCAGTAAATATCTTCAACAAAATCATAGAAGAAAACTTCCCTAACGTAAAGAAAGAGATACCCCTAAGCATACAAGAAGCCTACAGAACTCCAAATAGATTGGACCAGAAAAGAAACTCCTCCTGTCACATAATAGTCAAAACACCAAATACACATAATGAAGAAAGAATATTAAAAGCAGTAAGGGAAAAAGGTCAAGTAACATATAAAGGCAGACCTATCAGAATCACACCAGACTTTTCGCCAGAAACTATGAGATGTCATACAGATGCTAAGAGAACACAAATGCAAACCCAGGTTACTGTATCCTGCAAACTCTCAATTAACATAGATGGAGAAACCAAGATATTCCATGACAAAACCAAATTTACACAATATCTTTCTACAAATCCAGCACTACAAAGGATAATAAATGGTAAAGCCCAACATAAGGAGGCAAGCTATACGCTAGAAGAAGCAAGAAACTAATTGTCTTGGCAACAAAACAAAGAGAAGAAAAACACACAAACATAACCTCATATCCAAATATGAATATAACAGGAAGCAATAATCACTATTCCTTAATATCTCTCAACATCAATGGCCTCAACTCCCCAATAAAAAGACATAGATTAACAAACTGGATATGCAAGGAGAACCCTGCATTCTGCTGCTACAGGAAACACACCTCAGAGACAAAGACAGACACTACCTCAGAGTGAAAGACTGGAAAACAACTTTAAAGCAAATGATCGGAAGAAGCAAGCTGGAGTAGCCATTCTAATATCAAATAAAATCAATTTTCAACTAAAAGTCATCAAAAAAGATAAGGAAGGACACTTCATATTCATCAAAGGAAAAATCCACCAAGATGAACTCTCAATCCTAAATATCTATGCCCCAAATACAAGGGCACATACATACGTAAAAGAAACCTTACTAAAGCTCAAAACACACATTGCATCTCACACAATACTAGTAGGAGATTTCAACACCCCACTCTCATCAATAGACAGATCATGGAAATAGAAATTAAACAGAGATGTAGATACACTAAGAGAAGTCATGAGCCAAATGGACTTAACAGATATTTATAGAACATTCTATGCTAAAGCAAAAGGATATACCTTCTTCTCAGCTCCTCATGTAATTTTCTCCAAAATTGACCATATAATTGGTCAAAATACGGGCCTCAACAGGTACAGAAAGATAGAAATAATCCCATGCGTGCTCTTAGACCACCACGGCCTAAAGCTGGTCTTCAATAACAATAAGGGAAGAATGCCCACATATACGTGGAAATTAAACAATACTCTACTCAATGATAACCTGGTCAAGGAAGAAATAAAGAAAGAAATTAAAGACCTTTTAGAATTTAATGAAAATGAAGGTACAACATACCCAAACTTATGGGAAACAATGAAAGCTGTGCTAAGAGGAAAACTCATAGCGCTGAGTGCCTGCAGAAAGAAAAAGAAAGAACATATGTCACCTGCTTGACAACACACCTAAAAGCTCTAGAACAAAAAGAAGCAAATACACCCAGGAGGAGTAGAAGGCAGGAAATAACCAAACTCAGAGCTGAAATCAACCAAGTAGAAACGAAAAGGACCATAGAAAGAATCAACAGAACCAAAGGTTGGTTCTTTGACAAAATCAACAAGATAGATAAACCCTTAGCCAGACTAACAAGAGGACACAGAGAGTGTGTCCAAATTAACAAAATCAGAAGTGAAAAGGAAGACATAACTACAGATTCAGAGGAAATTCAAAAAACCACCAGATCTTACTATAAAAGCCTATATTCAATAAAACTTGAAAATCTGCAGGAAATGGACAATTTCCTAGACAGATACCAGGTACTGAAGTTAAATCAGGAACAGATAAACCAGTTAAACAACGCCATAATTCCTAAGGAAATAGAAGCAGTCATTAAAGGTAACCCAATCAAAAAGACCCCAAGTCCAGACGGGTTTAGTGCAGAATTCTATCAGACCTTCTTAGAAGACCTCATACAAATATTATCCAAAGTATTCTACAAAATTGAAACAGATGGAGGACTACGGAATTCCTTCTATGAAGCCACAATTACTCTTATACCTAAACCACACAAAGACCCAACAAAGAAAGAGAACTTCAGAGCAATTTCCGTTATGAATATCGACCCAATAGTACTCAATAAAATTCTGGCAAACCGAATCCAAGAGCACATCAAAACAATAATCCACCATGATCAAGTAGGCTTCATCCCAGGCATGCAGGGATGGTTTAATATACGGAAAACCATCAATGTGATCCATTATATAAACAAACTGAAAGAACAAAACCACATGATCATTTCATTAGATGCTGAGAAAGCATTTGTCAAAATTCAACACCCCTTCATGATAAAAGTCCTGGAAAGAAGAAGAATTCAAGGCCCATACCTAAACATAGTAAAAGCCATATACAGCAAACCAGTTGCTAACATTAAACTAAATGAAGAGAAACTTGAAGCAATCACACAAATATCAGGGACTAGACAAGGCTGCCCACTCCCTCCCTACTTATTCAATATAGTTCTTGAAGTTCTAGCCAGAGCAATCAAACAACAAAAGAAGGTCAAGGGGATACAGATCGGAAAAGAAGATGTCAAAATATTACTATTTGCAGATGATATGTTAGTATATTTAAATGATCCCAAAAGTTCCACCAGAGAACTACTAAAGCTGATAAACAACTTCAGCAAAGTGGCTGAAAAGTGGGTATAAAATTAACTCAAATAAATCAGTAGCCTTCCTCTACACAAAAGAGAAACAAGCCGAGAAAGAAATTAGGGAAACGACACCCTTCATAATAGACCCAAATAATATAAAGTACCTTGGTGTGACTTTAACCAAGCAAGTAAAAGATCTGTACAATAAGAACTTCAAAACTCTGAAGAAAGAAATAGAAGAAGACCTAAGAAGATGGAAAGATCTCTCATACTCATGATTGGCAGGATTAATATAGTAAAAATGGCCATTTTACCAAAAGTGATCTACAGATTCAATTCAATCCCCATCAAAATACCAATCCAATTCTTCAAAAAAAAAAAAAAACCAGGATAGCTAAAACTATCCTCAACAATAAAAGGACTTCAGGGAGACTCACTATCCCTGAACTCAAGTGGTATTACAGAGCAATAGTGGTAAAAACTGCATGGTATGGTACAGAGACAGACAGATAGACCAATGGAACAGAATTGAAGACCCAGAAATGAATCTACACACCTATGGGCACTTGATTTTTGACAAAGGAGCCAAAACCATCCAATGGAAAAAAGATAGCATTTTCAGCAAATGGTGCTGGTTGAACTGGAGGGCAACATGTAGAAGAATGCACATCGATCCATGCTTATCACCCTGTACAAAGCTTAACTCCAAGTGGATCAAGGACCTCCACATCAAACCTGATACACTCAAACTAATAGAAGAAAAACTAGGGAAGCATCTGGAACACATGAGCACTGGAAAAAATTTTCTGAACAAAACACCAATGGCTTATGCTCTAAGATCAAGAATCAACAAATGGGATCTCATAAAACTGCAAAGCTTCTGTAAGGCAAAGGACACTGTGGTTAGGACAAAATGGCAACCAACAGATTGGGAAAAGATCTTTACCAATCCTATAACAGATAGAGTGCTTATATCCAAAATATACAAGAAGAACTTGTAGAAGTCAAGAAGTTAGACCACAGGGAGACAAATAACCCTATTAAAAAATGTGGTTCAGAGCTAAACAAAGAATTCACAGCTAAGCAATGCCGAATAGCTGAGAAACACCTAAAGAAATGTTCAACATCTTTAGTCATAAGGGAAATGCAAATCAAAACAACCCTGAGACTTCACCTCACACCAGTGAGAATAGCTAAGATCAAAAACTCAGGTGAAAGCAAATGCTGGCGAGAATGTGGAGAAAGAGGAACACTCCTCCATTGTTGGTGGGATTGCAGACTGGTACAACACTTCTGGAAATCAATCTGGAGGTTCCTCAGAAAATTGGACATTGAACTGCCTGAGGATCTAGCTATACCTCTCTTGGGAATATAGCCAAAAGATGCCCCAACATATAAAAAAGGCACGTGCTCCACTATGTTCACCCCAGCCTTATTTATAATAGCCAGAAGCTGGAAAGAACCCAGATGCCATTCAACAGAGGAATAGATACAGGAAATGTGGTACATCTACACAATGGAATATTACTCAGCTATCAAAAAAATGACTTTATGAAATTCGTAGGCAAATGGTTGGAACTGGAAAATATCATCCTGAGTGAGGTAACCCAATCACAGAAAAACACACATGGTATTTACTCATTGATAAGTGGCTATTAGTCCAAATGCTTGAATTACCCTAGATGCCTAGAACAAATGAAACTCAAGACGGATGATCAAAATGTGAATGCTTCACTCCTTCTTTAAATGAGGAAAAAGAATACCCTTGGCAGGGAAGGGAGAGGCAAAGATTAAAACAGAGACTGAAGGAACACCCATTCAGAGCCTGTCCCACATGTGGCCCATACATATACAGCCACCCAATTAGACAAGATGGATGAAGCAAAGAAGTGCAGACCGACAGGAGCCGGATGTAGATCGCTCCTGAGAGACACAGCCAGAATACAGCAAATACAGAGGCGAATGCCAGCAGCAAACCACTGAACTGAGAATAGGTCCCCTATTGAAGGAATCAGAGAAAGAACTGGAAGAGCTTGAAGGGGCTCGAGACCCCAAAAGTACAACAATGCCAAGCAACCAGAGCTTCCAGGGACTAAGCCACTACCTAAAGACTATACATGGACTGACCCTGGACTCTGACCCCATAGGTAGCAATGAATATCCTAGTAAGAGCACCAGTGGAAGGGGAAGCCCTGGGTCCTGCTAAGACTGAACCCCCAGTGAACTAGTCTATGGGGGGAGGGCGGCAATGGGGGGAGGGTTGGGAGGGGGACACCCATAAGGAAGGGGAGGGGGGAGGGGGATGTTTGCCCGGAAACCGGGAAAGGGAATAACACTCGAAATGTATATAAGAAATACTCAAGTTAATAAAAAATAAAAAAAAAAGAAATATTCAAGTTATTAACAAAATGGAGTACAGAGCTAAACAAAGAATTTTCAGCTGAGGAATATCAAATGACTGAGAAGTATATAAAGAAATGTTCAACATCCTTAATCATCAGGGAAATGCAAATCAAAACAACCCTGAGATTCCACCTCACACCAGTCAGAATGGCTAAGATCAAAAACCCAGGTGACAGCACATGCTGACAAGGATGTGGAGAGAAATGAATATTCCTCCATTGTTTGGTGGGACTGCAAACTGGTACAACCACTCTGGAAATCAGTCTGGAGTTTCCTCAGAAAGTTGGATAGAGTACTACCTCTCAGCTATTAAAAACAATGACTTCATGAAATTCAGAGGCAAATGGATGGAACTAGAAAATATCATCCTAATTAAGGTAAACCCAATCACAAAGGAACATATATGGTATACACTCATTGATAAGTGGATATTAGCCACAAAGCTCAGAATATGCAAGATAAAATCCACAGAACACATGAAGCTCAAAAAGAAGGATGACCAAAGTACAAATTCTTCTGTTCTTCCTATGAGATGGAATAAAACTATTCATAGGAGGAGGTACGGAGATGAAATTTGGAGCAGAGATTGAAGGAATGGCCATTCAGAGCCTACCTCACGTGGGGATGCAGCCCATATACATACAGTCACCAAACCCAGATATATTGCTGATGCCAAGAAGTACATACTGACAGGAGTCTGATAATAGCTGTCTCCTGAGATACTCTGTCAGAGGATGACAAATACAGTGGGGAATGCTCGCAGCCTACCATTGAACTGAGAAAGGGGTCCCCTTTGGAGGAGTTAGAGAAAGGATTGAAGTAGCTGAAGGGTTTGAACAATCTAACCAACCATAAGAACAATACTAACCAACCAGAGCTCCCAGGGAGTAAACCATCATCCAAAGAATATACATGGACAGACCCATGTCTCCAGCTGCATATGTAGCAGAGGATGGCCTTGTTGGGCACCAAATGGAGAAGCACTTGATTGTGTCAAGGCTGGAGTCCTTCAATGTAGGGGAAATGTCAGGGCAGAGAGGCTGGAAGGGGTAGGTGGATAGCTGTGGAAACACCTTCATAGAAAAAGGGGAACGGGGATGATATAGGGAGTTTATGAATGGGAAACAGGGGAAGGGAATACCATTTGAAATGTAAATAAAAAAAACTTCAATAAATTTTTTTAAAAAAAAGGTAAAATGAGATTCAAAATATCAAGTTGATTGTACAGGTCTGGTAAGATCTGAAAACATGCCAGAGGTTTAATAACAACATCCTTGCAATTACAGGCACTTTCTCTTTCTGTGAAATTTTAGGCATCCATGGATTCTCTTGAGGAAATAGTGTCTTCTAGTATGAATAACTGGAATTTCTCCCATCTCTCATCACAATAACACTGCCCTGTGTGCTTAAAGTTGCAGGCCCTTGTTAAACATCCGTATGTGTATAAGGTACAGCTTTCCTCCATTTACACATTGAAAATATGCTTATTTTCTGCTATTAATGATCATATAAATAAGATTATTTATCAATCTCTTAATGTTTATATTTTCTTGCTAGACTATATAAATCACAAATTAAACTAGGCTTTCTTTGGGACAACCAGCTCCTCAATAATGACATGGAGACCTTTATTTATTTATGAATGCTTGGGCTTTATACCTGGGCTTGCTCCCAACTACCTGTTAACTCATTTAACCTGTTTATACTAATCTAAATTCTGCCACCATGTGGCTCATTAGTTACCTCCCCTTCAGTCCCTGTCTGCTTCTACCTCTGCATCTAGATGACAAATCCTCTTGCATCTAACTCTACCAGAGTTGGTCGGCCTTTGCTATAGGATATCAGATTTTTATTAAAATTAATTAACAGGTGAGAGAGGTGGTGTTTATAAAATATGATGCAGGCATATGAATAAAAATACCAAAGTCTGGACTGCACTCAACTATGCCAGCACAGAAACCATTATTTGGATAATACAGAGACAATCCTTATACCCTGGACAAAAGATGAACCAAAACCTAAAGATTTCAGGCTTTCACTTATTTGCTTTATTCTTGTGTCAGTACATGGACTAAAACAATTACTTACAACGGTTTAATACAGGCTTCAAATGTTTTTCTAATAATATCTTTGTTTAGTGTGTAGATTGAAGCATTAATTAACCTTCTTACCACCAAGTTGGGCATATTTAATTTACTTGTACTTTATTCATAATAAGCATACAAGTGAATGTTTATTGACGTTCAACTTTAGGGCAAATATAAGATAACATAAGAACATTTGACAAAAGTTACAGATTAGTGTTTTTTTTTTTAATTCTAATCCTGAGATATTAAACAGGCTATTCAAATGTTTGCATATTTCATGATAAAACTACTTAAAGCACTCATTAAAGATGAAAAATTTCAAATTTCTGAACTCATAGAGCAACTATTGTCATTATCAACCTTCATCACCACCCACTGGCACTGTATACCTTTCTGAACATAACTTAGGCTTCACTTCTCTTCCACCTGGGAGACAAAGATATTCTACAGACAAGCAATTTTGTCTTGCTCTTTTCTTCTGGTGAGTATAGATCACTTGTAAAATTTTGAGAAAACATGGTGGTCTTTTTTAAATGTTGAATGGATTGAAGATGAAAAGGATTGAATACCCTGTATTATATACTTCCTGGGCCTGTGACTCGAGGAATTGGAGTTTCTCAGTATTTTCTCAGTGATCCTGGCCTCTGCTGCCTCCTACAGTTTTCCTGGGTTAATATTAGGATTGTTCATCCAACAAACCATGCAATCATAGGAACATGATTCTTCCTTTAGGATAGGTGGATGGAAAGTAGACACATACTCTCCTTCCTCCTCCACACTCTTGCTACTCTTTCAACTTTTCCCTCTTTCCAATATCCCTTTTCTTTACATCACCCTCTCTCCTAGCTCTGCTAATTCTGCAATTTGACAGAAAGACCAACACCACCATTTTGGGACAAATTTAAAGTAAGCATTTTTAAAGTAGTAAATACCAACCAAAAGATGGAATTTGGTCAGGACCATTCACCAGACAGATATTCCTAGCTGAAATGACATTGAGCCAGATGCTCAATGGGTTTATAAGGACAAACTTATAGTCAATCATACTTTTCCATGAGGTTTTTATTTCCCAAGATTACAATTGTGAGCTTTTCAGGAAGCTACCTAGTTCCTGGATAAATGGGGCTAACAGATTAATTTTGTGACATTAAATTTCCAGTCTTCAATTTAATCATGAATATAATAAACTAACTAGCACTTCCAAGAAAATCATTGAATCATTTGAAAAGACTTGTCAAATATTCCGTGAAATCGTTGAAGAAAGTGTCAATTCATAATGAAAAATTAAGGGTGATTAAGAGGTGTATTTATTTTTATATTGCATTAAACATAGTTTTACTTTCCTGTTTCCCCCACTGAATCCTCCAAATATATTTGTGTAAAGTATTTATGCTTTATATATGTTTAATATAATATGTTTTAATATATAGTTAATACATGTGTGCATTTATGAAAACATACAATAGAAGCAGTAATTTTCCATACACACAATTTTTGCATGGATTTCAAGATCATCATTTTCTGTACAATTAGCTACATTACTGACTGACTACTATTACTCTTGACTATGTTACTATGATTTTTTAATTATTTTATTTCTTCTTATTTTTTTCCTGAGGGATTCTACTTTTATTCCTCCTCCTCCTGTTCCTTCTTTTAATTGTTTTAGATTGGACAAAAGTCTCAGAAGATCTAGGTACATCCACTACCGCATACTAGTAGCGACTTTATTTTATCAAATAGTTGCCTGTTTCAAGAATTATTTATAAGTTCATTGATTCATGAATTCTTTAGTTTTATATTATTACTTTAAGGTTACATTTATATCAGTAAGTTGACATAAATTTGGACTGTGTCACTAAGGCCTTAGCACATATGTAAGTAAGAATGATGTTATGATGAAAATATTTTTTGATCAAGTTACTAGTATAATATTTCCAAGTTTTAATTAAATGAAGCAAAATATCTAAAGTGAATGATACATATGGAACATATGGTAATTTGGTAAAGTATCAAGAAATTGTTAAAATAAGTTGTTAATTAGTTAATATATTAAGACATCAAGTAAAATAAATGTGAAAAAAAGCCTATGGGGAAAAATGCAGTTTAAAAGCTGGAGGCCAGAAATGGAGAAATTAACTATGAATTTCACAGAAGGACAGTAAAACACCTATGGCTCTTATGTTACCACTAGAGATTAAGTGTCCTTACACTTTCTTTTCTACTCTGAAAGTAGAACTGTGCAGAAAACCTAGACAATTGTAGGTTAGTAAATGTAAGCTTAGCCACAATATGCCAACAATAACTGTAATACTTCATAGTCCAAAACTCACTGAACTTGCCCCACAAAAGTACACAGTATTTTTCTCTACTGTCAAGAAACAAATCAATTTGATTCACATTAATATGCAAAAACTGTAAAAGTAATTTTGCTTCTTAAGGTGTACTCTTACTGTTTGAATTTCTAGTTGGTGTCACTCTGCAATGCTTCAATAGACATAAATTCTTACTTGCTGAAATTTATTCAGAGAACCTGAATCTTTTCTATTTGGTAATATAATGTAAATGAAGATAGGAACATACCTGTATGAATAAAACTTGCTAATTGCTTTATGGATTGGAAGTTCTCAGGAGTGTACCCCAGGTCTGTTTGATATTCCTGGACCAGCTATTACAGTGAGCATTATGAATGGGATGAATGATGGATGTAATTATCTGACACCAGATGGCTCTCCAATGACTGTACATTTATAGAACCTTTTGCAGGTTGTTTATTACAATGAAATTTGCAATGTTTCAACTTCATATAGGGTATATCCTTTAATAATTTTAACTGAAAATCATAGGATTAAGCCCTTTCATTAATTTAAAAGATGACATTTTGATCACATATGTATATTTAACATTATTATACATATAAAATCCAAAAATAATATACAATGTAACAATTGTTTATACCTTTCTGATACTCAATTTTAAGTTTCTGTAATTCTTTAACAATGAGAAAAACTGAAATAGTATTATTTAAACAGTATAAAGGACCTTCTTATTGCATCAACATGTATAGTCATTGCAGTGAGGCTAACTTATGCACATTATAATTCAATCTCAACCAACTTCATTAATTTTGCATTTTGCAATTGAGACTTTTTGATAGGGATTATTTAAGGTGATTAAAATAAAGAGGAGACAGGATTCTTCAGCAGATTATCTTTAATCAGAATAGTGGACATGAGCAGTGTTTCAAGGGAGTGGAGAATGTGCATCCAGTGACAGGGAACTTAGTTTTATAGGACAGAAAAAAGAAGATTCCACATGCAGATCTGTTCTACTGTAAATACCAATAAAGGCTGGTATGTTGACCCTCTTGGCAACTTCCCATATCCTTATATCCTAAAGGTATTAACAACATGTCAAATGTCCTATTTGGAATTTCTCTGCTCACCTTGGGTTTTTGAATTATTAGCCTTTTAGGATACGTAATGAAAATCAAAATAAGGGTTTGAGGATTTAGCTCAATGGTAGAGCGCTTGCCTAGCAAGCGCAAGGCCCTGGGTTCGGTCCTCACCTCCGAAAAAAAAAAAAAAGAAAATCAAAATAATATAAATTGTTCCTATTTTATTTTGGAATATGTCTTCTTTTATGGAAATTTTGACATTAATTATACCAGTATTTAATGATCTTGTATTCATTATATCTGATTACATATGTAGCAAATGTTTCTATGACTATATTACTTAGTAGCTAAAAGATATAATCAAGAATTACATAATATGCATATGAAATTTGTATTCTTTTAAATATTCTGTGATTAACCAGCCTTACAGATTCGTGATTTAAAATTAAAACTCAGAGGCTTAGGGACATGGCTTAGTGTATAAGAACACCTGTTATGCAGCTGTACAGACATTCCAATACCTACTTAAAACATGCAGATATGGTCAAGCACACTTGTACTTGCAGAGAAGGTGGACAGAGGAGAAACAGGAAAATCCCTAAAGCTTATCTAACTGGTATTCCAGCTAAACAGGAAGCTCGAGGTGCAAAGTGGATAGAAAAACTCTGTCCCAAGGAAATAAGATAGTGAGTGATTGAGCAGGACATCTGATGCTTTTCTTTGAATTCCATACCAACCCAGATATGTACATACCAAGAAGCACATGTTCACTCACACACAGAGCCCACACATGGTAAAACTCAAAATATTAGACTATAGGTAAACTTTACAGATCTTGATTTGATATCTTAAGACTAATAATTGGTATATGAAAAGTTTGCAGGAGTAAAAATTCCATTTCTCTCTCAGAAATACTTAAAAGAATAATGTAAACGATAAACCCAATAATAATTCTTAAATATCTCCACTGAATCATAATATTTATAACTTTTTATTATTTTCTGACACATGGGTAGTTACAATGCTTTTCACAAAATAACTTCAAAATTATTTATTTTATAAATCCATTTTAAACTATGTATTTGATATTAGAAAATTGAGTAATTTGTTATTATTTGTGATTCTGTGATAAGAAAAGAAAATGTAATATAGGAAACTGGTTTCTAGAAGCCTGAATCTATTAGAGAACCCCCAAATGACAAATAAACTTACTTTGAGTGAACTCATTTGTAACCTTTATATTGAATTAGAAAAACATGATCATGTGTAAAACAAACATATTCATGTGTACTGTGTTCAATGTACTCTCAACTATCATCTCCAAATATTTGTGTCCCAAACCCCAAACCCAGAAATGATAGTACCAAGGAGTCAATATCTAAAACAACAGTCTTGGCTAAACTAAAGCTTGACTATTGACAGAGTAAAACAGAAGTATAGACAAGAGTCTACAGTTGACATTCCTCAGACGACTGTGGATGAGGCATATGACTGCCAGGAAGAGCCACTTCCCTTATTTTCATTACCTCTAGTAATGGGACATCTATCTCCTTAGTATCAGATACATGTGACATATACCAAAGGCAATCATACTAATGAGCAATACCTCCCTCACCACGCAGCTACCTGCTCTCTTTAAAACGTGCAAGTAATTTTTTGCACTCAACTATGTTAGTACCAGCTTTATTTGTTTTTGTTGTTGTTGTTTATTTTTCATTTATTGAATATTTTTTCTTTACAATTCAAATGTTATCCCTTTCCCTGTTTCCCCTCCAGAAATCCACTATCCCATCTCCCCTCCCCCTGCTTCTATAAGGGTAGTCCCGCACCCACCTATCCATTCCCTCCTACCTCCCTGTCCTCACATATCACTACACTGTGACATTGAGCCTTGACAGGACCAAGGGCTTCTCCTCCCATTGGTGCTCACAAAGATATCCTCTGCTACATATGGAGCTGGAGCCACTGGTCTGTCATATGTACTCTTTGGATGATGGTTTAGTTCCTGGGCACACTGGTTGTTTGGTGTTGTTGTTCTTATGGGGTTGCAAACCCCTACAACTACTTTCTCTAACTCCTCCAATTGGGGATCCTGTCCTCAGTTAAATGGTTGGGTGGGGGCATCCGTTTCTGTATTTGTCAGGCTCTGGCAAAGTGTCTAAGGAGACAGCTATATCAGGCTCCTGTCAGCATGACCTTCTTGGCATTCGAAATATTTTTCTGAGTTTGGTGTCTGTATATGGAACATATCTCCAGGTGGGGCAGTCTCTGGATAGCATTTCCTTCATTCTTTGTCTCCATATTTCTTCCTGTGAGTACTTCTAAGAAGGACTGAGCATCTGCACTTTGGAAGAGAAAGTAAGGAAGAGCCTCAAACATAGGGGAACAGGAGAAAATTTCCTGAACAGAACAGCAATGGATTATGCCCTAAAATTAAGAATGAACAAATGGGACTTCATAGAATTACAAAACTTCTGTAGAGCAAAGGACACTGTCATCAGGACAAAACAGTCACCGACAGATTGGGAAAAGCTCTCTGAAAGCCTACATCTGATAAAGTGTTATAATCCAATATATACAAAGAACTCAAGAAGTTAGACTGCAGAGAATTAAATAACTCTATTAAAAAATGGGCTACAGAGCTAAGCAAAGAATTTTCAATTGAGGAATATGAAAAGGGCTGAGAAGCATCTGAAGAAATGTTCATCATTCTTAGTCACCAGGGAAATGCAAATCAAAAGAACCCTCAGATTCCACCTCATACCAGTCAGAATGGCTAAAATCAAAAACTCAGGTGACAACAGATACTAGCAAGAATGTGGAAAAAGAGAAATACTCCTGTATTGTTCGTGGGATTGCAAGCTGGTACAACCACTCTGGAAATCAGGGTGGTGGTTCCTCAGAAAATTGAATAAAGTACTACTCGAGGATCCAGCTATACTTCTCCTGGGCATATACCCAGAAGATACTCCATCATATAACAAGGACACATGCTTCATAGCAACCTTATTTATAATAGCCAGAAGCTGGAAACAATCCAGATGTTCCTGGATATGGATAGAGAAATTGTGGTACACAATGGAATACTACTCAGCTATTAAAAACTTCCTGAAATTCTTAGGCAAATGGATGGAACTAGAAAATATCATCCTGAGTGAGGTAATATAATCGCAAAAGAACACACATGGTATGCACTCACTGACAAGTGGATATTAGTGCAAAAGCTGGGAATATCCAAGATACAATCCAAAGATTACATGAAGAAGAGGGAAGACCTGCACGGCCTACTTGTTGTCCTTTCTGACTGCTGAGAGCTAGGCATGAAAGTCGGACCACCCCAAATGCCTCAAGCTACTATTTTTTCTACCACTGAGAGATAAGTATACTTTAGTCTTCTAGATTTCCAATAAACCATCTTTCCACCCATGGAGTAACCTACTTCAGTTGTCTCACTGAATTAGATATGTTTGCAATTTTAGAATAACAAAATACTTAAGTCATTAACAAGAACAAAAAGTGAATTTCTGGTAAATGTTTTTCAAGCTTAAACTTAAAGAAAAAAGTTTAAAAAATTGGAAATTGATTTAGAATATAAAGGAAATCCACTAGGAATGGAGGAGAGTAGCCTCAAATTCAGTGACATGGGAAAATTTCCTGAACAGAAAATTGATAACTCAGGCTCTAAGATTAACAATTGATAAATGGGACCTCATGAAACTGGAAATCTTAAATGGACACTGTTGATAGGACAAAATTACAGCACACAGATTGGAGGAAGATATCTACCAACTCTATATCCCTTAGAGGTCTAATATCCAAACTATATAAAGAATTCAAGGTTATACTAAAAAAAATTAAAAATGGAGTACACATTACCTAAGATACAATCTACAGACCACATGAGCTCAAGAAGGATGACCAAAGTGCAGATGCTTCACTATTTCTTAAAAGGGGGAACAAAAATATTCATAGGCGGGGATATGGAGGCAAAGCAGAGAGCAGAGACTGAAGGAATGGCCATACAGAGCCTGCTCCACATGGGTATACATCCCATATATATACAGCCACCATAACTATATAACTTTGATGAAGCTAAGAAGTGCATGCTGACAGGAGCCAGATACAGCTGTCTCCTGAGAGCCAGAGACAAAGCATGTCAAATACAAAAGCAAATGCTAGCAGCAGACCATTAAACTGAGAATGGGATCCCCATTGGAGGAATTAGAGAAAAGATTAAAAGAGCTGAAGGGGCTTGCAACCCATAAGAACAACAATGCCAACCAACCAGATGTTCCAGGGACTAAACCACTACACAAAGACTATACACGGACTGACCCGTGGCTTCAGCTGCATATGTAGCAGAGGATGGCCTCGTTGGGCAACAATGGAAGGAGAAGCCCTTGGTCCTGCCAAGGCTGGACCTGCCAGTGTAGGGGAATGTCATGGGTGGGTGGGGCAGGAAGAGCAGGTGGATGTAGAGGGGAACCCTTATAGAAGAAGGAAAGGGGGATAGAATAGGGGGCTTATGTCCAGGAAACTTGGAAAGGGAATAACATTTGAAATCTAAATAAAAATATCCAATAAAAGAAAAAAATGGAGTACCAAGATAAACAGAGAATTCTCAACATAGGAATCTAAAATGGCTAAGAAGCACTTAAAGAAATAATCAAAATCCTTAGTCATCAGGGAAATGCAAATCCAAAGGACCCTGAGATTCTACCATACATCAGTTAGAATGGCTAAGATCAAAAACTCAAGTGACAGCACAGGTTGGCAAGGATCATGGTGGAATTGCAAACTGGTACAACCACTCTGGAAATCAACTTAGTGTTTCCTCAGAACATTGGAAATAGTTCTACCTGAAGACCCAGCTATATACCTCCTGGGCACATACTAAAAAGATGCTCCAACATGTAACAAGGACATGTGCTTCACTATATTCATACCAGCTTTATTCGTAATAGCCAGAAACTGTAAGCAATCTATCTAGGTGTCTTTCAAATGAAGAATTAATTTAGATAATGTGGTTCATTTATAAAATGAAATACTATTCAGGTATTAAAAACAAAGCATTGTGAATTTTGCAGGCAAATAGATTGAACTAGAAAATATAATCCTGAGTGAGGTAACCCAGACCCGAAAGGACATACATGACCAAGCCTAGCCTGGCTGTCCTCTGAGAGGCTCTACCAGCAACTGACTGAGAAAAATGCAGATACTTACAGCCAACCATAAGACTGAGATTGAGAACTCCTATGGAAGATTTAGGGCATGATTGAAAGAACTGAAGGAGATGGGAACCCCATAGGAGGACCAATAATGTCAATTAATCTGGACCCCGGGAGAACCCAAAGACTAAGTCACCAACCAAAGATCATACATGGGCTGGTCATAGTCCCCCAGCACATATGTATCAGAGGACTGACTGTCCTGTCTGACCCCAGTGGCAGAGGATGTACCTAATCCTGTAGAGACTTGTCCCAGAGAAAGAAGATGCCAGGGGTTGGGGGGTGGGTTCTCATAGGCTAAGGGGAGGGAAGAAGGGGTGAAGAACTCT
The DNA here is from genome assembly GCF_021556685.1 of Rattus norvegicus. Classification (NCBI taxonomy): domain Eukaryota; kingdom Metazoa; phylum Chordata; class Mammalia; order Rodentia; family Muridae; genus Rattus; species Rattus norvegicus. The sequence goes on along the minus strand of NC_141539.1, from coordinate 85,397,073 downwards.
GTGAGGGGGAACCAGGAAAAGGTAACATTTTTGATTTAAATAAATAAAATAATTATTATAAAAATGTAAAACAAAGAGGCAATGTTTTAGATTTAAATAGGCATTTGATATGATGACGTGGTTCAATGGCGTGTATTGGAGATGTTTCCTGCTTTGGGACATACTGCAAATCAAATTCGAGTCCCTACACAAATTGAATTTATCTTCTAATAAGTAGGTATGATGGTTAAATGAACAAAGAAATGATATGATTTTAGGAAAAAAGAAATTTATAGCTCTCCCTAATCTTTCTTATATTTTTTATGAATATATTTTCGAGGATATGACATTCCCTAGATCTTTTACTTGAATGAAGAATAAGCATAGATTTGAAACAACAGGGCAAAGTGAAGATGGGCAGAAGCCTTGAGACAAGACGTGACCAGAATCAGAGACACAACAGAATGAGCAGTGTAGATTCAGAGGAAAGTATCCACACAGAGGGTGAAGACTAGCTAGAAATTCAGTGCTTGGACAACAAAGGGACACAGTTGTTGTTTGCGTTCCCCATGTCCTAGATAATAATTACCTAATACTTGGTGATCTCCCTGGCTGTATTTTGTTTCCACCTACTGGATTTCTCACCTGCCATGGACATTCTAGAGAATGTCCTTTGAAAGAAAATAATTTTATAAAATTGTTTTGCAGAAAAATACACAACTTTGCTATTTAGCAGAAGAATTGACTAGGCCTATTGAACATTACTTCCCAGAACTGACCAGTGATATTTATGTTTAGATATCTGATCTGTTTCAAGTTGTATCTGTAAGTCATTGACCACATTGAGCAAAAACTTAGAGTGATGTATTTCATATTTTAAAAATCATATTGTTTGGGTAATATTTGTTGTTAAACATGCAGTAGCAAAGTCCATTGTACAGATGAGTATATTAGTGCAGACACAATATAAGGTTTAAAGGAGGACTTAATTTGCTTGGTTCTTTGTTTTTCCTCAAGATTAGATAGAGGGATGGCAATAATGATAGAATAACTAAAAATGTTTGAAGTCTTCTACTGAGAAGTATTTTTCAAAAAAATCATTGAGTGAATTCATGTATAGTTACAAACATTGTTTTTTTGAGTTTGGTAATACGTATCACCGTAGATTTATGGATAAGGAAACTTGTTAGGAACAAACTGGAAATATCAGACAAGAAAAATGTTTCAAGAGGGTAGAGTGTAAGGAATTGATTTCCTAGTCCTTCAACATTTAGAAGGCAGGAAGAAAAGAGAGTTGTAAGAGCAAAAAGAAAGAACAAGAGAGAGAGAGAGAGAGAGAGAGAGAGAGCGCACAAATGTCTAGATTACAGTGTGAAGAGACACTGTGGAAGAGGGCTGGAAAGTGTATGGTAGAGGGTGGAGTACGCCAGCCATTTGCTGCAAACTGTAGGGACTGTGGGATCCTGGGAGAACATGAGACCATGTCGCTTTGGTATGTTTAATATGCACATCAGCAACTTTTATCAGGTTCTGAAATCCAACACTATACACTGTTCATTCTAAAATACAGGGAAAGAATGGACCAAGTCCAGGATTGTGGAAATTAAAGCAAGCTGTATAGCTATATTCGGGTACACCTTGGACCTGCCAACATTCTAAGTCAGGGTTTCCAGTGGCCTCTGGAAGTCACCCTTATAAGAGAGAAAGTGTTCATAGAGGGCGAGAGGGTTGGTCCTCACTACTGCCATGGTGTTGAGGTGGCAGTGGGTGGGCGGAAGTGGGAGTATCCTCATAGAAGCAGGGAGAGGGAGAGGGGGTATGGGAGAGGGGTAGCAGGGATAACATTTGAAATGTAAATACATAAAATACCGAAGAAAAATAAAATTAAAAAAAAGATAAAATGAAAAGGGGAGGGACAAAGGCAAGGATCAGATATATAGGGTTATAAACAGTTTAAATGAGACCAGGACTTTATTCTTCATTACACAGAAAAGCATTGATTATCAGAAACTTAACATAGGACATATGTTACTTCTTCATCAGGTTTTAGCAATTAATATACAGGAAATTCTCTTTAACTGCTTTCGCTGTAAACAGAGCTCTGACCCTGCAGGATATACTTCCTGTTTGGGACTCATAACAACCTATAAGTTATTGTTCTAGGTTTTTGTCTCACACCACTCCTTATCATCTGTGTCGATATTCACTAAACATATGAATTTTGCTCATGGTGTTGGGATCAAAAGGGAGATATATCCTAAGTATTACCATTTTGTTTTCAGACTTCATTTTGATCATAAGGTAAAATTAAGTTCAATTTCCCAGGCTCTAATGGGGCTTTCCAGAAAGCTAGCCAATTTCCTCCTTATTCTTCTTTTGTTCCTAAAAAAAAATGATTGTTCCCAAACATGAAAGAACAAATGATTCTGATTGATGAGAAAATATGACTGCAAATTGGCACAGATGCTTATGAATGCTGAACTTAAAACTTCTGTAACTCTATGACTCAGGGTCATAGTTCAGTTACAGGGTCTGTGCTGTTGTCTCAGACTAGTTAGGATTTGGTGCCACGTTCAAATAAATATCTTGCTTTGAAGGACTTTTGTGACTGCTTGAGTTGCTTTGAATTTTTGGACCATAACAATAGAGATAATAGAATATGGAGGTCTACACAGGAGAATCATATAGATACAGTCAGGAAATTTATAAGTAAATGGGATACACACAAAAAGAGCTACCACTTATCATAAGATTAGGAGTAAGGCAAGTTTATGTGGAATAAAAGTTGATACAGGTACCTGAAACATATACTTTAAGTGTGGTAGAATGGGGAAGTATGCTAATTACTAATCATGTAATCAAATTTCAAAGGTGTTTATGGGCACAGGAACATGTTTAGGGTTGAAGACTTAGCATTTACCATGTTTCCCTTGGGTAGGACTGTGTGACTCTTAATTAAGCCATGCCTCATTTTTAATATTTAGTGGGCTCATTTTGTAAACAGGGTAAGATACAGCCTAGAAGACTATAATAGGCAGACAATGACCCACCCACAAAACAATTTTAATGGTTAGCTTGTAATAACTTGAATTAAGAAACTATGGGGATTAAAAAATAATAAATCATCAAAATTAAAAATGCTCTTAAAAATGAAAACATCTAACAGCTCTAGAGTTAGTAAATTCTTAATTTAATATATTTTTTAATTGGCCAAAATCTTGGGAAGTATATAATACAATAACTCCTGCTTTAGAGGAGGAAAGAACAGCAGAGCAGGGTAATTGACTTGATTATGGTATCATACAGTCACTGGAAAAGCCAGGAGTCAACTTATGTGACATTTCAATCATTTTTATGTGATTTTTAACAAGACACATGACCAAAGCTACTTAAGTTAGGAAGAATTTGTCCTAGAGTTTAAAGATTCTGTCCATCATGACAGATTATACTTGGCAGCAGAAATCGAGGCAACTGGCCACATAGTGCATACAATGTATGAGCAAAGAGACCAACACTGATGCTCACCTCCATTTGCCTTTTATTTTCAGACGACCACATCTCCTGCAGTTTCAGCACATTAGGATTGCATCTCTCTATCTATCTATCCTGCTCGTTAAACTCTTCTGGAATTACCTTCATATGCTTCTCTGCCTCATTAAATTGACAATGAAGATTATTTATCACATGCTTGTTATTCTAATTGCACACAAAAATATTCATCAGTCGTGAGATTTTTTGGATATTATGGCATTGAGGAAGAAGCTGGTAAAAAGTGACATGGCATTGCTTTGTTTTACAGAGTGTCTGGTGTTACTGCATATGAATAATATGTGTATGAATAAAAATAATATGACATTTTGGAAGTTTCCATTGCAATTCTGGAAGTGAGAAAATAACAATAGTACTTCAAAAACATCTTAAGGGATTCCAGAGGGTTTAAATCCAGTAGGAATCAACAAAATTAGGAAACACTCCTTGATCACACAGAATTTATAGACTAGGATACACGATCTGGTGAATAACTCCATTGATGCAGAAAGAATGTAATTTACCCTACCATATCCTGGAAATGTCAGATGCAGCCCTACAAAGGGTGGGTAGTTTGCTAAGTACTTAATGTGAAAGCAACTCGTGATATTATCTCTGATATAATCAAATGAAATTCAGGGTTCAGGAAACTAGAAATGCAGCACAGTCTTGCTTCATATTTTTGTTATTTAAATTATTCTTATATCAAGGGCTGGAGAGAACAATGAGAAAATGGTTATGTATGGCCCTGTAAATAAGTGTCATTAATAAATAAATATAGCCAGAGCAAATAGTTCTGGAGATGCTTTCTAAGATGTTGCAAAGTGAAACTACTGATATGGATATCAAATGAAATATATACTCATAATATCAAGAAAGTTAAGCATAGTTGTTCCAATGAGTTAAGTAATTCTTCCTTGTCTCATTTTCTAGTACTTTTCTATCTTGTTAGAACTGAATAGGGGCTTTTCTTTAAGTACCAAATTTAACTTAGCAGTGACCTAGAAATGAGAAATTATGCGTTGTGCTTTTCTAAGCCTTTAGATAAATTGTAAGGTCATACTGGACCTCAAAAGTGGTGACTAAATGGATTTCTCTTAACTGCCATAATTTTGAACTGAGATGCAAAAATCAATCATTCCCTCATTCCCAAAATATTAAGCTTTTGGGTTCTGTATTGAAAAAAGAAAAGAGTAGCATTTGCTTTGTTCAAATAATCTGGGAAAGACTTCTAAATAATCCATTCATTTGTTCACTGCTATAGTTCCACTGTGTATCTTCATTTTTCTTATCTGGTTCTAGTTTCTTAGCTGTTGATTATTTTGTATACTTAACTGCATATTTTTGTTAGACTTGTAGGTATGTTCATTATGTATGCCATACTTGTCTCGGAAATGTGGAAAAAAATCACACATGCTATAAATATGTCTTTTAAACATATTGAAAACAATACACCACTTTCATTGAAAAAAATTGCCCAATGTTTTGAACTCTATATTCAAATTGAGAATGCAAGTCTTTATATCCATTGTATTTTCACTTCCATGTACTTTAATCTCTTGGTATCTCATCATTGTTTCATGGTTCCTGTGGACCCCTCTTCCTCAACTTCCAATCCATTCTCATTCCTAAGTGTCATCTTCCAATACCAAGAAAAACTTAACAATAACTAACCAACCTAACAAGATTTCCAAATTCTTGTAAACAGTGTAAATTTTGGGTAAAAAGCTTTGTGGGTAGATTCAGACCCACCTTGAGACTCATCCCACTGGCAAGCATGAGTCCCTGACACTATTGATGATACTCTATTATTATGCTTGCAGACAGGAGCACATTGTCTTCTGAGAAGCTCCACCCAGCAGCTGACTCACAGATACAGATATCCACAGTCAAACGGTGGACTGAGCTTGAGGACTCTGATGAAGAATAGGGGGAAAGATTGCAGGACCTGAAGGGGATAGAAACTCCACAGGAGGACCAATAGAGTCAACTAACCAGGACCCTTTGTGCTCTCAGAGTCTGAACCACCAACCAAAGAACATACATGGACTGGACTTAGGGCCCCCTACACTTTTGTAGAAGATGTGCTGCTTGGCCTTCATGAGAGTCCTGAAGAGCTGGAATGGGGACTATAACAAAAGCTGTTGCCTGCACATGGGATACATTCTTTAGCTGGGCTGTATTGTCTGACCTCAGTGGGGGAGAAAGTGCCTAGCCTCACAGAGACTTGAAATGCCATGGTGGTGGGATACCCAAGGGTTCCTCTACTTGCTCAGAGGAGAAGGGGAGGGGGAGGGGAAAAGAATTATAGAAAGGAATGACCAGGAGGGCAGCAGTGAATGGGATGTAGAATGAATAATAAAAAATTAAAGTAAAAAAATATGTACCATGAAAAAACCAACCAATTCTCCATCCAGCCTAAGGAACAGAGAAGTCAACATAAACCAAGGCAGAAAACGCACATTAAACAAAGTGAAAACCATCAGCACTTAGGCCTATATTACTCCAAATCCATAAGTGAAAATAGCAGTGCAAAAACACAATCAATGACATCCGGTACAATAAGTGGCCAATAGATCGCAGTTATTTCACCCTGGCAGACACAGAAAATTCCAACATAGGTACAGCAAAAGTAAAGGAAAAGAACCTATATGAAAATGAAAAAGGTCCTTAAGGAGGAACTGAATAAACAGCTTAAAGAATTATATGAAATTACAAAGAGTGAAAGGAAATTAATCAGTTGAAAATCTAAAAGTAGAAATAGAATCAGTAGAAAAACCTGAAACTGGAATCTGGAAAAGAAATATTTAGGAGCGAGAACATCAACTATAGATGCAAGCCTCACCAACAGAATATAAGAAGTGAAAGAAAGGACCACAAATATGAAGACACAAAGAAGAAATTGATACATCTTCAAAGAAAATATTACAAATGAAAAAATCACTGTAAAAAACATCCAAGAATACAGAATATCATAAAAAAATCTAAGGGACAGAAATAGTTAAAGGAACCCAGTCAAAGGTGGAGAGAATAATGTAGAAAAAAATCATAGAAGAAAATTTCTCTAACCTAAAGAATTTTCCCATCAAAGTATAAGAGCTGATCCTGTATTTTTTTCCCTTGTTACTCCTTTTCTTTTCCTCTCCTACTTTACACCTCTAATTCAACCCTCACATTCTTCTGTATCTATCCTATATTCCCTTCTTGGGAAATCTCCTTCCTCCCTACTCTCTACCTATATTATTAGGTTATGTGGTTCTCCAGATTCTGCTTGTTTAAACTTAGAGTAAGTCTTTAACATTCATATATAAGCAAACACATCATATTTGTATTTCTGGGTTTGTGGTACTTCACTAAGGATTATTTTACTAGTTAAATCAATTTTATCTGTGGATTTCATGATTTCCTTTTTTATTGCTACTTTATTTATTTACATTTCAAATATTATTCCCCTTCCTGCTTTCCTCTCTGCAAAGCAAAACCCCTAACCTACTTCACCTGCCTCCTGCAGGGAGCTCCCCCAACCACCCACCTACTCCTGCCTCGCCACCCTACCATTCCCTTACTTTGGGGCATCTGGTGTCCACAGGATAAAGGGCCGCCCCTCCCATTGATGCCAGATAAGGTGATCCTCTGCTACATAAGTAGCTGGAGCCATGGGTACTCTTTGGTTGGTGGTTTATTCCCTGGGAGCTCTGGGGGAATCTGGTGGGTTGATGTTATTGTTTATCCTCTGTGGTTGGAAAACCCTTCAGCTCCTTCAGTCCTTGCCCTAACTCCTTTATTATGGTTCCCATGCTCAGTCCTATTATTGTTTGTGTGCATGTGCATCTATATCTGGCAGAACTTCTCAGGGGACAGCTATACCAGGCTCCTATAAATGAGTGCTTCTTGGTATCAGCAATATTGTCTGGGTTTGGTGTCGCCAGATGTGATGGATCCCTAGGAATGGCAGTCTCTGGATGGCTTTTACTTCTGTCTTTGCTCCACTCTTTGCCCTTGCATTTCCTTTAAACAGGAACAAATCTGTGTTAATATTTTTGAGATGGGTGGGTTGTCTCATCCCTCAACTTGGCACATTTTAGTAACATTCCATTGTGTAAATATAGCACAATATTTATCTATTAATCTATTGATAGACATTCAATAGTTTCCTGCTTGTGGTATTATGGATAAATCAGCAATGAACATAGTTGAAGTGTATGTAGTAGGATGAGGCATCCTTTTGTTATATACCCAAGAAAGGAGCTGATACCTATCTTTCAGATGAACTACCACACTAATAGGAAGTTATATAAAATACAAATTTTTTACCATATCTTCTGACTGTATCCATTTACTCTCTTTTGCTTTTTATTACTTTGTTCATTCATTCATTCATTCGTCCATTCAAGTTAATTCACAGTAGTAGAGATCGATATGAGGTCATATATGTGCTAGATTAGTACTATGCCACACCATTTTCTTTTCTAATGCACCTTAAATTCTTCCAGAGGAGAGAACTGATCTTAAAGTTTAGGATCATTACATAGGAGATATTTTAATAGGATTTGTAATTACTGAGCTAATTATACATAAGTTTAAATAGTAACATATATAATTTTCCACAAATTACCCTTAGTGTTACTGTTCTAAGCTCTAACTCTCATTATAGTTCTCAGTCTAATATAAAAATTATACTGTATAAGTTCACTTACTGAGTACACTTAGGCTGTTAATAAATGCTATATAATCTGTTTATAAGATCTCTTTATATATCTGGATTCTCTTAGAATAAAGAATTATTCTTTCAATTGTAATATGCTTTTTACACAAAAACATTTTGTGAAGTAAATCAATATAGTGTTTATTTTATTTCATATAATTTTAATTTGTTAGTTATGTATGGTGCTGTGGATCAAAGCTGGTTCCTCAGACATGCTATGCAACAGCCATACTCCAGAGCTGTGCACCCAGCCCTTGATTTCATATGACACATTCTTTCTTGATTTTTTCAGACTTATCCAAAATTTATGATCTTTCTGACATTGTCTTCTGTGTGCTGAGGTTACAGCTATTCACAACTGTGCCTAGTTTACATATATTTATTAAAGATCGACTTATACATGGGTGTTGTGTTAGGATAGTGTACAGATCATTTGTTTGAGATTGTGACCACTGTTTACACGAAACAACGAGAAACCTCCACTTAATGTTCTAAAAGGTAGTGACGCATTGTAGACATAGTGTATATAAGTTTGGAAAGTATAGAAATTAATTTTCTTTTAAATTTCTGGTCTTCTAGATGCAAATTAACAGCTGCTCATATGAAAGCTTCATATATTTTTGTGTGTTTTCAGATACCTACTAAGGAATTTGAAGGTTCTGCTTTTGCTCTTTTCAAAATTGTTTCTAATGCTGGGAAAACAATGTTACTACTCATCCTTTCAGAATTCTAACCACCTTTGCAGAATCCATTTTCTTGCATGATGGCTGTGGGAGTGAAGCACTGAAAATAGATCTGTGCACAGGCCAAGGCTCAGGAAGCTTGGTTTGAAAGCCAGGCTGCACCTAGGCAAGAGATCCCTGTGCAGCTAAGCAGCCACCTTTCTTAGCAAATACTTGGCTTTTAAAGATCAATCAGCACAACAGCTGTGGAGAGGTCAGAGTGCTCTTCTCTGCCTAATTAAGACTGGAGCAGAGCTCTACAACCACTGAAAAATCCTAAACTCGCTTTCCAAGCATCTGTGAACATTGACACATAATCTTCCACCCTGTAAGAACAAGTAATATCAAAGCCTAGTTTTAAAAATTAAAACAAGCACAACAGAGTATTAATCACTCTTGATACAACCTCTGATGTGCTTTAACTGTGATAGCTGTCAGTAATAACTGCCCTTAAAAAAATTCTTTTTGACAAAATTTGTCTTTCCCATATCTTGATGTTTGGGAGAATGCTTTTAAGGCTCTTACTAGATCTGCCCTTAATATTTTAATAGCCATCTCTTTGGGAGGTATTAACTTTCTCTGTTGAAGGTATAAGTTACAATAAATACAAGGGGCTTATTTGAAATAATGATCAGGTATGTGCATTGTATCATATGAGATACTTTTGGATGCGTGCTCTCTACTCTTTCATAGTATTTGTCTTTGCACATTAGAACTCCATCTCTTACTCTGGATCTTCTAAAGTTAGAGGAAAAACAGACACTCTTGCTTCCCTAAGCAAGAAATTGCTTTCACTGAGTGAGAAGTCACTCTGCATTTCATCTTAAACATCTATCCAACTTTCTAAACTCACTCTTGTGTTGGCTCTGACTTGATTTGATGCCCTCATTGAATCCCATTCTTCCCTTATCATTTTAGATCTCTTTGTAGTCAGCTCTGTGGGACAGCTATCTTTCATTTCTGATACTGCTCTATTCATTTTATCTCTGTTCAGAAAATGTCTGCATGAAACAACCTGCTTTTCTATTAAATATACATGAGGAGCCTTCACATGGATTCAGCAGAAGTCTGTCTGCTGGAAAGGCATCACATTTCATTCCCAGGCGTTTGGGGAGTGGATTATTCATCATATTTCCTGGAACATGATGGCTTTTAATAAATTATGAGTCTGTGTCTCATGGTTTTAAGTTCATGAGCTGAGCTTTGCATCAATACATATTCACTATATCTGGCTCTGACTTACACAAAATTCCTAAGTTAGCAGCATTACTAAATTGCTTACCTCAACAAGTCCTTTAAAGTCAAATGATAGACTTGAAACCTTTTACTATGAACATGAGCATTCCTTAAAAGATCTACACCAAATGAAGTGTGACTTGGACTTCTCAGAAAAACTGTAGCTACTTCAGAATCTCCTTCCTGGGGACATAATTTTGTGGCCATCTATGCAAGGGGAGGACTTAGGGAAAGACATATCTGTAAACAGGCAAAGGATACTGTTTTTGTTTGCAAAATATTCTCTAAACCAAGAAACTTTGGTCCTTCTACTATGTTTTTGTGAACATTATGCAAGGCAGAAATAAAAAGTGGGTGTCAATACACAGGAAATGAAACCTTACTTTGTTAAATAAAACAATGAAACAGTAGTAAGTAGACACTGACCTATCAGAATCAGCTGTACATTTTGATGCTACTTCATATTTTCCCAGTGAGCTTTTTATTTCCATCAGGCTGTGTCCTGTTTCAATTTACCATGCTGATAAAAGGTACTACATTTATTAAACAACTTCACATAAGACAAAAATTTAGGACTCTATCACTCCAGAGTACATTTACTCTTAGCTTATATGTTGTATTTAGGGTAATGAAAAACAATGGAAATTAAACCCTTACAAGGTATCCTGACAAGAGTTGTGGGTCAAACACTAACCTTTATCATAGCAACAAATAGGCAAGCAGATGAAAAGTTTAAGTTACCAAACCCTTGCTTGATATGTGATTTGGGAGCTGAATGCCAAAGAAAGTTATAATATTTTAACTCAAAAAATGTCCTTTGTATACTTTAAATCAACAACCAACCTTCTGTTACTCTAAATTAGTATGTATTTTACTCTCCAGGAAACATTCTTTATTTCAATTTGAGAGCAGTAGTAGTAAGATTTCATGGTCCTCTGATGGGTTCATTTTGACTGTCTGGCCAGAGGCTGTGGGCAATCAAAGATATTTCATTACCCCCTTCATTATTCCTTTCCTTTTTTCTCCTTTCCGATCTCCTACTCAGCCGTTCTCTCCCACCATCCCTGTCTTCTTTTGTACTTAAAGTGTTAGTGGTTGAATGCGGAGACTTGTGCATTCCAGGCAAGAGGATATTGTAGGCATGCAGGTATATGACACAGAGAGCATATTCAAAAATTCAATTTCATAACACTTCTCACATTTTGAACTGCTTTTTAAAAAATATAGACAGTGTGATGTGGTTTAATGTACATGGATTGTTGTCTTCTGAGTTATTGATTCTGTTGTACCTTTGTTCTTTGTTTTGGATGTGTGTGTGTGTGTGTGTGTGTGTGTGTGTGTGTGTGTGTGTGTGTGATAGAGAATGAAAACAGAACTTACATGTGTTCAATGAGTGCCGTACTAAACAGTTACATCCTTGACGCATTTTTATTTGAGACAAGATACCCTTAAGTTTCCAAGCCTTGATTTGACTGGCTTTGTAGCTCAGGAAGACTTTGAACTTAATATTCCTGAGCTTCAGCCTATACCACGATATCTGTTTATTTTGCTATTCTTAAAAACATTTAGAAGGAAGTAAACCATATTATTGTATTATCTTAAACGATAGTTTACACTTTTTAAAATTGTATATTTTATTTATTTACATTTCAAATGTTATCCCCTTTCCCTGTTTTTTACCCTCTATAGACTCTTTATCACATTCCCCCTTACCTTGCTTCTATGAGGGTGCTCCACCACCCACCCACCCACTCCTACCTCACCACTCTAGCGTTACTCTACACTGGAGCATCAAGCCTTCACAGAACCAAGTGCCTTCCTTCCCATTGATGCCAGATAAGGCCCCTTCAACTCCTTCAGTTCTTCCCCTAACCCTTCCATCAGGGTCCCTGTTATGTTTGCTTCAAGCATCTGCCTCTGTTTGGTCAGGATCTGGCAGAGCCTCTCAGGAGACAGATGTATCAGGCTCCTGTCAGCAAGCACTTCTTGGCATCAGCATTAGTGTCTGGATTTGGTGTCTGCATGTGGAATGGATCCCCAGGTGGGGCAGTGTCTGGATGGCCTTTCCTTCAGCCTCTGATCCACTCTTTGTCCTTGTATTTATTTGATTATTTTTGTTATTTTCCCTAGGCATACAGAGATCAGTATATCTGATTAATGATTTTATTTACTCTTTTAAATAATTTGAAAAACATCAAAACTTCCTTTTAATCTATATATTAAACTTTAATAATTACAATTATGCTGGCTTGATATTGTCTACCTGCTGACTTTGTTAATATTTATTGGAAACTTTACAGGAACTAGAATCACTTAAGAGACAAACCTCTAGGTACATTTATGAAATAGTTATTAGTCTTAGTTAATTATAGTTAAAGAATGACTTTATGTTTGGGCGACATCATGCCATGGGCTAAAAGTTAATAATAAATAAAAAGGAGACAGTTCAACAAATAAAATATTTGTTATGCATGTAGTAGAAACTCCAGGTCCTGAGCCAAATGCTGGGTATAGTGCCATATTCGTGTAATCTCATCCCAGGAAGGCAAGGATATAGAAGGCTCACTCTCTATTTGGTGTACATATCAGACAATGTTGTTTTTTATTGGATTTTGTTGAATGTTATCCCCTTTCCCAGTTTCCTGTCCACAAACCCCCTATCCCATCCTTCTTCTATGAGGGTGTTCCCCTAAACATCCATCCACCCCTTCCTACCTCCCCACCCTCCCATTCCCCTGCACTGGTTGGCAGGACCAAGCATTTCTCTTATGGTTGGTGCCCAACAAGGCCATTCTCTGCTACATATGCAGGTGAAGCCATGGGTCTGTCCATGTGTACTCTTTAGATGGTGGTTTAGTGCCAAGGAGCTCTGAATGGTTGGTATTGTTGTTCTTATGGGGTTGCAAATCCCTACAGCTTCTTCAATCCTTTCTCTAACTCCTCTAACTGGGACTCTATTCTCAGTTCAACAGTTGGCTCTGAGTGTCCACCTCTGTATTTGTCAGGCTTTGGCAGAGCCTTTCATGAAACAGCTATGTCAGGCTCCCGTCAGCATGCACATCTTGGCATCAGCATTATTGTCTGAGTTTAGTGTCTCAAACTGGATCCCTACGTGGTTTAGGTTCTGGATAGCCATTCCTTCAGTTTCTGTTCAAACCTTTGTCTCCATATGCCTTATGCTCTAGGATCAAGAATTGACAAACAGGACTCCATAAAACTGCAAAGCTTCTTCAAGGCAAAGGACACTGTCATTAGAACAAAAGAGGAACCAATAGATTGGGAAAAGATCTTTACCAATCCTTTATCCAATAGAGGAATCATATACAATATATATGAAGAATTCAAGAAGTTAGGCTCCAGACAAACAAGTACCCTATTCAAATTGGGGCACAGAGCTGAACAAAGAATTCTTGACTGAGGAATATCGAATGACTGTGAAGCACCCTAAGAAATGTTCAAGATCCTTAGTCATCAGGGAAATGCAAATAAAAATAACCCTGAAATTCCACCCCACATCAATCAGAATGACTAAGATAAAAAATTTAGGTAACAACAGATGCTGGAGAGGACGTAGAGAAAGAGGAACACTCCTCCATTGTTGGTGGGATTGCAAACTAATTCCACCACTCTGGAAATCAGTCTGGAGGTTCCTCAGAAAATTGGACATAGTACTACCTGAGGACCCAGCCCTACCACTCCTGGGCATATACCCATTAGATGCTCCAACATATAACAAACAGATGTGCTCAACTATATTTATAGCAGCATTGATTGTAATAGCCTGCAGCTGGAAAGAACCCAGATGTCCCTCAACAGAGGAAAGGATATAGAAAATGTGATACATTTACATAATGGAATAGTACTCAGCTATTAAAAACAATGACTTTATGAAATTCATAGGCAAATTGATGGAACTAGAAAATATCACCCTGAGTTGGTTAACCCAATCACAAAAAGCACACATGGTATACACTCACTGATAAGTGGATATAAGCCCAAAAGCTTGGATTATCCAAGATACAATCCACAGACCACATGAAGCTCTCAAGAAGGACAATCAAAGTGCAGATGCTTCAGCAGTCATTCTTAGAAGGGGGAACAAAATATTAATAGGAGAAAATACAGAGACAAAGATTGGAGCACAAATGTTTTAATTCTTTTCATGATTTTCTATAAGATACCTGACTGTATTTTTTTACAGTGAAATGGAAGAAAGATGCCAAGATTTCTTAGTTAAGATGCAGTTCAGTTTTGTATCATTCCTTGTCCTTCATTAAAACTTTTTCACCATTGAAATCTCAAAGTAGTTCTGCGACAACAACAGTCAGTTCTTTTAACTGTGGAAGGGATAGGAACCTATGGACCCTATCTCATATTACCAATTTATTGGCTATTTTTACTAGACCAAGTACAACAGCTATCCATTCCCCTCCTCTAACAAGAAATAGAATGGAACTTTGTCTGCCTGATCACAGCTACTAATAGTGTATAGTAATTTATTCAGCTGCTATGTATTAATGATAAGAGAAATTGAGCTGTTCAAGATGGCTCAGCTAGTAAGCAGGCTTGCTGCCTGGACCTATGGAATATATTTTATTTACAGAACAGAATTACATGAAGGATAAGCCAAAACTTCAAACTGTGCTCTACTACAGTCACATTTTGAAGCATATTTAGTTTCATGTATACCTAGCCACAAAAAACATGAACAAAAAAAAAAAAAAACTCTTTTAATACAAGAACTAGGACAAAGAAAAGAGAGGGATACCATTGTTACCTGTTTTTGACAAACTACTGGAGTTTTGCTAGGGCATGTAAGGAACCGGTAATTAGAGGTTCTCTACTTTCAGAATACCTATGTTCTTGGTATATGAAAAATATTACAGCATTTATTAATGATCGTTACATGCAAGTTTAGCAAAGTTTTATGCTTCAAAGCAGTGCGTAAAAATCAGTTGTATAGGTGAGAGATGAATAATGCATTGTCAATTAAAAGAACAATTTTATTTACAATATTTAAAAATAATCTAAGAATAACGTGTTGAAAAAATGTTATGATATATATTGATCTAAAATTGTTTCAAATAGTTTTAAAGTCTTTAAATATGTAGACAAGTATCCTTGCCAATGGTTTGAAACATTTTATATCATTAATCAAATAGCATTCTTAAGTGGTCTCATATTCAATAAGATCTATATTAAAATCTCACCTTGTCAGAAACTGATAAACTTTTTTTTCTTCCATTTTTACTAAATTGGGTATTTCTTGTTTACATTTCAAATGTTATTCCCTTTCCTGGTTTCCTGTCCATCGGCCCTATAAAACCCCTCCCCTTCTATATGGGTGCTCCCCTCCCCATCCACCCCCCATTACTGCCCATCCAACAATCCCCTACACTGAGGGTCCAACCTTGGCAGGACCAAGGGCTTTCCCTTCCACTTGTGCCCCAGAAATGCTATTCATTGCTACCTATGAAGTTAGAGCAGAGTCCGTCCGTGTGTAGTCTTTCAGTAGTGGTTTAGTCCCTAGAAACTCTGGTTGGTTGCCATTGTTGTTCTTATGGGGTTGCAAGCTCCTTCAGCTCCTTCAGTCCTTTCTCTAATTCCTCCAATGGGGGTTCAGTTCTCAGTTCAGTGGTTTGCTGCTGGCATTCGCCTATCTATTTGCCGTATTCTGGCTGTGTCTCTCAGGAGAGATCTATCTCTGGCTCCTGTCAGCATTCACTTCTTAGCTTCATCCATCTTATCTAGCTTTGGTGGCTGTATATATATTTATAAAATGCTCTTAAACTATGAGATTTAACAAACTTATCTATTGAAGGAAGAATACCCAAAAGTCTAAATGAAAGAAAATACTAAATGAATTAAGTGGTCTCATTTCAAATTCACTGGAAAATGACAGATTATGTACCACAAAATGAGAAGTTTGGCGTACTTCTTACTATAAACTAAAAATACCTGACAAACAGAAGGTGTAAGAACTATACTTTAAGGCATCTCACTTTTCTTTCTCAACAGAGAATACTAAAAACTCCCATGTGAATATACTATCTGCTAGGAGGGAAAAAAAAGCTTTTCACAGTTCAGCCCTGGGAAACAGAACTTAATAAGACAACCCCAGTACAATTACACCTTTTCCTTTTACAGTTTAGTTTAGTATAATTGTCTCTCTTGATAATGTAGTGGATAACCTTCTGCTTTGCCATTTCTTTGAATTTTCATGTTCTTACAATGTCTCCTGTGTCCAATTAAATTTATGTATATTTGTATAGCTTTTTCTTTTGTTCATCTGTCTTAAATCAATTCAAATTTTAGGTCAATTCTAAAGCTCTTAAGAAAAAACGGCAATGATTTGACTCCCTTGACCTTAATGTCCATGACTCAAAATAAAATGGCTTCACCACAGATCATCACTAAATTAGAATGGTAAGTAGAGGAACAGCTATTTCTGTGGGCAGTCTGTATTTCCTAATAGTTCTAGAGTCATTCGATCAGAGAAATGGTGCTACTTTTCGTGAATAATTATGAGAAACTTATCACTATGCAAAAGAATGATGCGGGACTCGTATCTTAAACAGTGTTAAAATCACGTAAAGTCGACCATATACCCAGTAGGACGCATGAAACCTAACTTGGACTTTTCTTATCAAAACACAGGAATCAATTTTTGCTCTCTGAGGATCCAGTGGTTTATCATTTTTTATTGGTTATTTTATGTATTTACATTTCAAATGTTATTCCTCTTCCCAATTTCCCCTCCACAAGCAACCTAAATCCATCCCTTCTCCCCTGATTCTGTGAAGATGCTCCCTCACCCACCCACCCACTCTCTCCTCACTGCCCTAGCACTCACATGCACTGCATCAATCCTCCACAAGACCAAGGGCCCCCATGCTCAATGATGCCAAATAAAGCCATCCTCTGCTACATGGGCAAGTGAAGCCATGAGTCGCTTTCATGTGGACTCATTGGGTGGTGGTATATTCTGTGAGAGCTGTGGGGGGGGTCTGGTTGGTTGATATTGTTGTTCTTCTTATGGGGTTGCAAACCCATTCAGCTCCTTCAGTCCATCCCCTAACTCCTCCATTATGGCAGTCTTTCTGAGTCCTATGGTTGGCTGCTTTGGCAGAACCTCTCAGGAGACAGCTATATCAAGCTCCTGTTAGCAAGCTCTTTGTGCCATCAACATTAGTGTCTGGGTTTGATGTCAGTAAATGGAATGAAGCTGGGGAAGTCTCTGGATGGCCTTCCTTCAGTTTCTGCTCCACACTTTGTCCCTGTATTTCCTTTAGATAGGAGCAATTCTGAATTAATATTTTTGAAATTCGTGGGTGGACCCATCCCTCAATGGGCGGATGGTGCCAAACCTCTGGATATGGTCTCTACAAGTATTCTCTCCCCTTTGTTGGGCGTTTCATCTAATGTCATCCTCCTTTGGTCCTGGGAGCCTCTTGGTTTCCTGGCACCTTGGACTTTCTGGGGGCTACCGAAGTTCCTATTACCCACTGCGGCATATCTCTTCTCAATACCCTGGTCCTTGTTACATCTCTTCTCCCTCCTCCCAAACTTCATCTTGACCACACCACCCATTTCCCTCCTCCTTCTCTCTCCGTTCCAGGTTCCTTTATCACTCCATATCCTGATTATTTTGTTCCCTATTCTAAGTAGGACTGAACAATCCACACTTTGGTCTTCCTTCTTCTTGGGCTTCATTTTATCTGTGAGTTGTATAGTAGGTATTCCAAGAGTTTTTCCTAATATGCACTTATTAGTGAGTACACACAACATGTGCGTTCTTTTGTGACTGGGTGACCTCACTCAGGATGATATTTTTTAGTTCCATCCATTTGCCAATGAATTTCCTGAAGTCGTTGTTATTAATAGAATAGTACTCCATTGTGTAGATGTACCACATTTTCTGTATCCATTCCTCTGTTGAGGGATATCTGGGTTCTTTCCAGATTCTAGCTATTATATACAAGGCTGCTATGAATGTAGTGGAGTATGTGTCCTTGTTATATGATGGAGTATCTTTTGAGCATGCCCAGGAGTGATAGAGAAGATTCCTCGGGTAGTACTATGTCCAATTTTCTGAGGAACCACCAGACTGATTTCCAGAGTGGTGTAATCAGTTTGCAATCCCACCAACAATGGAGGAGTGTTCCTCGTTCTCCACATTCTCTCCAGCCTCTGCTGTCTGCTGAGTTTTTGATCTGAGCCTTTCTGACCAGTGTGAGGCACAGTCTCAGGATTGTTTTGTTTTGCATTTCCCTGATGACTATGCTTGTTGAACATTTTTTAGGTGTTTCTCAACCATTCCAGATTCCTCAGTTTAGCTCTGTATGTCATTTTTAATAGGGTGATTTGATGCTTGGAAGTCTAACTTATTGAGTTATTTGTATATATTTTATAATAACCGTATGTGGAATGTGGGATTGGTAAATTATTTTTCCAATCTTTAGGTGACCATCTTACCAAAAGCAATCTACAGATTCAATGCAATCCCCATCAAAATTCCAACTCAATTCTTTACAGATATAGAAAGAGTAATTCTCAAATTCCTTTGGAACCAAAAGCCCAGGAAAGAAAAAAATTATTCTCCACAAATAATAAAACTTAGTCCTATGAAGTTTTATTTCCCCAATATAGGGAAGTACAAGGGCAGTGAAGTGGGAGTGGGTGGATGCATGGGAGGGAGAACATCTTCAAAGAAGCAGGGGGAGGGGGGATGGTAGAGGGAGGAACCAGTAAAGGAGATAACATTTGAAATGTAAATCCATAAACTATCCAATAAAAAAGAATCTAAAATAAAATGAAGAGAACTTTTGGGGGAAATGCCATGTCTAGTAAAGAGCAATAGTGAAAAAAACTACATGGTATTGTTACAGAGAAAGACAGGTAGATATATCAATGAAATATAATTGAAGACCCAGAATTAAACTCACACATCTATGGTCACACATCTTCTGGTCTTTGACAAAGAAGCCAAAACTATCTAGTGGAAAAAAGACAGCATATTCAACAAATAGTGCTGGCTTGAGTGTTGGTCTGTATGTAGATTGATGCAAATTATCCATGCTTATCTCTTTGTACAACATTAAATTCCAAATACATCAAGGACCTCCACATAAAACCAGATACACTCATTCTATTTAAAGAAACAGTGAGAAAACTCAAATACATTAGCACAGGGAAAATTTTCCTCAACAGAACAGTGGCACAGGCTCTGAGAACAACTATGGACAATGTGATCACATAAAATTGAAAAGCATCTGTAAGAAAAAGGACACTGCTCTCAGGAAACAGTAGCTCATAGTGTTTAAAAGAGAAAATGAACTGGAGTTCTTGGGATGTCAAAAAAACTTTTTGAATATCATAATTTATGACAACAGAAACATAAAGTGAGTAAAAGTAAAAGCTCAACAGAATGGGTTAAATCTCCAGAAATTATCTATCTACTGAGGAAGCCATGTCCAGAAGAGATGGAAATCCAACAAAATCAATACCTGTTAATGTGTAATATACTGGAATGAGTTACTGAAAAAATGCTGGATCACAAATATAACTTTAATCATTGTTAAAAGTGAATCTAGCCACAAAAGACTAGAACAGATCTGATTTGATTTTTTAAATATCTAGAATAGAAAAATCCGTGAAAACAAGATCAATATCAATGAATCTTCTTTGAAACTACTATATGAGTGATGGAAAAATGATTGCTAAAAGATATCAGCGTCTTATAAGGGAAAGAGAACACAGTCACATTGTATTGCTGTTGAATTTCTTCTCCACACAACTAAGTGGTAGCATCAATTTTTGATGTTGAGGTCAATAAATATTGCATTAACTGAACTATACCTCAAAAAGAAAGATTGTATGAGATGGTCATCCTTAATACCTCCACATCATGTTTCAGATTTTTCCAACCTTCATTTTCTTCAGCACAAAATGAAAACCTCAAATAAGCTCTTTACTCTTTGTTTATCAATTCGTTTGCAGTGGAGTTTGATTCTTCCATGCTTTCGATTCCATCATTTTAGTGAGCTTGAAATGTCCACCCTATTTTTATTTTTTAAATTAAATTTGATTTTGGCTCCAAGGCCTGACACTATTACTGATGTTCTGATGTGCTTATATATAGGAGCCTGCATGGCTGTCCTCTGAGAGGCCAAACAAGTGGCTGAAGAGTAAGATACAGATACTTACACCCAACCAATAGACAGAAGCTAGGGACCACTGTGGCTGAATTAAGGAAAAAGTGCAAGCTGAGGAGGAGGATGACCTCATACATAGACCAATAGTCTCAAATAACCTGGACCCCTGGGATCTTAGATATTGAGTCATTAACCAGACAGCATATACCAGCTGATATGAGGCCCCAGAAACATACATATGCAGCAGAATACTGCCTGGTTTGGCCTCAGTGAGAGAAGATGCACCAAACGCTGAGGAGACTTGAGGCCCCAGGGTGTGATCAATACTGGTGGGGTGGGATGGAGACACCCTCTTGGAGACAGGGAAAGAGGAATGGAATAAGGACCAGTCAGAGGGCAGATTGGGAGGGATGATAATTACTGGACTCTAAAAAAAGATTAAAAAATAAACAACAATAATAATTGGTTTTGGTGTTTTCTTATATGTAAATATGATATCTGATAACTCTTACCACCACTACCTTCCCTGATCCACAACTACCCTTATCAAACCCCTCTCCTCTCTACAAGTTTCAGTTCCATTCACATGAAACATTTTTATTTTGTAACAAAGTAAATTTAAAGCACATAGATGGTGATCTATGTGGATTTGGAGACAAGTAGGTTCACTAGCAGTTACTTCTGTGAAGACAGTGACTTTTCATTACCCAGAATCTATCAGTAGTTTAATGAGTCCAGAAGGGCTACTTGAACCGTTCTCCATCCAGAATTGGCCGTTGAAACATCCTTCTTATGAAAACTCCACACAGGCAGGTGTAGTTGCCATAAATTCATGATTCTTCTATTTGTACCATGGCCAGAAGATGGCATTCTATAGTTCCTTAGTAAAAAGTGTATCCACTACTATCTATCCATCCTGTTTTTAATTAGTTGTTGTGAGGGGCACATCACTCACTATATAATTTATTACAAATGAATTGTATTTTTCCTTGATTCCATCATTGAGATGCTGAACCTCAGAGCAAGACATTTTGTTCACTTTTTCACTTCCGTCTATTTAAGCTCTAAAACAGCATTTATTTGACATACATGATAAGTAATAAGCAAATGAAAGAATGGACTTGGATAGTTTTATTAGAAATAACATTTTTAGATCACACACAAAAATTAATAGATGACGATGTGATGTGTTTACTTTTCCCCATAATACCTCCTGCTTCAGCAATTTATACATAATAATAATATCTCATTCTCATATTTCATGAAGAGTACATGTTCTTCTCTAGTTCATCATCTTTTGTAACCGATTTTGTACTCCCAGTCACAATTTCTCCAAGAATTACCTTTCAACTGGAGTTGAGGCTCAGCAGTAGACTGTGCCATCAGAAAGAACAAAGGCATGGGTTTGCTTCTCAAAAAAGAAAAGTATAAACACACTAATACATGCACATACATATGATCTGCTAAAATATCTTCAATTTATTCATGTTTCTCTGCTTTTATGCACTCTGTCTCCAGAGCTAGCAAAGTTGATCACTATTAATCTCAGCATGGAACACAGCAAAGGTTATTAACTGTGGGTTAATTAAACTTGGGAAAAAGTTTTAGTTTTATATTTTAGTACTGCAACTATGAAGTAATAAAATTATCAACTAGGGACAAGTCTACAAAATATTATGAAAAATAAGAACCCTTAATGTTATAGAAATTTTTATTTGTGGATAAGAGTTGAGAACCTATAAATAATAAATTTTTGTCTCTGTTCCAACATCCTGTAATTATTCCACTATATGTTACAATAGTAGCTGGAGATAATTAGTGATTTTGGAACTCATGTTTGTTATTTCGCCAAATTAAATGTCACTAATTTTTATGAGAGAAAATGAGTTTTGTAAGTGGCAGAATGATCAAGTCACATGCAAGTGAAATAAAGAGTTAGATGCTTGTGAATAATTAGAAAACTAAGAAAGATACTCATTAAATAGCAAAGTATTATATTTAATAAATTACAATGGAACAGGTAAAATTTGGTAGAATTTGAGAATATCACTACATAAAGATATAACACATTAAATTTGAAGTAATTATTCATACAGTTTATGTTCATACTCTTAGCACAACACAATCATTGAGCTATCACTAAGGGATAACATCAAAATGGTTCTGGCTTCCTTTACTAGATTTAGAAAAAACAGAAAAATCCTAGTGAGATGCATTGATTAAAATCTTCAGAAATGTTTTTCTCATTTCTAGCAATGAATCTTGCCCTTTCATACAAATTGATGCACAGATAGAGAAGTACATACACCCTTTAATTATTTAATGTTAACATCTTTCAATGTGTGATACTTACGATATAGTATTATGTTCAGATAATAATATCAAAGAAAAATGATGCAAAATTCATTCAGAAACAAAATGTTATCCTTGGATAGTGAGGTAAGCTGACTCCACTATTGAAAATATAGTGTGGCTTGGTCCCCACTTAACAAAAATCATCCTTGGAAAATAATAAGTTAGGTTGATAATATATTTATCAGCAGTAATACAAAATTGTGTTTTATGGAGATATGAAATTGAAGTAAATTGCAGAAAAAATATTGTATTGCTTTTATGTTTAATATAACAAGTGTTACATTAACTGATGCATTTATTTTTTATTTAGTTTTCTTGAACATTTTATATATTTACATTTCGAATGTTATTCCCTTTCCAACCAACCTTATTCTCCCCCCACCTCCTCTTCCTGCTTCTATGAGTATGCTTCCACTGCCACCAACCCACTCCATCCTCTATGTCCTGCCATTACCTTACACTGGAGAAATGAGCCTTTACATGACAAAGGGATTTTCCTCCTATTGATGCTGGACAATGCCATCCTCTGCTATATATGTGACTGGAGTTATGGGTCCCTGCATGTGTACTCATTGGTTGGTGGTTTAGTACCTGGGAGCTCTGGTGTGGTCCGGTTGGTTGATATTGTTGTTCTTCCTATGGGGTTGCAAACACCTTAAGCTCCATCGTCTGTTCTCTTGACTCTTCCATTGGGGTCCCCTTGTTCAGTCCAATGTTTAGCTGCAACCATCTTCACCTATATCAATAAGACTCTGGCAGAGCCTCTCAGTAGACACCTATATCTGGCTCCCATCAGCAAGCACTTCTTGGCATCAGCGATAGTGACTGGGTTTGCTGGCTGCATATGGGATGGATCCCTAGGTGGGGCAGTCTTTGGTTAAGTTTTCTTCCTTGCCACAATCTTTGTCCCTGTATTTCCTTCTTTGAGCACTTTGTTCTCCCTTCTAAGAAGGATTGAAGCATCGAAATTTTAGTCTTCCTTCTTCTAGGGCTTCATATGATCTGTGAATTTTTCTTAGGTATTGCAAGCTTTTGGGTTACTGTCTACTAATTATTAAGTGCATACCATGTGTGTTCTTTTGCAACTAGGTTATGTCACTCAAGATGATATTTTCTAGTTTTATCCATTTGCCTATGAATTTCATGTAGTCATTGTTTTTAATATCTGAGTAATACTCCATTGTCTAGATGTACTACAGTTTCTATATCCATTCCTCTGTTGAAGGACATCTTTGTTCTTTCCAGCTTCTAGCTATTATAAATGAGGCTGCTATGAACATAGTGGAGCATGTGTCCTTGTTATATGTTGGAGCATCTTTTGAGTATTTGCACAGGAGTGATATAGCTGGGTCCTCAGGTAGTACTATGTGGAATTTGAGGAGCCCCCAGACTTATTTCCAGAGTGGTTTTATTAGCTTGCAATACCACCAACAATAGAGGAGTGTTCCTATTTCTCCATATCCTCTCCAGCATCTGTTATTGCCTGAGTTTTGATCTTAGTCAATCTGACTGGTGTGAGTTGGAATCTCAGGGTACTTTTGATTTGAATTTCCCTGAGGAATAAGGATGTTGAACATTTCTTTAGGTACTCTCAACCATTCTGTATTCCTCAGTTAAGAATTCTTTGTTTAGCTACGTATGTAATTTTTTTAAATTTTTTTTATTATATATTTCTTTACTTAACGTTTCGAAGGTTATTCCCCTTCCCAGTTTTCTGTCCATAGCCCCGATTCCCTCCCCTCCCCCTACCCCATACGGATATTCCCCCTAAACACCCCCTTTATTGCCCTCCCGCATGTTCACCTGCAGCTTTCCCTTCTATGGGTGCCCCAACAAGGTTATTCTCTGCTACATATGCATTTTGAGCCCTGGGTCAGTCCACATATAGTCTTTCGGTAGTGGTTTAGTCCCTGGAAGCTCTGGTTGGTAGGCATTGTTGTTTTTATGGAGTTGCAAGCTCCTTCAACTCTTTCAATACTTCCTCTAATTCCCCCTAAGGAGGTCCTATTCTCAGTTCGGTTATTTGCAGCTAGCATTGACCTCTGTATTGGACGTGCTCTGGATGTGTCTCTCAGGAGAGATCTATATCCAGTCAATTTCCACATGCATTTTTTAGCTTCATCAAGCTTATCTAGTTTTGGTGACTGTATATATATTGGCCACATGTGTGTCAGGCTCTGAATGGCCATTCCTTGAGTCACTGCTCTAAACTTTGCTTCCATAACCCCTCCTATGAATATTTTCCCCCCTTTTAAGAAGGAGTGGGAGCTTCTGCATTCTGGTCATCCTTCTCCTTGAGCTTGCTGTGGTCTGCAGATTGCATCTTGGGTAATTTGAGTTTTTTGGCCAATATCCACTTATCAATGAATGCATACATACCAAGTGTGTTTTTCTGTGATTGAGTAACCTCACTCAGGATGACATTTTCTAGTTCATTCCATTTGCCTATGAATTTCAAGATGTCATTGTTTTTGATAGCTGAGTAGTTCTCCATTGTGTACCATATTTTTTGAATCTATTCCTCTTTTAAAGGGCATCTGGGTTCTTTACAGCTTCCTGCTCTTATAAATAAAGCTTCTATGAAAATAGTGGAGCATGTGTCTTTGTTTTCTGTTGGAGCATCTTTTGGGTATATGCCCAAGAGAGGTATAACTGGGTCCTCAGTTAGTAGAATGACCAATTTTCTGAGGAACCGCCAGACTGACTTCCAGAGTGGTTGTACCAGTTTGCAATCCCACCAACAATGGATGCCTCTTTCTCCACATCCTTGCCAGCATCTGCTGTCACCTGAGTGTTTTATCTTAGCCATTCTGATTGGTGTTAGGTGGAATCTCAGGGTTGTTTTGATTTGCATTTCCGTGATGACTAAGGATGTTGAACATTTCTTTAGGTGCTTTTTGGACAATTGATAATCCTCAGCTGAGAATGTTTTGTTTAGCTCTGTACCGCATTTTTTTGTTCTCTGAAGTATAACTTCTTGAGATTTTTTTTTCTGTTTCTCTTCCCCCTTTCTTACTTTTTTGTTTTTTGTTTTTTTTTACATTTTTTTGTTTTCAGTTTTTTTTTAATTTATTTAATACTTAATAATAATTCTTTGGTTTCCGGGCAAACATCGCCCTCCCCCCTCCCCTTCCTTATGGGTGTTCCCCTCCCAACCCTCCCCCCATTGCCGCCCTCCCCCCAACAGTCTAGTTCACTGGGGGTTCAGTCTTAGCAGGACCCAGGGCTTCCCCGTCCACTGGTGTTCTTACTAGGATATTCATTGCTACCTATGAGGTCAGAGTCCAGGGTCAGTCCATGTATAGTCTTTAGGTAGTGGCTTAGTCCCTGGAAGCTCTGTTTGCTTGGCATTGTTGTACATATGGGGTCTTCGAGCCCCTTCAAGCTCTTCCAGTTCTTTCTCTGATTCCTTCAACGGGGGTCCTATTCTCAGTTCAGTGGTTTGCTGCTGGCATTCGCCTCTGTATTTGCTGTATTCTGGCTGTGTCTCTCAGGAGCGATCTATATCCGGCTCCTGTCGTTCTGCACTTCTTTGCTTCATCCATCTTGTCTGTATATGTATGGGCCACATGTGGGGCAGGCTCTGAATGGGAGTTCCTTCAGTCTCTGTTTTAATCTTTGCCTCTCTCTTCCCTACCAAGGGTATTCTTGTTCCCCTTTTAGAGAAGGAGTGAAGCATTCACATTTTGATCATCCTTCTTGAGTTTCATTTGTTCTAGGCATCTAGGGTAATTCAAGCATTTGGGCTAATAGTCACTTATCAGTGAGTGCATACCATGTATGTCTTTCTGTGATTGGGTTAGCTCACTCAGGATGATATTTTCCAGTTCCAACCATTTGCCTACGAATTTCATAAAGCCGTTGTTTTTGATAGCTGAGTAATATTCCATTGTATAGATGTACCATCTTCTTGAGATTTTTGTACATATTGAATATTGGCCTCTATCAGATGTAAGAGTACTAAGGATCTTTTCTCAGAATGTTGGTTGCTGTTCTGTCCTACTGGCAATGTCCTTTGCCTTATAGAAGATTTGCAATTTTATGAGGTCCCATTTGTCAATTCTTCATCTTAGAGCATAAGCCACTGGTGTTCTGTTTAGGAAAATTTTTCCTGTGCCTATGTGATTGAGGCTATTCTCCAATTTTTCTTCTTTTAATTTCAGTGCATCTTGTTTTATGTGAAGGTCTTTGATCCACTTGGATTTGAGCTTTGTACAAGGAGAAAAGAATGGGTCAATTTGCATTCTTCTACATGCTTATCTCTAGTTGAAACAGCACCATTTGTTGAATATCCTATCTGTTTTGCATTGGACAGTTTTGGTTCCTTTGTAAATGATCAAGGGATCATAGGTGTGTGGATTCATTTCTGGGTCTTCAGTTCTATTCCATTGAGCTATCTGACCGTTTCTGTACAAATATGATGCAGTTTTTTTTATCACAATTGCTCTGTAATATATTTGGAGGTCAGGGATGGTGATTCTCCCAGAATTCCTTTTTGGTTGAAAACATTTTTCACTATCCTGGGTTTTTCACTTTTCGAAATGAATTTGCAAATTGCTCTTTCTAATTCTATAAGTAATTGATCTGTAATTTTGATGGGGATTGCATTAAATCTGTAGATTGCTTTCAGCAGGATGGCCATTTTTACTATATTAATCCTGCCAATCCATGAGCATGGAAGATCTTTCCATATTCTGAGATCTTTTGTTTCTTTCTTCAGAGTCTTGAAGTACTTGTCATACAGATCTTTCACTTTCTTGGTTAGAGTCACACTGAGGTATTTTATATTTTGTGGCTTGCAAAGGGTATCATTTCCCTAATTTCTTTCTCAGCCTGTTTATCCTTTGAGTGGAGAAAGGCTAATGATTTATTTGAGTTAATTTTATATCCAGGCATGTTGTTGAAGTTGTTTATCAGCTGTAGGAATTATCTGGTGGAATTTTTGGGATCACTTAAGTATACTGTCTTATCATCTGCAAATAGTGATATTTCTACTTCTTCCTTTCCAATTGGTATTCCTTTGACCTCTTTTTGTTGCCTAATTGCTCCGACTAGGATTTGAGTACTATATTGAATAGGTAGGGAGATAGTGGGCAGCCTGATCTAGCTGATTTTAGTTGGATTGCTTCAAGTTTTTCTCCATTTAGTTTAATGTTGGCTGCTAGTTTGCTTTTACTATGTTTAGGTATGGGCCTCGACTTCCTGATCTTTCCACGACTTTTATCATGAAAGGGTTTTCAATTTTGTCAAATGCTTTCTAAGCATCTAATGGAATGATCATGTGTTTTTCCTTGGTTTTTTCCTCTATTTAGTGGATTACATTGATGGATTTCTGTGTTTGAATCATCCTTGCATTTCTGGGATGAAACCTGCTTATCATGGTGAATGATATTTGGATGTGTTCCTGGACTCGGTTTACTAGAATTTTATTGAGTATTTTTGCATTGATATTCATGAAGGAAATTATTCTGAAGTTCTCTTCCTTTGCATGGTTGAGGTATAATCTTAATTGTGGCTTCAAAGGATGAATTTCACAGTGTTCCTTCTGTTTCTATTTTGTGGAATAATTTGAAGAGTATTAGTATTAGGTCTTCTTTGAAGGCCTGATAGAATTCTGCACTAAACCCATCTGGTCGTGGGCATTCCTTGGTTGGGATATTTTAATGACTGGTCCTATTTCTTTAAGGGCTACAGGACTGTTTAATGGTTTATCTGATCCTGATTTTACTTGGTACCTGCTATATGTCTAGAAATTGTCCATTCCCTCCAGTTATTCCAGTTTTGTTGAGTGTAGGCTTTTGTAGTAGAAGCTAATGATTTTTTTAATTTCTTTACTTTCTGTTGTTATGTCTCCCATACTCTTAATTTGGATACTGTCTCCATGTCCGCTAGTTAGTCTGGCTAGCGTTTTATTTACCTTGTTGATTTCCTTAAAGAATCAACTCCTGATTTTGATCATTTTTGAGAGATCTTTTTGTTTCTATTTGGTTGATTTCAGCTATGAGTTTGATTATTTCCTGATGTCTAATCATCTTGGGTGAATTTACTTTTTATTGATCTAGAGCTTTCAGGTGTGCTGTCAAGCTGCTAGTGTATGCTCTCCCCATTTTCGTTTTGGAGGCAGTTGGAGCAATGAGTTTTCCTCTTAGCACTGCTTTCGTTTTATCCCATAAGTTGGGGTTTGTTGTGCCTTTATTTTCATTAAATTCTAAAAAGGCTTTAATTTCTTTATTTCTTCTTTGACCAAGTTGTCATTGAATAGAGCATTGTTTGACTTCCCTGTATTTGTGGGTTTTCTGTTGTTTATGTTGTTGCTTAAGACCCTCCTTTATCCTTGATTATCTAATACAATGCATGAGATTATCTCAGTCATCTTGTATTTATTTCAACCTGTTTTATGACCAAATATATTGTCAATTTTGGAGAAAGTACCATGAGGTGCTGAGAAGAATTACAGGTCATCACTGAAGGAGGAATATAAGCAGTATCCTGGATGCAGAAACTGAATTCGAACACACTTGTTATGGGATTGCCTTTCCTGACTCATTCTATTTGATTTCTCACACTTCCCATGTCTACTTTCCCAGGACAGACACTGTCCAAAAAAATCTGATCCCCATACAGCAAGTATTACTCAAAAAATGGCTGAGAAACTTATCACAAGCTAATGTGATGGAATAATTTCCTCCATTGAGGTTTTTTCTACTGAGGAATCAAAATTGTGTCAAGTTGACAAAAATTAGCCATCAGAATAATAAACTTTAACAACATTAAGAAAGTTCAGTTATCTAATTACCAAGTTTGGTAATGTGAGTAGAAATGGTTTACATATAGTACAAGGTATTAGATGGTTACCTTAATCATTTGTTTTGAACAGGAACAACTATTTTCACATTGAAATTTTATCAAAGATCAAAATGGAAAGCTTACGTTCTTATAATTAACTATGAAACAGCAAATAAGGTGGAACCAGGGTTTTTCTATTCAACAATGTCTGCTCACGTATGTTATGTCTTTAGTTATATGATTATAGTCTCCACTAAATATTGCTAGAAATTTGTAAGTCAAATAATTTGTAATTGCAAATAAATGGAATCATGATACTGCTCTGTATGCAAATCTTCAGGGTTTCCAACTACTACCTACCTTATAGGTCTTTGCTATACCAGCTTTTATTGATCAGTGATAATTGCTGCCTTGCGAACTTACTGATAAATAAGTTCACTTTCTTTTCTTTTCTTTTTTCTTTCTTTATTTTTTTTTTCAGCTCTTTCTGAATTCTGGCTACCTGTTTCAGCTCAAATGTTCTGGATCAAACTTCTCTTAAAAACTGAGGCTTTCCATCATGCTTCTCATGGCATCTCACTGAATTGCTCTGCTTTTAACTCTGGCAGTTTGTTTAAACCTTCTGGCTCCTTCTTATTATCTGGCTTCAATTCCCTCTGCTGACCTGCACTGAACTACATGATGTCATGAAAATGTTCATCTCCACTGTACTGCACTAACTCCACTAACTGCACCAAAGTCAACTCCACTCAATTAAACTGAGTGAACTGACTCTTTCTCCCTGTGCTGCTATTAAATAGCTATTCCTATTTCTTACTCATTCTGTCAAATCCTTTTTTGGTCCATTACAATTACCTGTCATTTTGGGGATTAAAGTTGTGTACTCAAAGGGCTTGCAGGTGTATACTAAGGGCATGTCTGCATTCCAGCTGGGTCACACAGACCTAAATATCTTTGGATGTGATCAGAGCAGTTATGTTGCTGAATTCAAATTCCTTATTCTTCTAGTGTCCCATAGAAATATAATTAATGAAGAAAGACTGTAGGACAAGGACGACATCAATAACTTATCTGATGTTGCTGGAGAAAAGCTCATGAGACTTCAACTCTATATCAAAGCTGTAAGTCAAATAGGTTATCTTCCTCATAGAACACACCATGTAATATACATAAAATATACACCCATAAAATAGAACACCCATAAAATATACATAAAAGTAACAACGTAACTATGTATATATATATATATATATATATTAATAATTATTGAGAAAAATAGCCATGGATTTGAAGGAGAACATTCAAGAAAATATGGGATAATTTGAATGAGGTTAAAGAAGGAAGATATATTAAAATCTGTAGTTCTCCAGCATGTGGAATGTATTAGTCCAAATTTAGAGATGTTGTATGAGAAAATATAGACAAGATATCAGTGTTCCTAAAACATATAAAGCAAAATAGCATAGTGATAATTTTGTACTGACTATGACTTACAATGCTGTTTGTCCATATTGAAATCAGAAAATTACACTCTTAAAATTATTTTGACCTGTTTTATTTTACTTGTGTAATGTGATACCTACACAATTTCAATTTGAGCTCATGAATGAGCTCTCTGCTTTAGATATGTCTATCAAATGCCATCTCTCTAGAGGTTCTTCCAACATGGTTTAAATGTTGCTCTCGTAAAAGACTAAAACCATTTTAGTACAAAAAATAATAATTTAAAGAAAAAAATCTATCAATCCAACAGGCAGAAAAACAGAAACAATTTCAAGAGTTAAAGATTTCTCATGCAAAGGAGATGCCTATGGGTAACAATGGCTTTATTTGAAGATCCTCAAAGGTTGTTTTCTAACAAGATAAAAGAAAGCTCTATAATCCAAATCTGATCAGAATTATTTCTAGAAGTAAAGGTTTGGATTTTCCCATTTTTCTGCATCTTTATAATGAAAACTTCTTGTATAGTGGTTTTGAAAATAATCATTTCAAAAAATATAAGTATATTATATATTCATATTATAATATATTTATATAATATATGGATATTTCTTTGTAGATAATTTCAACTTCAACAGCTATTACTTCCTCAAAATTAAGCTTGTTTTATTTCATTTGTTGTCTTTTTTCTTCTACTGAAAATAGTTTTTTTCATATATTATATTTCAATTATAGTTCTGCTTCCCCCTACTCCTTCAACCACTGCTCCAGTCAAGATACATAACTTTTATGTCCTGTTTTAAAATAGGCACTTAAGAGATGATAATAATATAAAATAACCTAACCCCCTCAACAAAAAAAAAAAAAACAAATTAGACAAGCACAAAAGAAGCAAACAGAAGACTCAAGGAGAAAGCTCAAAAACATAAAGAAGTATGGCTACACAGATTTTTACACTAAGGAATCCCATAATTGCCCAAAACTGGAAGCCACAATTTTTAAGCCCAGGGCCTGTAAGATAGGAAAAAATCAAAAGCCAAAAAGATTCTATGACTTAACATTGTGAGACAAAAGACCTCCATCCAAAGATGCCTTTAAGTTCATTGTGTGTTAACCATCTATTGCTGGGCATGGGGCTACCCTTAAAAATGATTTCCCAGTGAGACTTTCTTAGAGTAAATTAAGTTTTCATTGACAACTGACTATCCATTGGACATAAATTTAGGGTGTACATCCATTTCTTCTTTAAGCTCCTGGACCCCATTTGATCCAGACTTGTGTAGTCACTGTGCAAGCTGCCTCTCTGTTTACATGGATTTTAGATTACCTTTCAGTGACTCAAAACCTTATAACCACATGTAAATTAAAGAATATATTTGTCTTTCTAGGTCTGAGTTACCTCACTCACAATACTTCCCTCTAGTTACTAACATTCACCTGAAGAGTCTAGCATTTTTTTAAATGTTCCACATTTTCTTTATCTATTGATCCATTGAGGAACATCTAGGTTGTTTTCAATCTCTGGCTATTAAAAATAGAGCAGCAATGAACATGGTTGAACAAGTGACTCTTTAGTAAGTTGGAGAATCCTTTGTTTACATGCTGAAGAGTAAGTAGTGTAGCTGGATCTTCAGATAGATTTCTATTTTCCTGAGGAACAGTGCTGCTAAAATTTACATTTTGACAAATAATGAACAACTGTTCATAATACTCCATATCCTTACATAATAAACTGTCTTGCTTTATTGATCTTGGCCAATCAGATTGGTAAAAGATGATATCAATTTACATTTTCTTGACGATTAAAAATGGTGGAAATTTCTT
Organism: Rattus norvegicus; assembly: GCF_021556685.1. Taxonomy (NCBI): domain Eukaryota; kingdom Metazoa; phylum Chordata; class Mammalia; order Rodentia; family Muridae; genus Rattus; species Rattus norvegicus. The sequence continues at coordinate 85,364,344 of NC_141539.1, read as the reverse complement.
TAGGATTCTCTCAGTTATTCGAGTATCTCTACTAAAAAATTTATTTTATGATTTTTGGCTAATATCCACTTATTAGTGAGTACATACCATGCATATCCTTTTGGGTCTGAGTTACCCCACTCAGAATAATATTTTCTAGTTCCATTCATTTGTCTGCAAAACTCAGGATATCCTCGTTCTTAATAGCTGTGTAGTATTCCATTGTGTAAATGAGCCACATTTTCTGTATCTATTCTTCTGTTGTGGGCCATCTAGGCTGTTTCCAGCTTCTGGCTATCACAAATAAGGATGCTATGAACATAGTGGAACATGTACACCCATGGCGTGATGGGGCATCTTTTGGGAGAATAAATTCTGGAGTGTGAAAAAAGAAAAGAAAAGAATTTTATTTAACTCTATCCTAATTTTTAAATTACGTTATTTGTTGCCCCCCACCCATGGACAGTTTTTTTCTTTTATTTTTTAATATATTTTGGGTATTATACTTGCTCAGATGTGTAGGTGATTAAAAATCATTTCCTACTCTATAGCCTGCAAGTGTTCCTGAGTGATGGTGTCTGGCCAGTACTCTCCAAGTACTAGAGAGGTGGGGATGAGACTGGGCAATGGACAGTAGAAGATAAGAGGAAGAGTCAACATCTGAAGATAGTTACCTGCTTTCCTGGCCAATTTAGAAAGTAGGTTGCTAAGGAAAGCCTGTGGACATTAGCAGCAGAGAAAAGCTATGAGATGGTGTGGTGGGTGGGCTGTAGCAAATCAGTATAATATACTAGAGATTGGGGCAGAAAGAAAGGGGAGGCGACAGCAGGTGTGTATGGGACTGCAGGATTGAATGTGGAAAAGATGCGGGAGCATGAAATCTTAAAGATTGCTTCTCTGGTTTCCTGGCCCTTGTTTTATTTCTTTAGAATTTATATTTAATTCCCATGGATCTAACCCAGGGCATTTGAGAACCACATAAAGAATATTATAATGCTCACCAGTTCACTTAGTGGAAGACAATCAGTTGGATGTTCTCTCTGTTTAAAACATTCCTGTCTTTATAATTTAGATCTCTATTATTTGGCTGAGATTATACTGCACAACTGGGATTGCCTTTCAGACTTTATGAGTAGATGCATCTAATACTCTCTTACAGTTTCTTCCATGGAACTGGTCCCTTGGGCTATGGATAGCGCAGTTCTTATGGATTTAGAGTAGGGGCCATGGTGAAGAGGAATGGAACTTTCCAGAAATAAGAAGTTTGAGGCATCCTCTTTAAATTCTACATTCTTCTGTGGCTGATGTAATGTTGTCTGGGAATATGCCATACAGGATTTCAAGAGAGAGATAGACAGAGAACTGCTAACATTGGCTCATTCAAATTCTATCTCTATGTGCAACAGCATAGTTATCAGCCTCTTCTTATTTAGAAATGGCTGATGTAGAGAGTTCTAATTTAAATCAATTACATAGATGACCAAGGGAAAATTAAAATATGCAGTCTAAGAATAAAACAGTTCTATCGTAGCAACAAAAAGAGAACAACAGTAAAAGGGCCAGCCCTTTTTGAGCTCAGAGTTATGGAGAACCTTGTTCAGATATGAACAAATATAAGTCATTAATTTTACAGAAACTAATAAAAGCAATGCATTATATAAGCATTTTAAATATTTAAAGAATATGCTTCAAATATAGTAACATCAATGTGATTATTAGAACTGGCAGGTGCATTACAAATAACTGAAACCGTGGCATGCTTTATTACAAGCTGGTATTTTGTCTTTAACTGACTTTCTTCAGAATTACACCATGTTTCTCCAGTTTGCTTTTATTTGTGATCATTTGGTTTTAAATAACTCACATTTTTAAAAGCAGATGCAGAAAAGTGTATGCCCAGGTTTGTGAGCGTGTGTGTGTGTGTGAATGTGTTGTGTCCACATGCAAAGCACAGTAAGGTACATCCATGCCAGGATACATCGATGCTGATCTATCCAACCGCCATCAGTTTGCATTTCTTCAGTGACTATTGAAAACCAACAGAAGCACGCGCTTGCCATGACATCTGTTCAGTAAAATCTGAGGCTGAGCGAACAGGTTGGAAAACTAAAAGGTATCACATTGATTAGTCCTCCTGTGGTTAAAGAAAAATTCACAACAGGGCCAAATTTAATCTTTCAGGAGCAGCACGTACATGATGCTCTCTCCAATATGAAACTCTTATGAAAGCAATCTCATGACAATCATTTGGAACTTAATCGATGGCAAAACGTGATTTTTGCCCTTTATATATTAATTTATGCTAATTCACATGCCAAATTTAAGTGAAATAACCTGATAGAATAAGATAATAATATCACAGAGTATTTGAGGGTTTCATTTACTTGTGCTGTATGCCTTAAATAGTAAATACAATACCAAAATGCCATACAAGATTTAAAGAGAGAGATAGACAGAGAACCGCTAACATTGACTCATTCAAATTCTATCTATGTGTACAACAGCATAGTTTTCAGCCTCTTCTTGCTTAGAAAGGACTGATGCAGAGAGTTCTAATTTAAATAAAAAAACGTAGATGACCAAGGGAAAATTAAAATACGCACTCTAAGAATAAAACAGTATGGAATATATTTTATACTAAGGTTAACAATGTCCTAAAATTTGTTTCATTTTGATATCTTCAATTCTGTTTAATTTTCCTATTGTGGATAATCTATTTTACTTCTCATCCAACCAAATCAATTATATCAATATTTTCTATCTATATCAACATTGAAATCAGTGTATCAATACAAATTATAGATATATTGTTATTTTATGTAATCGGATCTGTTGTACAAAAAAAGATCTGGTCATGTTTGCTAGTTTCTATGGTTATCCAGGGAATAGGGAATTTAATATATCCAAGTTTTTACATGAAAAGTCATTTGACCACACAGTGAAAAGTGATGAAGTGCTTATCATTGAAAAGATTACTTGTCTATAATCAAATACTTAAAACTTCTTGGCTGAAACTAAAAACAAACCAAAACTATTTTTTAGTCTATAAGAGGGTCCAGGTAACAAGTCTCCTGACAAAGACAAAAGAAATTTATTCTATTAGAAACCAAACCACAGTTTCAAAGTTACTCTTGTTTACTGAAATTAGGCCAAACCAATCTATCTACCCAATTTCACCTTTAGGGGCATTTAAAAATAATATCTATCTCTGGGCTGGAGAGAGGGCCCAACAGTCAAGAGCACTGGCTTCTCTTTCAGAGAATCGGGATGCAATTTCCAGTCCCCACATAGCAGCCCACAACTATCTGTGATTTCACATATTTTCTGTATTTATTTGATTTTTGTTGATTGTTAATATTTTGTTTTTGAGACAAGTTCTCGTGAAGCAGTGGCTAACCTCAGTCTGGCTATGTAGCTGAGGATGGTGACATTGAACTTTAAATCTTTCAGACTGAATCCAGAGACCTGAGATTGTAGCATTCCGGTGCAGGGCAAGCCTCCTGGTTTATGCAGAACAGGTCCTCATGCATGCTAGAGAAGTACTCTACCAATAGAAGTATATCTTGTGCTCACAAATTAAAGCTTATGTTTCTAGTGACATAAACATAACATTTTCCAAGACAATATTGCCTGCAATGCCTCCTACTTGTATGAAGTTCAATATCCAAGGTGGGGCAAAATGAACTGACAAGATATCTATGTGTAAGGTCACCTCAATTTTGGAAATATACTTAAAGTATAAGATACAGAGATATTAGATAATTTGTAGCAACAAGATGACTCCATGGGTAAAGTCACTTGCCAAAGCAATATGTTCAATCCCAGATTCCATGTAAAGGAAAAAAAAAACATCAAGATGCAATCCTCTGACTTCCCCATGAACACACAGTGGCTAAGATACCCTCAAACACATCATATTCACAGAGAAACAGAATAATAATGCATTAATTATTTAAAATTTTTTGATTCTTTATTACAGAGTTATTAAGAGCTTTCAGTGCAGGTAAGAAATATTTTTCTTTATATAACTAAAATTTTGTAATGTATTGTAATTGACCTTACAGTGTATTTTAAAATATTTATGTTGTTGTATAAATTTAAAACTCATCTTTAAAACAGTAGGGGAAACCCTAATGAAATAAAATAAGCTTTATGTAAACAAAGAGGCAATATCAAGAGTTATGAGAGTATTAGATTCCAGAAGGTGTGTTTTCTGTCTTGTTTATGGCAGTGTAGGCTGATATTAGTGGGCTTGTGGTTTATCTAAAAGAGACTAAACATATGCTCTTGTATTGCAGTGGAAATCTGCTAATATTTACTCCTAAAACCATTTGCGCAAGTTCAATATGAAACACAAGTGTTCCATACTGCTTCCTACTCTGTGATGAGCAAAAATATTCCCCAAGCTGCTGTGAATACCAGTTAAATTCTTGCAACAGTGAAAGCAGCCAGAAAGGAAATTTTCTGCCATGCAAATCACACAGAAACTCAGTAAAACAAACAAATAAACAAATAAGACATCTATTCTAGAAGCAGGCAATAATATAACACCACAGACAACAGACTTCTGGGAACAAATGGGGTCTCTATACCAACCAGGGACAGATTTGCATCTCTGTTGGTATTGAGCTGAGAACCTGTGAGTCACACCGTTACAGAAGGAAGATATGGGTGAACATGGTAGAACACATAACCAGAATTTCGCTTTATCTCCTGATTACCAGCAGGGATCTTACTCTTTACGATCTTTTCCGGTGAGTGTTTGATGGTCTAACTGTAGAATCTGATGGAGGTGAGCAGATTTTCTTCCCCACAGAAACTCTCAATATAAAATTGTACATGCATTCTCACCTCCATTGTCTTCAAATGATATATTTAATTTTCCTATCCAAGAAACCCAGTTAAGACACAAATATTTGTGAAATGTTTGTTTATTGTAGGGTTAGTTTTATTTTTCTACTTGTGGCTTCACTTCATGCTTCATTTAGTTAATATTTGCTTAGCTCTCAGGACATGTAATAAGATATATAAGATAAAGTTACATGGCCTCTTTCTCATGGAGCCATCCCAGTTGGAATTGTGGCTCAAAGAATGAATATTTTGCTGTTTCAACATTCATATTTATTATATTCACACAATATAAGTGTATATCCCCTGTAATGTATTCAGATGATCTGTAATTTAACTGTTTGATTTTTTATTTTGAATGCATATTTACTATATTATAGTACTGTTATTTGTTACTAAATTGGCACAATTTATTATCTCTGTTAAAAATAAAATTCACAGCCACTATGCTTTTTAAAATACTTTTTATGGATTTCCTAGAGCTTGTTGGGGATAGCTCATAGATGGCCTCTAAATTACTCAGTGTCTCACTGGAACATGCCAAATACATAGTTAGTGGGAGGCATGACTGTGCATGTGCAGATAGCCTTTTAAATGTCATTGGAATGACACTAAATATGTTAATCTTTTATGAGGTTTGATCAAATTCTAATTCTATAACTACTGCATTGTACAATTTCTGTTTGCTTTAAATTATCATTTTCCCAATTATAATAACTTTAAAAAGTACAAGTCGAAAATATCATTTATTTAGCTTGTCATGTAAATCTTCATATTTTTCCAAATATGCAAATCATTATACTAATCAGTTTGTATCTTCTCTGCTGTGTTTTAAGGCAGAACAATCACTGAAGACACATGACACACACTTCAAAAGTTCAAAGTTCATAACAAGGTACTTGCATAGGAATTTACTGCAATGAAATTTTAAGTTGAAAATGCAATTCATAGAAAAACAAGCTTCAGGCTGGAGAGATGCTCAGTGGTTAAGAGCACTGACTGCTCTTCCAGACGTCCTGAGTTCAATTCCCAGCAACCACATGGTAGCTCACAACCATCTGTAATGGGATTCAATGCTCTCTTCTGGTGTGTCTGAAGACAGCTACAGTGTACTTATATATAATAAACAAATAAATAAATAAATAAATAAATAAATAAATAAATAAATAATTTTAAGAAAAAGAAAATGCAATTCATAAGGAAATGTAGTGTTCATTTTAAAACTAAATGCAATGCACAAGTATTTAAGTTATGAGTGATGTGTATCATTCAATGTTATTGACAGTGATTATAATATTAAGTTCTTTGTAAACTGTTCTTATCAATTGTCACTTAGTCATTTGAGTTTTGTACTTAATGTAAAGTTAATGTGTTATAATGCTATTAATTAATGGACACTTCAGTCATCTTAAGAGGACTATCTGCTTACTAGTGAGAAAAAACATCAATTGCATAAGCTCTATACTGTCACTATCTTTTAAATATAATTTTACTCACAATATTTTGAGTATCTTACTTTTAAACAGTAATTGAATGACTATCAAGATATTAAACTCTCTTCATAGATCAAAAGGAATGAAAATGTATCAAATACCAATTTTGCTTCATAAAATCAATCTTTTTTTTTATTAACTTGAGTATTTCTTATATACATTTCGAGTGTTATTCCCTTTCCCGGTTTCCGGGCAAACATCCCCCTCCCCCCTCCTCTTCTTTATGGGTGTTCCCCTCCCAACCCTCCCCCCATTGCGGCCCTCCCCCCAACAATCTAGTTCACTGGGGGTTCAGTCTTAGCAGGACCCAGGGCTTCCCCTTCCACTGGTGCTCTTACTAGGATATTCATTGCTACCTATGAAGTCAGAGTCCAGGGTCAGTCCATGTATAGTCTTTAGGTAGTGGCTTAGCCCTGGAAGCTCTGGTTGCTTGACATTGTTGTATATATGGGGTCTCAAGCCCCTTCAAGCTCATCCAGTTCTTTCTCTGATTCCTTCAACGGGGGTCCTATTCTCAGTTCAGTGGTTTGCTGCTGGCATTCGCCTCTGTATTTGCTGTATTCTGGCTGTGTCTCTCAGGAGCGATCTACATCTGGCTCCTGTCAGTCTGCACTTCTTTGCTTCATCCATCTTGTCTAATTGGGTGGCTGTATATGTAAGGGCCACATGTGGGGCAGACTCTGAATGGGTGTTCCTTCAGTCTCTGTTTTAATCTTTGCCTCTCTCTTCCCTGCCAAGGGTATTCATGTTCCCCTTTTAGAGAAGGAGTGAAGCATTCACATTTTGATCATCCGTCTTGAGTTTCATGTGTTCTAGACATGTAGGGTAATTCAAGCATTTGGGCTAAAAGCCACTTATCAATGAGTGCATACCATGTATGTCTTTCTGTGATTGGGTTAGTTCACTCAGGATGATATTTTCCAGTTCCAACCATTTGCCTACGAATTTCATAAAGTCATTGTTTTTGATAGCTGAGTAATATTCCATTGTGTAGATGTACCACATGTTCGGTATCCATTCCTCTGTTGAAGGGCATCTGGGTTCTTTCCAGTTTCTGGCTATTATAAATAAGGCTGCGATGAACATAGTGGAGCACGTGTCTCTTTTATATGTTGAGGCATCTTTTGGGTATATGCCCAAGAGAGGTATAGCTGGATCCACAGGCAGTTCAATGTCCAATTTTCTGAGGAACCTCCAGACTGATTTCCAGAATGGTTTTACCAGTCTGCAATCCCACCAACAATGGAGGAGTGTTCCTCTTTCTCCACATCCTCGCCAGCATCTGCTGTCCCCTGAGTTTTTGATCTTAGCCATTCTCACTGGTGTGAGGTGAAATCTAAGGGTTGCTTTGATTTGCATTTCCCTTATGACTTAAGATGTTGAACATTTCTTTAGGTGTTTCTCAGCCATTCAGCATTCCTCAGCTGTGAATTCTTTGTTTTGCTCTGAACCCCATTTTTTAATAGGGTTATTTGTTTCCCTGTGGTCTAACTTCTTGAGTTCTTTGTATATTTTGGATATAAGGCCTCTACCTGTTGTAGGATTGGTAAAGATCTTTTCCCAATCTGTTGGTTGCCGTTTTGTCCTAACCACAGTGTCCTTTGCCTTAAGAAGCTTTGCAGTTTTATGAGATCCCATTTGTCGATTCTTGATCTTAGAGCGCAAGCCATCGGTGTTTTGTTCAGGAAATTTTTTCCAGTGCCCATGTGTTCCAGATGCTTCCCTAGTTTTTCTTCTATTAGTTTGAGTGTGCTGTTTTGATGTGGAGGTCCTTGATCCACTGGGACTTAAACTTTGTACAGGGTGATAAGCATGGATCGATTTGCATTCTTCTACATGTTGACCTCCAGTTGAACCAGCACCATTTGCTGAAAATGCTATCTTTTTTCCATTGGATGGTTTTGGCTCCTTTGTCAAAAATCAAGTGACCATAGGTGTGTGGGTTCATTTCTGGGTCTTCAATTCTATTCCATTGGTCTATCTGTCTGTCTCTGTACCAATACCATGCAGTTTTTATCACTATTGCTCTGTAATACTGCTTGAGTTCAGGGATAGTGATTCCCCCTGAAGTCCTTTTATTGTTGAGGATAGCTTTAGCTATCCTGGGTTTTTTGTTATTCCAGATGAATTTGCAAATTGTTCTGTCTAACTCTTTGAAGAATTGGATTGGTATTTTGATGGGGATTGCATTGAATCTGTAGATTGCTTTTGGTAAAATGGCCATTTTTAGTATATTAATCCTGCCAATCCATGAGCATGGGAGATCTTTCCATCTTCTGAGGTCTTCTTCAATTTCTTTCCTCAGTGTCTTGAAGTTCTTATTGTACAGATCTTTTACTTGCTTGGTTAAAGTCACACCGAGGTACTTTATATTATTTGGGTCTATTATGAAGGGTGTCGTTTCCCTAATTTCTTTCTCGGCTTGTTTCTCTTTTGTATAGAGGAAGGCAACTGATTTATTTGAGTTAATTTTATACCCAGCCACTTTGCTGAAGTTGTTTATCAGCTTTAGTAGTTCTCTGGTGGAACTTTTGGGATCACTTAAATATACTATCATATCATCTGCAAGTAGTGATATTTTGACCTCTTCTTTTATGATCTGTATCTCCTTGATCTCCTTTTGTTGTCTGATTGCTCTGGCTAGAACTTCAAGAACTATATTGAATAAGTAGGGAGAGAGGGGGCAGCCTTGTCTAGTCCCTGATTTTAGTGGGATTGCTTCAAGTTTCTCTCCATTTAGTTTAATGTTAGCAACTGGTTTGCTGTATATGGCTTTTACTATGTTTAGGTATGGGCCTTGAATTCCTATTCTTTCCAGGACTTTTATCATGAAGGGGTGTTGAATTTTGTCAAATGCTTTCTCAGCATCTAATGAAATGATCATGTGGTTCTGTTCTTTCAGTTTGTTTATATAATGGATCACGTTGATGGTTTTCCGTATATTAAACCATCCCTGCATGCCTGGGATGAAGCCTACTTGATCATGGTGGATGATTGTTTTGATGTGCTATTGAATTCGGTTTGCCAGAATTTTATTGATTATTTTTGCGTCGATATTCATAAGGGAAATTGGTCTGAAGTTCTCTTTCTTTGTTGTGTCTTTGTGTGGTTTAGGTATAAGAGTAATTGTGGCTTCGTAGAAGGTATTCGGTAGTGATCCATCTGTTTCAATTTTGTGGAATAGTTTGGATAATATTGGTATGAGGTCTTCTATGAAGGTTTGATAGAATTCTGCACTAAACCAGTCTGGACCTGGGCTCTTTTTGGTTGGGAGACCTTTAATGACTGCTTCTATTTCCTTAGGAGTTATGGGGTTCTTTAAATGGTTTATCTGTTCCTGATTTAACTTTGATATCGGGTATCTGTCTAGGAAATTGTCCATTTCCTGAAGATTTTCAAGTTTTGTTGAATATAGGTTTTTACAGTAAGATCTGATGACTTTTTGAATTTCCTCTGAATCTGTAGTTATGTCTCCCTTTTCATTTCTGATTTTGTTAATTTGGACACACTCTCTGTGTCCTCTCGTTAGTCTGGCTAAGGGTTTATCTATCTTGTTGATTTTCTCAAAGAACCTACTTTTGGTTCTGTTGATTCTTTCTATGGTCCTTTTTGTTTCTACTTGGTTGATTTCAGCTCTGAGTTTGATTATTTCCTGCCTTCTACTCCTCCTGGGTGTATTTGCTTCTTTTTGTTCTAGAGCTTTTAGGTGTGCTGCCAAGCTGCTGACATATGCTCTTTCCTGTTTCTTTCTGCAGGCACTCAGTGCTCTGAGTTTTCCTCTTAGCACAGCTTTCATTGTGTCCCATAAGTTTAGGTATGTTGTACCTTCATTTTCATTAAATTCTAAAAAGTTTTTAATTTCTTTCTTTATTTCTTCCTTGACCAGGTTATCATTGAGTAGAGCATTGTTCAATTTCCATGTATATGTGGGCATTCTTCCCTTATTGTTATTGAAGACCAGTTTTAGGCCGTGGTGGTCCGATAGCACGCATGGGATTATTTCTATCTTTCTGTACCTGTTGAGGCCCGTTTTTTGAACAAATATATGGTCAATTTTGGAGAAAGTACCATGAGGAGCTGAGAAGAAGGTATATCCTTTTGCTTTAGGATAGAATGTTCTATAAATATCCGTTAAGTCCATTTGGCTCATGACTTCTCTTAGTCTGTCGACATCACTGTTTAATTTCTGTTTCCATGATCTGTCCATTGATGAGAGTGGGGTGTTGAAATCTCCCACTATTATTGTGTGAGGTGCAATGTGTGTTTTGAGCTTTAGTAAGGTTTCTTTTACATATGTAGGTGCCCTTGTATTTGGGGCATAGATATTTATGATTGAGAGTTCATCTTGGTGGATTTTTCCTTTGATGAATATGAAGTGTCCTTCCTTATCTTTTTTGATGACTTTTAGTTGAAAATTGATTTTATTTGATATTAGAATGGCTACTCCAGCTTGCTTCTTCTGACCATTTGCTTGGAAAGTTGTTTTCCAGCCTTTCACTCTGAGGTAGTGTCTGTCTTTGTCTCTGAGGTGTGTTTCCTGTAGGCAGCAGAATGCAGGGTCCTCACTGCGTATCCAGTTTGTTAATCTAATTCTTTTTATTGGGGAGTTGAGGACATTGATGTTGAAAGATATTAAGGAATAGTAATTATTGCTTCCTGTTATATTCATATTTGGATGTGAGGTTATGTTTGTGTGCTTTCATTCTCTTTGTTTTGTTGCCAAGACGATTAGTTTCTTGCTTCTTCTAGGGTATAGCTTGCCTCCTTATGTTGGGCTTTACCATTTATTATCCTTTGCAGTGCTGGATTTGTAGAAAGATATTGTGTAAATTTGGTTTTGTCATGGAATATCTTGGTTTCTCCATCTATGTTAATTGAGAGATTTGCAGGATACTGTATCCTGGGCTGGCATTTGTGTTCTCTTAGGGTCTGTATGACATCAGTCCAGGATCTTCTGGCCTTCATAGTTTCTGGCGAGAAGTCTGGTGTGATTCTGATAGGTCTGCCTTTATATTTTACTTGACCTTTTTCCTTTACTGCTTTTAATATTCTTTCTCTATTTTGTGCGTTTGGTGTTTTGACAATTATGTGACGGGAGGTGTTTCTTTTCTGGTCCAATCTATTTGGAGTTCTGTAGGCTTCTTGTATGTCTATGGGTATCTCTTTTTTTAGGTTAGGGAAGTTTTCTTCTATGATTTTGTTGAAGATATTTACTGGTCCTTTGAGCTGGGAGTCTTCACTCTCTTCTATACCTATTATCCTTAGGTGTGATCTTCTCATTGAGTCCTGGATTTCCTGTATGTTTTGGACCAGTAGCTTTTTCTGCTTTACATTATCTTTGACAGTTGAGTCAATGGTTTCTATGGAATCTTCTGCTCCTGAGATTCTCTCTTCCATCTCTTGTATTCTGTTGGTGAAGCTTGTATCTACAGCTCCTTGTCTCTTCTTTTGGTTTTCTATATCCAGGGTTTTTTCCATGTGTTCTTTCTTCATTGCTTCTATTTCCATTTTTAATTCCTTCAACTGTTTGATTGTGTTTTCCTGGAATTCTTTCAGGGATTTTTGTGATTCCTCTCTGTAGGCTTCTATTTGTTTATTAATGTTTTCCTGTGTTTCCCTAAGGGAGTTCTTCATGTCTTTCTCGAAGTCTTCCAGCATCATGATCAAATATGATTTTGAAACTAGATCTTGCTTTTCTGATGTGTTTGGATATTCCATGTTTGTTTTGGTGGGAGAATTGGGCTCCGATGATGGCATGTAGTCTTGGTTTCTGTTGCTTGGGTTCCTGCGCTTGCCTTTCGCCATCAGATTATCTCTAGTGTTACTTTGTTCTGCTATTTCTGACAGTGGCTAGACTGTCCTATAAGCCTGTGTGTCAGGAGTGCTGTAGATCTGTTTTCCTCTCTTTCAGTCAGTTGTGGGGACAGAGTGTTCTGCTTTCGGGCGTGTAGTTTTTCCTATCTACAGGTCTTCAGCTGTTCCTGTGGGCCTGTGTCTTGAGTTCACCAGGCAGCTTTCTTGCAGCAGAAAAGTTGGTCTTACCTGTGGTCCTGAGGCTCAAGTTCGCTCGTGGGGTGCTGCCCACGGGCTCTCTGCAGAGTCAGCAACCAGGAAGATATGCGCCGCCCCTTTTGGGAGTTTCAGTGCACCAGGGCTCCAGATGGCCTTTGGTGTTTTCCTCTGGCGTCTGAGATGTGTGTGCAGAGAGCAGTCTCTTCTGGTTTCCCAGGCTTGTCTGCCTCTCTGAAGGTTTAGCTCTCCCTCCCACGGGATTTGGGTGCAGAGAACTGTTTATCCGGTCTGTTTCCTTCAGGTTCTGGGGGTGTCTCAGGCAGGGGTCCTGGGCCCTCCCCCACGGGAGCCCAGAGGCCTTATACAGTTTCCTCTTGGGCCAGGGATGTGGATAGGGGTGGGCAGTGTTGGTGGTCTCTTCAGCTCTGCAGCCTCAGGAGTGCCCACCTGACCAGGCGGTTGGGTCTCTCTCTCACGGGGTGATAAAATCAATCTTTTAAAAATGTATTTGTTCTTCTTTAAAATGCTATAAAGATACTCTTATGTAAGTTCACAGATACACACCTCATTCCATAAGCTCAAGGTACTTTAGTTGCTGTGCTGCAGTATTAATTACAGTTATTTTTACATTTTCTTTTCTTTTTATTTTTTATTCACTTTACATCCTGATCATAGTTCTTTCCCTCCTCTCTTTCTACCTTTATAAATCCTGACCCTTATACCCCTTTCCTTCTCTTCAGAGAAGAGGAGAGTCCATTGGCTGCTGCACCACCCTGGGATATCTAGTTCCAGCAGGAAACGATATATCTTCTTCTCCCCAGGAGGCCCAAGCAGGCAGTCCAGGAATGGAGAAAATTATCCAATGGCAGACAATAGAGACATAGACATCCCCCACTCCTCTTGTTAGAGGACCCACATGAAGTCCTCGCTGCACGTTTGCTACAAATGTGTGAGGGGGTCTAGGTCCAGCTCCCCCATCCTCTCTGGTTGATGGCCTTGGTTCTGTGAGCCCTATGGTCCCAGGTTAGTTGAACCTGTGGGTGTTCCTATGTTGCAGTTGAGGACTCTTAATTTCTCACTTCTATCCACCACTCTTCCATAATACTCCCTGGGCTCCCCCTGATGCTACCTCTGGGTCTCTGCATCTGCTTTTCTCCACTGCTAGATGAAGCCTCTTAGGAGTCAGTTATGCTAGGTTCCTCTCTGCAAGCATACCAGAGCATCATTTATAGTGTAGGATTTTGCTTTCTTACATGGGATGCATCTCAAATTAGACCACCGATTGGTTGGCTGTTCTTTCAGTCTTTGCTCCATCTTTAGTTCTGCATACCTTGTAGGCAAGACAATTTTGGGTTGAAGGTTTTGTGGGTGGATTGATGTTTGCCCCCCTCCTGTGGAAGTCCTGCCTGGTTAAAGGAGTTGGCCAATACAGACTTTAGGTCAATTTCTGGTAGGAAATTCAGCTAGAGTTACCCCCATAGACTCCCGGTATCCTCTCCTGTCCCAGGCCATCACCAGAGATGCACTCCCTCCAACTTCAAGTAATGACCATTATCATCCCCAGTCCTCTGTCACGCTTCCCTGTCTCCCCCTTATCACTATTCCTTTTTTGTTCTTCAGCTCCTCTATTACCCAGTTCCCTCTCTCCAACCCCCCTAATGACTATTTAGTTTCTCATTCTGAGTGAGCTTTGTGCATCTTCCACCTTGTTAACTAGCTTTCTTTGGATCTATGGCTTGTAGCATGGTTGCCCTGCACTTCATGGCTAATGTCCACTTATAAGTAAGTACATACATTATGTGTCTTTCCGGCCCTGGGTTACCTCACTCAGGATGATATTCTCATTTTCCATCAATTTACCTGCAAAATTCACAATGTCATTGTTTTTAATACCTGAATGGTATTCCAGTGTATAATTGTACCTCATTTTCTTTATCCACTTGACAGTCAAGGGACATCTGTGTTGTTTCCACTTTCTGGCTACTAGGAATAAACCTGCTATGAACACAGTTGAGTAGGTGTGTCCTTGTAATATAGTGGGGTATCTTGTGGGTGTATGTCTAGGAGAGGTATGGCTATGTCTTAAGGTAAAACGTCCCAGTTTTCTGAGAAAGCACTAAACTGGTTTTCAGAGTAGTTATACAAGTTAGTACTCCCAGCAACAGTGGAAGAGTGTTTTTCTTGTTCCTTATCATCACCGTCATCTACTATTACTTGTGGTTTTGAACTTGGCAAATCTGACAGGTGTCAGATGGAATCTCAGCATCATTTTGATTTGCTTTTTCCTGATGACTAAGGATGTTGAACTTTCCTTTAAGTGTTTGTCATGAGAGATTCCTTTGCTAAGAATTTTCTGTTTAGCGCTATACCACATTTTTAAATTGGGTTATTTGGATTGTTGTTGTGTGATTTCTTGAATTCTTTATCAATTTTGGATATTAGTCTTCTGTCTAATGTGGGATAGGGGAATATACTTTCCCAATTTGTGGTCTGTAATTTTTGTCTTACTGACAGTGTCCTTTGCCTTACAGAAACTATTCAGTTTCATGAGGTGCCATTTATCGATTGTTGATCTTAGAGCCTGAGCCACTGGTGTTCTGTTCAGGAAACTGTCTCTTGTACCAGTGATTTCAATGATATTCCAGACTTTCTGTTCTATGATATTCAGTATATCTGGTTGTATGTTGAGGTCTTTGATAGACTTGGACTTGAGTTTTGTGAAGAATGATAGCTCTGGATGTGTATGCATTCTTCAACATGCAGATATCCAGTTAGATGTCATCATTTGTTGAAGGTGCTTTCTTTTTCCACTGTATGGTTTTGCTTTCTTTGTCAAAAATCAATTATATGTAGGTATGTAGGTTTATTACAGGGTCTCCTGAGATATATTAAGACCTTGTGAGGCTAATGGTATGGCTTAATATTTAAGTTCTTCTGTAGAGGACAGCTTTCTTTCCTAGCACCTGTAACTCCTGTGCTGTGCTCTTATCTGAATTCTATTGGTGGGGCACACAAGTGGTACACACACACACACACACACACACACACACACACACACACACATATATATATATATATGAAATAGATATAAATTGTTAAAAATAAAATAACCCATTGTATTATTGGCACATTTTTAATTCTTTCCAGTAAAAAGCTGATTCCAGTTTCTGCTTTTGCTTTCAGGGAGCTCAAATCTAGTCTGTATATAAGTGGGTTAGGAGGAAAAGCAGCATGTTCTTTATTGGTCAAGAAGTGTATGCTGCAATGAGGTTGGCAATGCCAGTAAGACAGATTAAGGAACCAAAAAGGTTTAAGTAGAAAAGGTGGATGGGTCGTTTTAGTGCTGGAGGGATAGCTCCCTCAAAGACATAAGGGAATGTAAGAGTTTTAGACACCAACAAAAATAAATGGCTGAAATGTCAGAGGAGTAGTGCTCACTGGTTTACACACTTTTAACATATAAATTCAATGCTTAGATCCCACCATACCTTCATGTCCATGCATAATTTTACTGAGATTGACCGAAGAATGCAAAGCAAAACCAAACCAAAGCAAAATGAAGCAAACATCAACTATGCCAGGAAATAAAGAAGACATAACTCTGTCCATTATTAGTTAGTCAGACTGGAGGATTCTGACTTCTAATATATTTTATCATCAGGTTTAGGCACTTTTTATAATTACAACTGTAGTCATATTCAAATGTATCCCATTCTTTGTAGATAAAAGAGTAAAACAAAACCAAACAGAACGAAACAAAACCCATTCTTTAAACCTCCATAAAGGCTTTTCTTCTCTCAAGAACCTGTTACCATTTGAGCAAAATACACCATGTGCTGTAAAACAGTTAAAATGCCTAAGTATTATTTTTCTTTAATTCATATTTGCTCCTCTTGAACTTATCACCATTTTACTACTTTCAAAGTTTTTAATCACTGTTAGTGGTTATTTATTTTAGAGTGTCACAGAAAAAAATTTTCTGGGCTGTTGGACAGATTCATAAGAAACCTTGTGCACAAATATTTCTCAAATTAGGTTGAAATAAATGAGAAATTAGTAACTTAGAAAATGCATTTAAAAATTAAACTTGCCCATCCATGAAGAGACAGAGAATTTAGTGACTACTGGGACAGCTCTTACACTTTACCTATCTTTTGGCATGTATATTTTAAAGTGAATTTGCATTCAACTAACACGAGGGATTTTACAGATGACTGATGTCTGTGAAAATGAGATTTCTCCCCTGAACTTGCTTTAATTAAAATGCTGTAAGTAAGGGAGCATTTTAATGTGCCAATCTCCGTATTTGGTTAGAACTAGCTTCCTAGAAAACGTATGCTTAGGTTTGCATATTAAAGAGTTCTGTCGTACAGAGCCTACTGTTTATATCTGATGTACTTACTTAACACTTTGGCTAATTTTTCAATTAAATAATTCTGAATAAATGAACCTTAAAAGAATAAAATAAGTTTTCAATGTTTCACATATTTTTTTATTTTTATTTTTGCTATATGTCTAGTTTTAATATTCTATAAATTATTCATATACATATATACCAAGGAACATTAAACTGAACATGACTTCGATGTTTAGTCTCAAAAGATAGCATTTTAAGTAACTTTGAATCTATTTACTTCTAGCATCTCAAACCTTGGAAGCAGTGCATCCTTGTACCCATGCTCATGAAGATATTTTCTCCAAGGCTGATTTGCCTCACAGTTTCAGATCATCAGGCTAATAGCCATTAAATAAAATAACAAACTATTCTCTTATAATAATCCCTTATGGATAACATCAATAATACCTTGTTTAGGGTATATACATATTCATTTAATCATTGTAATAGATAATCAGAATATATGTTAGCCATTTGTAAATATTTTGATTCATATCTAAACATCCTCTCCCTACTGCAATCAAATTTTATATTTTGTCTGTTTATATCACCTAATTTCAAAGACAGTTCTTTCTTTTAGCTATTCTGTAATTTGAGAATTTTAAAGATGTCTATCACAGAACTATAAGCCTCATTTTCTCTCTTGATAGAAAGATAGAAAAGATATGTGTAATATCTAAACACATAGCTGCTGAGAAGAAAATGCTTTTGTCTTGGGGAAGATATTCATAAAATTGTCAAGTTAAGATTTGTTTCCTCCTGTGCCTGATCCTGTAGAGCTGGACTGTTTTAGCTCAGACAGATTCAGAAGAACTGACTGAATTAAAGTTATATCTTCTGGTCAATTTGACTCAAGACCTGAGGAAGAAGATGTGTTCTAGGGTCCACCATAGTGACAGGAAAAGAACAATTCTTACCGAGGAAGTGCTATTTCCTACCAAAAACCATTGTTTTACAAACCATCATTTCAAGTCCCTGGAAGTTTGTTTCACCACAAAGTCTATCAGCTTACTATTAACAGCAATGGTAGAAGCTGCTCGGGTAGTCTGCAATCACAGTAGATTCTAGAACTGACTGTCTAAAATACTCATGTCCACCTGCCCTCTATTCTGCAGTCCTTACCACAGGTACCTATTGATTCTAAAAATAGCTGAAGACTTTGATCACAACAAAAAATTTCCTCAGCATCATGGGTTGGTTTATGTACAGCTTACAAGATCCCCATGGACAGCTTCCTGCCGGGATCTAGTCTATATATTGCATGGGTGTTTGCTAGACTTAGCACCTTGATTTCCACTAAAATGTTCTTTGACTTTGATAAGGGGAAAAGGATGAAAGCACTTCGTGGCCCTGACAGACACAGGGCCACCAAAGCAAATAAAGATTTGAATCAAGTGTAGTTTTTAAGAGAATAGCACCATTGGTGGTATGATTTTTCTCCTGGATGTGTTCATTGAAGACAAGGTGAGAAGCATTGTTTTAGTTTGTGACAATTTAAAGTAGTTGTGTAAGATGTATTGAACTTCTCTGTAGATTAGTAAACTTCTCAATAAATCAGGTACAAGGTTGAAAAAAAAAAAAAAAAAAAAAGAAAGCACTTCGTGTGTTTGATACCTGTCTACTCTCCTTTCTTGAATCCTAAAATATAATTGCCAAGCCCTGAAGCTAGTCAGCCAATGACGGGCACAAAATAATATTTCAAATTAAACTAAGAAGTTTATAAGAAGATAAGAGAGTACTCTACTTGGGCTCAACCAGAATAAAGGCTGAGGTCACTCAGTATGAACAACACTGCAGTTTGTAGAAATTAGAAATCAGCCGTGTCTTGATGTTTTATATTTAGATCCAATCACTGCTGACTATTTAAATATCACTTTCCAGACGAAGTATTGTACAACCCTTTCTTTTGTCGGAGATAACATTTACTGAAGCATGACTGGCGGCGGTAGTACAGGAGTCATGAGCAGTGTTCGTCCCTTGATGTTGGTAGCGCAATGAGCCGGGCTCAGATGTAACAGTCTCTGGGCAGCAGAAGGAGCAGCTTTTTCGATAGCACAGCCAAGCATGTTCTTTTCAAAAGCATTTTCAATGAATCTTAGTTAATTACTTCTGAAATTAGAATGCAAAATAGTTTTCCCAAAGTATTTTTTAAAACTATAGATCTCATTTTCTTTATAATGTTTCACAGTAACAATAAAATTAATTTGAAATGACTGGATTTAATAGTTATTATGAGCTGTTTATAACAGATTGATTTGCCAGTGTCTCCTCTATGTACAAGTTTCTAACTTACAGTCCTATCGTATCACATCTCATTATTATAACAAGGCTACCCATTCCTCCCTTGATCCTAGGCCTGGTTCATCAGCTATATACAGACCTCTTCCTATCCTCTTCATTCCAACACAAAGTGGATGGACAGTGACCTGTTAATGAGGCAAGGGCACTGAAAAGTGACCCAGCATCAGAGAGTGGCATGTTCGTATGCCAGAGAAACTAGCATGATTTCAACCTGAATGGAAGGCATCTCTTTCCTATCTTGCTTTCATGTTAAAGAGAAGAGAAAGAGATCAGATGAGGTACCATCATTATTTTCTCTACCACAGGTAGTCATGGAAACCAACAAGACTCCTCAAGTTAATAGGCTCCAAAGAAAGTCTTCATTTCACATGTCCACCAGTCGTAGTAGCAGCTTTTTCCCACTTCATGTTTTTACTCCACACTGAAGTGATGTGACCATTTCAAATGAGCATGAAGCAGTCCAACAGACTAGCAGGAGAATAGACTCAGAAATATTTTATGCACGTGCCTCAGAGATTCCACAAGAGACACTGTCCGAGAGAAGCACACCAGGCAGCGAGTTCTTTTTCTGATGCTGTGTCACACTGGAGTCTTCTTCTGCTCATACACCTAGAAGCCATTTGTGCCATTCTCAGCCATGGTGACTTTGACAGCATCACATATCCTCTGACTTGCCAGGAACTAAATCATGTAGACTTCTATTTCTTTTCCTCAAAGGAAGCCAATGCTCACTGTGGCACTACCCAAGTTTCAGTTTACCATCTAGTTATTTTGTCTGATAACACAGTGCATTCTTGAAGACTAAGAGAAAAACAAAGACTTTCCTGGATGTGTCACAGGGCTCCATCACAAGGAGGCAGAAGGTATCCTCAAGGCTCCACCGAGTTGGGACAGCGTCTTTGGAATGTGTTTCTGCCATCTTCCACTGTTTCTCAGTGCAGTGCTACAGGCTGCACTTCACTCCTCAAACCAAATAGCAGAAGCGGGAAATGTTAGAACAGAAATCATTTAAAAATATCCAACCAAATAAGTTCATCTTTTAAATGTAAGCAAAAATACTCAAAATAGAGAGATTTTTGCTTTTCTAAGGGATAATATTTTCTTCCCCCAACCCCGTCCTTTCCTGTACTGGAAATGTACATGGTATTCAAACATAAGCCAGTCACAAAGTAAATACAAAAAGGGAAACAGACTTTAATGTAGATAAAAATAAAATTTCCTGATTATCCATAGATTAATTAACAGCCATATTAAGGTTGTTATCCACCCAGGCAGGCTAAAAAAATGGTTATTATGTCATTTCTCTATTCTGGTAATCACTTATTTACCTATTTATGTTTTACTTCCCCACTGCCTTTTCCTTAACTCAATGAAACTCTTAGACCAATGTGATTCGAGAGTCCACAGTAGCACATGTGAACCATAGGTCTGAAATACCACCTCTCAGAAGTCTAGGCGGAAGTTGTCAGGCATCTTCCAAAGAAAAGGAAATGGTGTTTATATGTATGTCTATAAGAAAAATAGTATCATGAATACTATTATATAGGTTAAATGACTAATTGTAACAAGGTTCCTGTTTCTCTTTTAAATCCTCTCTTATCCAATTTGTAGATATTTTAATTTGTATGGTCATCAGTGACATAAGCAATCGTACATCTTTGACTTATTGTAAATAAAATTATTCTTTTAATGGGTGTTTTCCTCCTATGAAGTTTGTGGAAATGCATGGGTGACTAACATTTTCTTTTAATGCAATCTAAATCCTAATTATTCAGGAAATATAAATACTTATATTTTCTCATCATAGTTCTATTAGAAACATGCAATACTCATTAAATAATAAAAACATCATGTGCCTTTCTTATTGGTCTACAATGATTATATAGCACACACTGCATTTATTTCTTAAATAATTAAAGTATGTGCTAGTGTAATGGAGAACAAGTATAAAATCTCATTAGTTTATTGTTTGCTTTTTTTAGTCATTTGTCTTTCACTTTTATTTTCTGAGTACTTACATTTTTTATCTAAAATTCTGAGTATTTCTGCATTGTACAAAAAGTTTTGATACTCCATTTATCTTTTTTCTATGTTCAGCATTACAAGTGTCCCTAGATCTAGCTTACTTTTTCTAAAATAAATGGCATTTTTATTGCAGTATTTCTTCAACCTCTTGACACACGTTTGTGATTCCTACTCCTTCTCTTAGAATGTTAGTGTCAGTAGAGAACTGAGTTTTCTTCTTGAGGTCCTGAGATCAAATCCCAGCAACCACATGGTGGCCCACAATCATCTGTAATGAGATCTGATGCCCTCTTCTGGTGTGTAAAAGATAGCTACAGAGTATGTATATACATTAAATAAATAAATACAAATAAACAAACAAACCCAAAAATCATGTAGAACAGAAATCTTGTCCTTTGACAAAGTTAATTTATTTTGTCTTAAAAACAGAATAGTCATTCCAATAATTTTAGGTCCATTTCATTAATTTTTCCAAGGTTTTAACTTTCTGTAACAAATTTCAAAAAACAGTTCCCAATTTGTGGATGAAGCCTACAGTCTCAGCACTCAGGAGTCAACAGAGGCGGAGTTGATCACTTGGGACCAGCCTGAGCTGAGCGGGACTCTCTCACAAAAATAAAGTGAAGCAATTCAGTTACTTTAGATGCAGCATTGCAATACCAAGTAAAATCTGTATGAAAAGTGCCTTTTGTTATAAATTGTTCCAAAAATATTCCTGCCAAAGAGTTTTTTTTTTAAGTTTTGAAACATAGATGATACTGAAAATAATCCTGCCTGGCCATTCCTTTATTACATACTAACATAGTTATCCTTTTGGTTTTTTTTAATTGTCAAAACATTATTAATATTTAGGGAAAGAGCTAAGTTCTAATTCATTTTGGCACTAAGCAAATTAAGTTAAACTTCCGGTTTCTAAATCAAAATAAAATGCTTAAGGTAGTCTTTACCAAAACTATTAAGATCAGAAATATGAATTTAATCAGTAGTTAAAGAACACCAGCAAAATCAGAAATATGCCATTAAACCAGTTGTACAAGCTGGCACATTTATAGAACAATGGAAGGAGCACCTCACTTCTCTAACAGCTTTCGCTAAGGGTTCTCAGAGGAGCTGAGTTGATTTCAACCCTAGCATTTATGAGAACATGTTTATTATTAGACACTGAGATGTGAAGAATATCCTGTAAGGTGTAGAGTATCATTAATGTCACTAGAAACGCCATTATTATCACATGTCATTTCAAATTCTCTTTACATGGACTGACCCAGGGCTCCAACTGCATAGGTAGCAGAGAATAGCCTTGTTGGGGCACCAGTGGAAGGGGAAGCCCTTGATCCTGCCAAGGTTGGACCCCCAGTGCAGGGGAATATGTGGGAGGTGGTAAAGGGGATGGAAGGGGGGAATACCTGTATGTGGGAGGGGGGATGGGGACTTATGGACAGAAAACCGGGAAAGGGAATAACATTTGAAATGTAAGTAAAGAAATATATCAAAGAAAAAGGAAAGAAAAAATGAGAGAGAGTTCATTTATAGAACAATGGCATTCAACGACAAATGTGTGCCTGACCTTGACACAAAGAAGAGATCATAATAATATTTTTTATGTTTCAGAAATTAAATATAGCAAGGCAGCATCAGCTTTAAATAAAATGGGAATATATGGAATGCAATATGAAGTAAAATTGAAAATAGAAGTGTGTTTGTTCTTTGTGTGCAAGATTTTTTACTTTCATGCACTCATGTTATGAGAAGTAGAGTATGAGTTCAATGAAATTTATACAAAGAAGCTTCATGAAACTCACCTAACTTGTAAGCTAATATAAATATTAAAATAATAGAAAGCAGTACCCCAAATAGTGAACAATGCTGTTCCCAGAAATTCTGAACTATTAAATGAAATTTTCAGTCAGTGTCAAGCATGCGTTACCTTAGTATGAATTACTGCAAAAGAAACCTCAGAGGAACCCCAAACAAACAGTACATATTGCTATGATTGTTCTTGCTTTATCACTGCCATCTTCTGGCCTTTGAGAACACTACATAGAAATGGTGCATATACATGCAGAGGAAACACATAAATTTAAATTTAAAAATTAAACAAATAAGAGAATAACATGAAAAAAATGTGAAAAACCATGAGAAATCCTTGAAGGGCAATCAAGGAAAAAATACTGTTACTCACAAAGTCTTTCTAATATGGATCTGAGTCTCTGACACATTGAATATCTTGATATCTCTTAGTTTGTGAACATTACAAAATAATAAAAAAGAAAATACTGTGGTGTACAATGAAGGAAGAAAGATGGCTCAGAGTACTCGCTCTTCTTCCACAGGACACAAATGGCTCCCAACACCCATGTCAGGCAGTTTATAGTGCCTGTGCCTCCAGCTCTAGGAGACCTGATCCCCTCTTCTAGTCACTATAGGCATCTGCACATACATATGACATACACTCACAGAGACACACCTATATGCATGAAACTTTTAAGAGACACAGCAACAATATCATAAAAATCTCTTAGAAAACAAAATACAGAAAATGCAAGTTATTTAACACTTTTTCCACATTGTGCCTCATACACAAATTTGAATCGCCTAACTTCAGGTCCTGGTTGCAACATTTTGTCTTCACTCCTACTGTCAGCCTGTGTTTTTCTATGTCTCACTTTCTCCCTCTCCATATCTCTTTCTCCTTTTTTCAGGTTTGTTTCACTTCTGAACTATGATAAAAGGGAATAGATAACTGTCTTTGTTTTGTTTTCCTATTTATTTCATGTTTTGTAGTTATTTCTAATAATATCCATCATGAACTTTGATAGTTCTGCTTTAATCCACCAACCAAAGAGTACACGTGGAGAGACCCATGGTTCCAGCTCCACATGTAGCAGAGGATGGAATTGTCTGGCAGCAGTGGGAGGAGAGGCTTTTCTTCCCATGAAGGCTTGATTCTCCAGAGTAGGGAAATGCAAGGGTAATGAGGTAGGAGTGGGTGGGTGGGAGGGACAGCACCCTCATAGAAGCAAGGGAAATGGGATGGAATAGGGAAATTCTGCAGGAGAAACCAGGAAAGGGGATAAAATTTGAAATATAAATAAATAAAATATCCTTATAAAAGATTCACATCTTAAATGTGAGTAATGAACTCTTCAATAATTATTTTTTTATATTTTTGACTTGCAAATTTCATATAGCAATACTATTTAGACTTAGATGCTCAACATATAGAATAAAAATATATACTCCATTCATTTTGCTTTTCTGCTAGTTTTCTTGCTACTGAAATGGCTTTAGGTATATTTAACAATTCCAAAATTATTAACATAAGCAACATTTTTCTTATTATATCCATGAGATTACAAATATTTGCTAATTCTAAAATTATTTCCTTAGTATCTTTATTTTGAAACAAACATTATATTAAGTAGCTAGCAATAGTATATTGAGTTTGAAATTTGAGTTTTAGACATGGTCTAATGAACAGTATTATTTCATTAATTCTTGACATTACCTGATAAGTGATTCATACTCATTTGTCATGTCTCTGGAGTGCCCTGGAATTAGAAAGCAGACCTGGGTTTTAGTGGAGAATGCAAGTAGAGATCAAGTCCTTATTATAGATTCTTTAAGAAAAAAACTAAAATTGAAAATTATGATTTGAAATATTTTATTCTTCCATTATCTTTCTAAAATTTATATATATTATAATATAGTAATGCAAATATTACATATGTATTCATTTATTATATATTTTAATGTAGTAGGTACACAAGTCCCATGACATATGTGAAGTCAGAGGACACTTTATAGGAGTCAGATCTCTTCTACTCGGCTTGTAAGGATTGGTGAAAATCCTGCTCACTCATTAAGCCATTTATCAGCCATCACTCGTCCATGGTTAAGCTTTTATATGTAGTAAGAGATTCACACATTTTTTCATACCCCTCAAAACAAAGAACACTCTAAAATTATGCAGCTAGTGTGGACAATAAATGTACAGAGTTAAGGTTTTGATGAATTAATACATTTAAATTGTGCTTGTCATAAAATTGGCTAGATAAATTCTGAGTAAGAAATCTAGTTAAAAGGATTCTGAATTGTTAAAAAGGAAATATGAAAATAAAATATTATTTACACCTAATAAGAAATAACTTATGTGGAAGGCTTTTAGAAATTTTTCAGATATGAGGAGTATGAACTACTGAAAATGATTGCAAGCTTGTCAATCAACAAGATTGAAAGATACATGTGCTAGTGAAATGACAAGACACTCAGAACATGACACTAATTAAGACTAGAATGTTCCACAGCACTTACAACACTTGAAATGTTTTGGTCAGTCAGATCAGTCTGTGGTTTCTGAAGATAGACTTGGACCCAGGGCGTAGCTGGGTGTTTGTCTTTTTTAGTTACATAAAGCATAGAAGAATATAATACAAAAGCAGTGTTTTTAAAATAGTTAAGAGCATAGTTGGAGATAAAAATTTTAACACATGAAAACAAGAAAGTAGCAAAAATACATGAATTTTGAAAAAGTCAAGAAAAAACTGTGCCAGATTGAAATACGTTTATGTTTAATGTGACATTTTGATTTAGTTTGGTTTAGAAAGGCAGTAAATTAACTTTTAAGTTAATTCATAATATAGAGGTGTCAATTATCCACTTGACATAAGGATTATTTTTATTCTTTTAGAAGTATAATTCCGAACTGCTATTCTGTTCTTTTGCATGAATACAAAACTAATGTTGGTTAAATGAAGACTGTTTCCACAGAATGTAAGCTACTGAAAAGCGATGATGTTGTGAAAAATATATTTTATGCATTGAATAATCTCATTTTATTTTTATTTTATATTAGTCTTCTAATGGAATTAACTGTCTGCACACATATGAAAAATCTTTGCCATATGTTCCAGAATAATAGGAGAGAGCCAATATGAGGCAGAAGGAATGTAGCACTAGAATATTGTTATTTATAATCTGTACTGAGTGTAAAATTGTGGTTGAATCTATTGGAAATGTAAAACATGTACATAAACAAACAACTGAAAGGCTATTTTTCAGCATAAGATAATGCAAATAATTATAGTTACATATATTAGCAGAATTCTCTTTAAATTTAAACTTTAGAGTTAAATTTTTTCTGGATATGTGAAGTATATCTGGATAAAATTAACATTTCCTTAGAAATATGTCCTTATTATTTGATGAGATGTCATTACACTATTTTATTTTTGCTTGTACAACTCATGATCACTTTCAGATATCTTACAATAATCATTTACCATGATTCAAAGATAATTTATTCATATTTTACTTTGTATCAAAAGAACCACTTAAATTTTGTTACTATTCTTTTCTTTCAAAATATCAAGGTTAAAAATCACCCATCTCATTATCCTTATAAAATAATATGTTAATTATTTTATAAATTTTGACTTTGTGCATGGGCACATGTATGAGGGTAAACTTAGAGGCCAAAGGGTGTTCAGTAACATAGAGCTCGAGTTACAGTGGCTGCGAGCCACACATGCAAGGTAACTGAGCTTGAGTCTTTGTTGTATTTTCATTGTTACATGGAATGTCCATTGCACAGCAGCACAATCTTCACCCTGGGGAGCCATGTTTGCTTTTGCATCATTTTGTAGTGTGCTATTATTGAAAATGTATTAATTGCTAAAAGACAAATATCTGTATTTAGATACAAATTGCCTGTCAGTAACAGAAAAACATTGTAAATATTAAACCTTCCAAACACAGTTTTATAGCTTCGAAAATACTTAAATAATTACAATTTGAGTCCAATATCCCAGTTTTTAATCAAGTTTAGGGTACATTGGTCCACTGCTTTCTTGGTTAGTTTGGTAATACTTCATTTTGGTCTCATTATACTTCAAAGAGAGCAAATAATAAATACAAAGTTCTGCTATGGAACATGTTGAGATTAGTAAGCTCTACATTCAGAAACAATATTTATAACTAATATCTATCCATTAATTTTATCATCTATAATAAATATAAACTAATGAATTGAGAAGTCTCAAAATTAGCCAAAGATAAGACATTTCACTAAAGATTGTGTAAATGAACCTACAACCTGGATGTGTTTTTTACCCTGTGTATATAAGAAAAATATTAAATTGTGAAATTTAAGTAAATGAAATTATTAATTCTGATTCAAAAATATTTCATGTCAAATATTTTACTTCAATTGCTGCATTTCTATTTAGAAGTTTGCAATATATAGCATTTTTTATTAAAGCAAGATAATTACTGTGTGCTGATTGTTGATTGCTTCAAATGCTCTACTTAAGCAAGTTGTAGTTGTTTTACTTTTATAACTCCTGCAAATATTTCAAGCAATTATCACATTTGTATATGAAGTTACATAATAGAATTCAATTTGAGAATGAAGTGATAAAAGATTGAGATTAAATCAAACACTAAATCATTCTTTTCTAATTGAAACAGGAGTAGCCTGCAGAACTTCTCATATTTACAAGCACACTTTGATCTCTGTAAGAAATCTGATTTATTTATGGACTTTAGAAAAACTAAGATACGTAATACTGAATAAAACATGTAGTAAATTTTTTAAAGATACGTCATTTTGCACAAAGTTTACCTGTTTATCAGAATTTAATTCTACCTATAATTGCTTATACCTCCAGGTCCATGAGAATTAATGTTATCTTCCAGTTTCCTGGAAGACACACACAAATGTAGATAAAATAAATATTTTGTTAAAATGTTTGATTTTCAAATTATTAAAAAGTTGAATTTAATTCACTACATTTAGTAAAGTTATTACACTTTTAGAATACAATCATTTTACCTAAATTCTACATTACAGTTTCACCATCTCCAAAGTTCTAGATTATATTAAATGTATAGATTGTTGGAGACAAACATTATTATGTAGGGATAAAACAGTCCAGTTTGTAGGAAGTTTTCCTCAATGCACTTCTTTGTGGACATCATTTTCTCATTTCTTTTAAAACTCCCAGAAGTAAAATTCTCACATGCTTCAGTTATCAACACAGTTAGTGAAGAATATATAGAAAACATTTATCATTAATGTTCTGTGAATGGAACACTGATCTTTAAGTCACCAGGGAAAATAGATAATGGGGTTCATATAACTTAATTGTTTCCAAAGTTAATATCAAATACATAATCTCTGGCATTTAGTGAGTAATATGTGAAGTTGAGTTTTAAAATGTAATAGTTTTATGTTTTAAAACTATCTTTTTGTATGACTGCTTTTTCATATGTCTGAATTTTGCTGATGCTGTTTGTAGCACAAGTAAAAATCATACACACTCCATATTTAATACTTATAAAAAATGACCACTGGTTGTCAGAGTTTTGATGTAAAATTAATGCTATTTAATAACAGAATAAAACAAATCCAATATGTTTGGTATAGCAGTTACATGAAAAGAAGAGAGAAGTAGTTTCTTTTCCTCTTGAAAGTGTCTCATTATATAGTAGAAGCTGGTCTCATTCTCAAGAATGCATGGTTTAAAGGAAGAACTGAATAAATGTTCAAAGTCCTTAGTCATCACGGAAATACATATCAAAACAATCTGAGACTCCATCTTATGTCCATCAGAATGGCTAAGGTAAAATCTCAAGGGATAGCACATGCTGGCAAGGATGTGAAGAAAGCAGAATACTGCTACACTGCTGGTGGGATTGCAAACCATTTTGGAATTCAATTTGGCATTATCTCAAAAAATTGGAAATAGTTCTACCTAAATACTCAGCTATACCACTCCTGGGCATATACTTAAATGATGCCCCAATATCCCACAAAGACACTTGCTCAGTTGATGACCCACCATACCACAAGGACAGTTTTACCTAAATACCCAGCTATACCACTCCTGGGCATATACTCAAATGATGCCCCAATATACCACAAAGACACTTACTCAGTTGATGATCCACCATACCACAAGGACACATGCTCCACTATATTCGTACCAGATTTACTCATAATAGCTAAAATTAGAAACCACCTAGATGTCCTTCACCTGAAGAATGGATAAAAGTAATGTGGTATCTATACAATGGAATACTATTCAGGTATTAAACAAGGACACAATGCATTTTGTAGACAAATGGATGGAACTAGAAAATATCATCCTGAGTGAAGTAACCCAACCCAAAGGACATGCATGGTATGTACATTTTGTAGATTGCTGTTAATAGATTCGGATCCCTCAAGAATGCCTATATTTATTGCTGTCAAGTGAAATCTTAGTCAGTCAGAAAAGGCTAGAGTCTGTGATTGGGCAGTGGAAGGGAAGGCAGAGCTGAAAGTTTTAGAGAGGGGACAGCGAGAGACACAAGACAGACAGAGAGACAGAGAGAGGGGGAGGGAAAAGGAGAGATAGGAAAGAGAGAGAGAGAGAGAGAGAGAGAGAGAGAGAGAGAGAGAGAGAGAGAGAGAAGAGAGACAAGATGGTACCTTAAGGAGATGGCAATGAGCCAGTACTATGTGGTCCTAGGAGCCATAAAGAACTGGGGATTTCACAAAGAGACAATTGAGTAATATAGGACACATTTGTCCAATCTAGGTATACAGTTTGTATCTATATTAATTGAGTTTTGAGTTCTTGGTATGGGCATTTTGGGGGTTGAAGATTTAGTGTTATAAATCTGCCTGATGAATTACAGACATTTAGAGTTTTCATTTTACAGGGCTATGGGATGATAGTTTTGAAATTGGACAGACCACCACTTGGGGCTAACCATAGTGGGACAAGTGAAACAACAGTTTCCAGTGTTGAGCCAGTCATAGCAAAGATTGTTTTTTAAACTACATGCTACATATACTCACATAGAAGTGGAAATTAGCCATAAAGTAAATATAGTTTGATAATGTTTAGCCCCTATAGACTTATGTTTGAATGCTTGGCCCTCAGAGAGTGACATGATTAGGAGTTGAGTTGTTGTTGGTGTAATTTTGGGTATATTAGAGGGAATGGGACACTATGGGGATGGGTTTTCAGCTCTCACATATATCCTCAAGTTTGGCCAGAGTAAGTCTTCTTCTAAATGCCTTCAGATCAAAATGTAGAACTTCTAGCTCTTCCAGCACCATGTCTACCTGAACACGGCCATGCTTCCCACTACGATGATAAGGAAGCAAGTCTCTGTAACTGGAAACCAATCCCAATTAAACTTCGTCCTTTAAAACAATTGCCTTAGTCATTGTGCATTTTCACAACAGTGGAAAATCAAACTAAGACAGTCCCGGGTACCCAGGATACAATCTAGAGACCCAAAGAAGCTAAAGATGAAAGTCTCAAGGCAGGATGCTTGAATCTCACTTAGAATCTGGAATAAAATTGTCATAGGGGGCAAATGGAGAGAGGGATCTGGATCAGAGAGATGATGGGGAGGGGGAATGTGGAGACTTCAAGATCATGTCTGTGAGAGACAGGAGAGAGGGCCAGAGGGCAAGCAGAATGAATAGAATCTGCAGCTAGCAGGGATGGGAGAGTTGGGCATCTCTAGGATGTACCAGAAATCTGGAATAATTGAGGATTCCAGGAGTCACAGGAGTGGGTTGTGACCTTAGCTGTAACTCATCAATGGGGATATGGAACCTGAAAGAGCCACTTCCTATAGCCAGGCAGGACCTCAAGTGGTAAATCAAATCCACCCATACAAATTCTGACCCAAATTTGTCCTGTCTATGGAAATGCAGGGGCAAAGATGCAGTAGACACAGAGGGAATGGCCAACCAATAACCGGTCCAATTTGAAACCGGTCCCATGGGTAGGCACCAATCCCTGACACCATTAATGATACTCTGTTATGCTTGCAAAGCAGAGTCTCAGTGCATTTTGTAATTTAAAATAATTGGAATTAAAGTTAAAAATCAAACATAAGGAATGTTTGACTCCAAACTATCTCTCAACATATAACCTTCCATATGTGTATATTTTATCCTTAAAGAGTTTTTACAGAGTTCTTCAGAATCATGATGTCCTAGTAACTAGTGAAGTATGTAGAAAATATTCATATTTGTGTATGCATATGAATGTATAAGTAATAAATAAGCATTATTAAGCAATTTTATAGTGGAGCACACACTGTACCATGGGACACTTTCACCGAGATGAAATACAGTGAAACAGAAGGAACTCTGCAGAACCATTTGGATTAACAAAATAACCACTGTGGAAATCAGCATGTCAGTTCTTTAGAATGATGGGCATTATCTACCTCAAGATCCAACTATACCATTCATGGACACATACCTAGAGAACACTTTATCAACCAGAAGAACTCTTGCTTAATCACGTCATTGATTAATAATACCCATTCATAATAACTAGAAACTGGGAAAAATCCTAGATGTACCTCAGAAGAATAGATAAAAGAAATATGGCACATAGGAAATGGAGTATTTCTCAGCTATTAAAAATATATTGTATAATTTGCAACACATACCCAGAAAGACAAATATGATATGTATGCAATTATATGTAGATATAGCCATTA
The DNA here is from genome assembly GCF_021556685.1 of Rattus norvegicus. Classification (NCBI taxonomy): domain Eukaryota; kingdom Metazoa; phylum Chordata; class Mammalia; order Rodentia; family Muridae; genus Rattus; species Rattus norvegicus. The sequence continues at coordinate 85,332,772 of NC_141539.1, read as the reverse complement.
AGTAAAGATAACCAAACTGCAATCCATAGACCCAGGGAGGTTAGTTACAGAGGAAAATACTGGAGGTATGGGGCAGCATGGGGAAATAGAATAATTAATGGTGACCTGGGGTTGAGAGGGGCTGAGAACAGGAGGATAAAGTGGGCAGCAGAAAGGGAGATTGGAGATATGAAAGAGGGAATTTAGGAAGATACAGCTGAAATTGAAGCATATTTGAAGAATATTTTGGAAACTTGGTGCAGTAGAAGCTTCCTAAAACATATGATGGTGAATGTAGTAAATTCTCCAAGTAGCAGGAAAACAGAGTTCTCATCTACCCATGAAAGGATGCTTCTAGTACCAGGACTGAATTATATCCCATTCAGTTGTTGCTCAAAAGAGTCCCATCAAAGTCCTCAAATAACCCAGGAGATTGCTTTCCACAAAATGAAAGCAAGTCAACCTTGCTGACAACACACAGAGAGATAGAACTGGCGCCTATGTGGAATCTTCCACTATATGTCCTAGTGCCTTTCCAATAAGGAAGGTTCTCTGTAAGCTCACGAAAGAGAAAAACGAACACCAATCCAACCGCAAAGCTTTTGACCTATAATGTAGTCTTACTTAAATATGCTAGGGGCATGATGGCACAAAGTTGGTAGGAGCAATCCTTTATGTCTGTTTAACTTAAGTTCCACTCCACAAGATTCTGGGGTGACCAAGAACTAGACATGAGATAGCCCAGAGATGGGATAAAACCCAATACCAACGTTCTTAAAGACAAAACTATGACTAAAATGACAATGGTTCCTAATTTTTTCTGCTACAGTAATAGATCAGTAATGCCTATTCAGCCAGCATTAGAGAAGCTTTCCTCTGCTGCAGATGAGAAAAAAAATACAGAGACTCATAGACATTAAGCACTGTGTGAGAAACACCTGACAACATTCAGCCCTAAATGTAATGTCTCCCATCAGGTTCCTCTCCTCTGGACTCAGGGAAACCTTCTTAAGAGGAGATGAAAATAATATAATCAGGAGATGATGGAGGACACAAAGGGAAAACAAGTCCCTCCAAGTCATCTGCAAAGTGGGGAATGAACACCATGGCTCCTCCATCCCTACTATGTCTGCTCCCACTGTAGAACAGGATGGGAGAAAGTCTATAGCTTTATCCTCTGTGCCACATCCTTCGGTGGTACCGAAGTGGCTGGTAACAAATTTGAGGTTTGCAATGCTGACAAATCACACACTGTGTGTAATCACACATTACTGGTTGATCTGAGAGCAGGTGTTCCTGGCTCATGGTGCTAAGATTGCCAGTACCATATGCACTTCTCAAAAGCAGCATTAGCTTGAAAAGTGTTTGAGAGACCTCCAGCACATGACTGATCACAACGACACTACAGGAATAGCTATAGAGCAGACATCATTATAAAACATCTTCCTGAGCTAGGAAATGTGTGTCAGATAAATGTGGGCATCTGTTTAGACCTGCTTATACTTGGGCTGAGTTCGTGTGTGAGTAAGTGAACCCTGAATTATGTTCTAGAGGTAAGAAAAATCACTGGATGGTTTCCCATGCTGTGTAATTTGTACATTTCAAACCATACTTGGTGTATTAAAAGATAGCATAATGTCAAGTGATATAGTTCAACAGAGAAAGTGCACTTGCTTTGTAGCTTGGCAACTTGAATCCAATGCCTAGAAGTCACACAAATTTGGAAAACACCAACTCTACAGAAGATACATGCAGATCCTATATACTACACAAAAATATTAGAATTTTGTAATTTATTCATTATAACAACTAGGTTAGAAATAGAAACTTTTAAATATTAGAGAGCATAAGCTTGTTTAGTTTAAAATATTAAGCAAACACTTCACATGGTTTGTGTACTGGGAATTTAAAAAGTGGGCTTCACAGTTTGTTTGCTTGAATCACTTAGTAGAAAGAGAATGAACTGTTGTCACTTGACATATCAGGATAATTTAACAGGAATGTGTTCAACAAGGGACTGTGGAGAGAGTAGGGCATCATAGGTGATAGTGACTGAGTGCTCTGGGTCTTTATAGTGGCCAGAGGGTAGAACTAAGATGCAGTATTAAATCCTCAGTGTTCATGAATGAATCCAGGTCAGACAGAGATTATCTATTATTTCAGGGAAAACCAGAACAGAAAAGGTGGCAGAGGCTTCTTCAAAAGCATCCAATTGTAAATTCTACAAAATAGAGTAAGAGAAAATTGTGAGACTCATCTACAATCTCAGTATTTTGGAAGCTGAGGCAGGGGTGTTGATGCAAGCTTGACATTTCTCCAGAATCCATAATGAGCTAGAACTCCACAGCAAGACATGTCTGAAAGACTGAACAATAACCACTGTATGGTCCAAATTTTAATAACATTTGGTGATATTATTTGTAATGCCCAATACCATGCATAGAAAGAAAAACAAAGAAATATTCAGGTGGAAAGAATTTTTTTCTTTGGGTATTTTTATTATTATTATTATTTGCTTGCTTTGCTTTTTTATGGTTGTTTTGTTTTGTTTTGAATATTGTCCTACTATGTATGGAATTACAGCCACCCTAGAACTTCTGCTAAATCCCCAATATCTGTTTACTGAGTGTTGGACTACAAATCTACATCACTATAACCAGATGCTGTCATCTATCATATTGCCTTATAAAGGTCTTACTTAGTATTTTAAGTCAACTATAATTTCTGCACACTGAGCACAGAGATATTCTAGTATTTCCTCAAAAATCTTTTTTTCACCTGATATCACAGTGGCTTATGCTCTAAGATCAAGAATCGACAAATGGGACCTCATAAAACTGCAAAGCTTCTATAACGCAAAGGACACTGTCATTAGAACCAAACGGCAACCAACAGATTGGGAAAAGATCTTTAAGAATCCTACATCTGATAGAGAGATACTATCCAAAATATACAAAGAACTCAAGAAGTTAGACTCCAGAGAGCCAAATAAACCTATTAAAAATGGGGTACAGAGATAAACAAAAGTTTCTAGGCTGAGGAATATTGAATGGCTAAGAAGCCTCTAAAGAAATGTTCGACATCCTTAGTCACCAGCAAAATTGAATGAAAATAACACTGAGATTCCACCTTACATCAGTCAGAATGGCTAATATAAAAACTAAGGCAACAGCTGATGCTGGCGAGGATCTGGAGAACACTCCTCCATTGTTGGTGGAACTGCAAACTGGTACACCACTCTGGAAATCAGTCTGAAGGTTCCTCAGAAAATTGTACATTCCACTTCCTAAGGACCCAGCTATACTTCTCCTGCACATAAACACAAAAAGTGCTCCAACATACAACAAAGACACATTCTCCACTATGTTCATAGCAGCCTTATTTATAATAGCCAGAAGCTGGAAAGAACCCAGATGCCCTTCAAAAGAGGAATGGATTAAAAAAATGTGGTACATCTGCACAATGGAGTACTACTCAGTCAAAAACAATGACTTCATGAAATTCATAGGTAAATGGAATGAACTAGAAAATATCATCCTGAGTGAGGTAACCCAGTCACAGAAAAACACACATAATATGCACTCGTTGATAAGTGGCTATTAGCCCAAATGCTTGAATTACCCTAGATGCACAGAACACATGAAAATCAAGGATGACCAAAATGCTTCACTCCTTCTTTAAAAGGGAAACAAGAATACTCTTGAGAGGGAATATGGAGGCAAAGTTTAGAACAGAGGCAGAAGGAACACCCATTCAGAGCCTGCCCCACATGTGGCCCATACATATACAGCCACCCAATTAGATAAGATGGATGAAGCAAAGAAGTGCAGGCTGACAGGAACCGGATGTAGATCTCTCCCGAGAGACCCACCCAGAATACAGCAAATACATAGGCGAATGCCAGCAGCAAACCACTGAACTGAAAACGGGTCCCCCGTTGAAGGAATCAGAGAAAGGACTGGAAGAGCTTGAAGGGGCTCGAGACCTCATATGAACAACAATGCCAACCCACCAGAGCTTCCAGGCACTAAGCCACTGCCCAAAGACTACACATGGACTGACCTTGGGCTCCAACCTCATAGGTAGCAATGAATAGCCTAGTAAGAGCACCAGTGGAAGGGGAAGCCCTTGATCCTGCCAAGACTGAACCCCTAGTGAATGTGATTGTTGGGGGGAGGGTGGTAATGGGGGAGGATGGGGAGGGGAAGTCCATATAGAAGGGGAGAAGGAGGGGTTAGGGGGATGTTGGCCTGGAAAACGGGAAGGGGAATAATAATCAAAATGTAAATAAGAAATACTCAAGTTAATAAAGATAAAAAGGAAGGAAGGAAGGAAGAAAGAAAGAAAGAAAGAAAGAAAGAAAGAAAGAAGAAAGGAAGAAAGAAAGGAAGGAAGAGGTGAAGGCACTTGTAACCCCATAAGAACATCAATGCCGCTTCCTGGTTGCTGCTGCTGCAGAGAGCCCCTGGGCAGCACCCCACGAGCGAACCTGAGCCTCGGGACCAAAGATAATACCAAATTTTCTGCTGCAAGAAAGCTGCCTGGTGAGCTTGGGACACACAGAAGCAGAATTTCTCTAGGACCAGGCACATTCTGTGTTTACCGGAAGTCCCACACCTGCGGATCCCGGCCTGCAGCAGCTCTCTGCTCCCAGACCCGGTGAGAGAGAGACCCAACCGCCTGGTCAGGTGGGCACTCCTGAGGCTGCAGAGCGAAAGAGACCACCAACACTGCTCACCCCTGCCCACATCCCTGGCCCAAGAGGAAACTGTATAAGGCCTCTGGGCTCCCGTGGGGGAGGGGCCAGGAGCGGCAGGACACCTGCCTGAGACACCACCAGAACCTGAAGGAAACAGACCGGATAAACAGTTCTCTGCACGCAAATCCCGTGGGAGGGAGAGCTAAACCTTCAGAGAGGCAGACAAGCCTGGGAAACCAGAAGAGACTGCTCCCTGCACACACATCTCGGACGCCAGAGGAAAAAGCCAAAGACCATCTGGAACCCTGGTGCACTGAAGCTCCCAAAAGGGGCGGCACAGGTCTTCCTGGTTGCTGCCGCTGCAGAGAGCCCCTGGGCAGCACCCCACGAGCGAACCTGAGTCTCGGGACCACAGGTAAGACCAAATTTTCTGCTGCAAGAAAGCTGCCTGGTGAACTCAAGACACAGGCCCACAGGAACAGCTGAAGACCTGTAGAGAGGAAAAACTACACGCCCGAAAGCAGAACACTCTGTCCCCATAACTGACTGAAAGAGAGGAAAACAGTTCTACAGCACTCCTGACACACAGGCTTATAGGACAGTCTAGCCACTGTCAGAAATAGCAGAACAAAGTAACAGTAGAGATAATCTGATGGCGAGAGGCAAGCGCGGGAACCCAAGCAACAGAAACCAAGACTACATGGCATCATCGGAGCCCAATTCTCCCACCAAAACAAACATGGGATATCCAAACACACCAGAAAAGCAAGATCTAGTTTCAAAATCATATTTGATCATGATGCTGGAGGACTTCAAGAAAGACATGAACACACTTAGGGAAACACAGGAAAACATTAATAAACAAGTAGAAGCCTACAGAGAGGAATCGCAAAAATCCCTGAAAGAATTCCAGGAAAACACAATCAAACAGTTGAAGGAATTAAAAATGGAAATAGAAGCAATCAAGAAAGAACACATGGAAACAACCCTGGATATAGAAAACCAAAAGAAGAGACAAGGAGCTGTAGATACAAGCTTCACCAACAGAATACAAGAGATGGAAGAGAGAATCTCAGGAGCAGAAGATTCCATAGAAATCATTGACTCAACTGTCAAAGATAATGTAAAGCGGAAAAAGCTACTGGTCCAAAACATACAGGAAATCCAGGACTCAATGAGAAGATCAAACCTAAGGATAATAGGTATAGAAGAGAGTGAAGACTCCCAGCTCAAAGGACCAGTAAATATCTTCAACAAAATCATAGAAGAAAACTTCCCTAACCTAAAAAAAGAGATACCCATAGACATACAAGAAGCCTACAGAACTCCAAATAGATTGGACCAGAAAAGAAACACCTCCCGTCACATAATTGTCAAAACACCAAACGCACAAAATAAAGAAAGAATATTAAAAGCAGTAAGGGAAAAAGGTCAAGTAACATATAAAGGGAGACCTATCAGAATCACACCAGACTTCTCGCCAGAAACTATGAAGGCCAGAAGATCCTGGACTGATGTTATACAGACCCTAAGAGAACACAAATGCCAGCCCAGGTTACTGTATCCAGCAAAACTCTCAATTAACATTGATGGAGAAACCAAGATATTCCATGACAAAACCAAATTTACACAATATCTTTCTACAAATCCAGCACTACAAAGGATAATAAATGGTAAAGCCCAATATAAGGAGGCAAGCTATACCCTAGAAGAAGCAAGAAACTAATCGTCTTGGCAACAAAAAAAGAGAATGAAAGCACACAAACATAACCTCACACCCAAATATGAATATAACGGGAAGCAATAATCACTATTCCTTAATATCTCTCAATATCAATGGCCTCAACTCCCCAATAAAAAGACATAGATTAACAAACTGGATACTCAATGAGGACCCTGCATTCTGCTGCCTACAGGAAACACACCTCAGAGACAAAGACAGACAAAACCTCAGAGTGAAAGGCTGGAAAACAACTTTCCAAGCAAATGGTCAGAAGAAGCAAGCTGGAGTAGCCATTCTAATATCAAATAAAATCAATCTTCAATTAAAAGTCATCAAAAAAGATAAGGAAGGACACTTCATATTTATCAAAGGAAAAATCAACCAAGATGAACTCTCAATCCTAAATATCTATGCCCCAAATACAAGGGCACCTACATGCGTAAAAGAAACCTTACTAAAGCTCAAAACACACATTGCACCTCACACAATAATAGTGGGAGATTTCAACACCCCACTCTCATCAATGGACAGATCATGGAAACAGAAATTAAACAGTGATGTCGACAGACTAAGAGAAGTCATGAGCCAAATGGACTTAACGGATATTTATAGAACATTCTATCCTAAAGCAAAAGGATATACCTTCTTCTCAGCTCCTCATGGTACTTTCTCCAAAATTGACCATATAATTGGTCAAAAAACGGGCCTCAACAGGTACAGAAAGATAGAAATAATCCCATGCGTGCTATCGGACCACCACGGCCTAAAACTGGTCTTCAATAACAATAAGGGAAGAATGCCCACATATACGTGGAAATTGAACAATGCTCTACTCAATGATAACCTGGTCAAGGAAGAAATAAAGAAAGAAATTAAAAACTTTTTAGAATTTAATGAAAATGAAGATACAACATACTCAAACTTATGGGACACAATGAAAGCTGTGCTAAGAGGAAAACTCATAGCGCTGAGTGCCTACACAAAGAAACAGGAAAGAGCATATGTCAGCAGCTTGATAGCACACCTAAAAGCTCTAGAACAAAAAGAAGCAAATACACCCAGGAGGAGCAGAAGGCAGGAAATAATCAAACTCAGAGCTGAAATCAACCAAGTAGAAACAAAAAGGACCATAGAAAGAATCAACAGAACCAAAAGTTGGTTCTTTGAGAAAATCAACAAGATAGATAAACCCTTAGCCAGACTAACGAGAGGACACAGAGAGTGCGTCCAAATTAACAAAATCAGAAATGAAAAGGGAGACATAACTACAGATTCAGAGGAAATTCAAAAAATCATCAGATCTTACTATAAAAACCTATATTCAACAAAATTTGAAAATCTTCAAGAAATGGACAATTTCCTAGACAGATACCAGGTATCGAAGTTAAATCAGGAACAGATAAACCAGTTAAACAACCCCATAACTCCTAAGGCAATAGAAGCAGTCATTAAAGGTCTCCCAACCAAAAAGATCCCAGGTCCAGACGGGTTTAGTGCAGAATTCTATCAAACCTTCATAGAAGACCTCATACCAATATTATCCAAACTATTCCACAAAATTGAAACAGATGGAGCCCTACCGAATTCCTTCTACGAAGCCACAATTACTCTTATACCTAAACCACACAAAGACACAACAAAGAAAGAGAACTTCAGACCAATTTCCCTTATGAATATCGACGCAAAAATACTCAATAAAATTCTGGCAAACCGAATTCAAGAGCACATCAAAACAATCATCCACCATGATCAAGTAGGCTTCATCCCAGGCATGCAGGGATGGTTTAATATACGGAAAACCATCAACGTGATCCATTATATAAATAAACTGAAAAAACAGAACCACATGATCATTTCATTAGATGCTGAGAAAGCATTTGACAAAATTCAACACCCCTTCATGATAAAAGTCCTGGAAAGAATAGGAATTCAAGGCCCATACCTAAACATAGTAAAAGCCATATACAGCAATCCAGTTGCTAACATTAAACTAAATGGAGAGAAACTTGAAGCAATCCCACTAAAATCAGGGACTAGACAAGGCTGCCCACTCTCTCCCTACTTATTCAATATAGTTCTTGAAGTTCTAGCCAGAGCAATCAGACAACAAAAGGAGATCAAAGGGATACAGATCGGAAAAGAAGAGGTCAAAATATCACTATTTGCAGATGACATGATAGTATATTTAAGTGATCCCAAAAGTTCCACCAGAGAACTACTAAAGCTGATAAACAACTTCAGCAAAGTGGCTGGGTATAAAATTAACTCAAATAAATCAGTTGCCTTCCTCTATACAAAAGAGAAACAAGCCGAGAAAGAAATTAGGGAAAAGACACCCTATATAATAGACCCAAATAATATAAAGTACCTCGGTGTGACTTTAACCAAGCAAGTAAAAGATCTGTACAATAAGAACTTCAAGACACTGAGGAAAGAAATTGAAGAAGACCTCAGAAGATGGAAAGATCTCCCATGCTCATGGATTGGCAGGATTAATATACTAAAAATGGCCATTTTACCAAAGGCAATCTACAGATTCAATGCAATCCCCATCAAAATACCAATCCAATTCTTCAAAGAGTTAGACAGAACAATTTGCAAATTCATCTGGAATAACAAAAAACCCAGGATAGCTAAAGCTATCCTCAACAATAAAAGGACTTCAGGGGGAATCACTATCCCTGAACTCAAGCAGTATTACAGAGCAATAGTGATAAAAACTGCATGGTATTGGTACAGAGACAGACAGATAGACCAATGGAATAGAATTGAACACCCAGAAATGAACCCACACACCTATGGTCACTTGATTTTTGACAAAGGAGCCAAAACCATCCAATGGAAAAAAGATAGCATTTTCAGCAAATGGTGCTGGTTCAACTGGAGGGCAACATGTAGAAGAATGCAGATCGATCCATGCTTATCACCCTGTACAAAGCTTAAGTCCAAGTGGATCAAGGACCTCCACATCAAACCAGACACACTCAAACTAATAGAAGAAAAACTAGGGAAGCATCTGGAACACATGGGCACTGGAAAAAATTTCCTGAACAAAACACCAATGGCTTATGCTCTAAGATCAAGAATCGACAAATGGGATCTCATAAAACTGCAAAGCTTCTGTAAGACAAAGGACACTGTGGTTAGGACAAAACGGCAACCAACAGATTGGGAAAAGATCTTTACCAATCCTACAACAGATAGAGGCCTTATATCCAAAATATACAAAGAACTCAAGAAGTTAGACCGCAGGGAAACAAATAACCCTATTAAAAAAAGGGGTTCAGAGCTAAACAAAGAATTCACAGCTGAGGAATGCCGAATGGCTGAGAAACACCTAAAGAAATGTTCAACATCTTTAGTCATAAGGGAAATGCAAATCAAAACAACCCTGAGATTTCACCTCACACCAGTGCGATTGGCTAAGATCAAAAACTCAGGTGACAGCAGATGCTGGCGAGGATGTGGAGAAAGAGGAACACTCCTCCATTGTTGGTGGGATTGCAGACTGGTAAAACCATTCTGGAAATCAGTCTGGAGGTTCCTCAGAATATTGGACATTGAACTGCCTGAGGATCCAGCTATACCTCTCTTGGGCATATACCCAAAAGATGCCTCAACATATAAAAGAGACACCTGCTCCACTATGTTCATCGCAGCCTTATTTATAATAGCCAGAAAATGGAAAGAACCCAGATGCCCTTCAACAGAGGAATGGATACAGAAAATGTGGTACATCTACACAATGGAATATTACTCAGCTATCAAAAACAACGAGTTTATGAAATTCGTAGGCAAGTGGCTGGAACTGGAAAATATCATCCTGAGTGAGCTAACCCAATCACAGAAAGACATACATGGTATGCACTCATTGATAAGTGGCTATTAGCCCAAATGCTTGAATTACCCTAGATCCCTAGAACAAACGAAACTCAAGACGGATGATCAAAATGTGAATGCTTCACTCCTTCTTTAAATGAGGAAAAAGAATACCCTTGGCAGGGAAGGGAGAGGCAAAGATTAAAACAGAGACTGAAGGAACACCCATTCAGAGCCTGCCCCACATGTGGCCCATACATATACAGCCACCCAATTAGACAAGATGGATGAAGCAAAGAAGTGCAGACCGACAGGAGCCGGATGTAGATTGCTCCTGAGAGACACAGCCAGAATACAGCAAATACAGAGGCGAATGCCAGCAGCAAACCACTGAACTGAGAATATGTCCCCTATTGAAGGAATCAGAGAAAGAACTGGAAGAGCTTGAAGGGGCTTGAGACCCCAAAAGTACAACAATGCCAAGCGACCAGAGCTTCCAGGGACTAAGCCACTACCTAAAGACTATACATGGACTGACCCTGGACTCTGACCCCATAGGTAGCAATGAATATCCTAGTAAGAGCACCAGTGGAAGGGGAAGCCCTGGGTCCTGCTAAGACTGAACCCCCAGTGAACTAGTCTATGGGGGGAGGGCGGCAATGGGGGGAGGGTTGGGAGGGGAACACCCATAAGGAAGGGGAGGGGGGAGGGGGATGTTTTCCCGGAAACCAGGAAAGGGAATAACACTCGAAATGTATATAAGAAATACTCAAGTTAATAAAAAAAAAAAAAAAAAAGAACATCAATGCCAACCAACCAGAGCTTAAACCAGGCACTAAGCCACTACCCAAAGTCTATACATTGACTGACCCAGGGCTCCAACTGCATATGTATCAGAGAATAGCCTTGTTCGGGCGTCCATGGACAGGAAGCCCTTGGTCCTGCCAAGGTTGGACCCCCAGTGCAGGGTAACTTTGGGGGAGTCATAAAGCGGGACGGATGTGGGGGAACATCCTTATCGAGGAGGGGGAGGGGATAGAGGGAATATGGACAGAAAACCAAAAAGGAAATAACATTTGAAATGTAAATAAAGAAATATATCCAATAAAAAGCATTAACCCCCCCAAAGTGAGATTGTTCAGTATTAAAAAGAAACAAGTGTACACGTTGGTAAAATTGACTTGTCTTTGGCAATAATTAGATGATATCTAAACATTTTTGCGACTTGGCAAATTGACACCTCGAATTTTATTATACATAATAGAGCATTAATTCTAGCCTATTGTGTGTTATCCTATCTCATCTACTTTGAATATGTTTGGCTTATTTTGACTATTTATTGTTTTGCTTTTTGTTTCTTTTTAAAGTGTCAGCGATAGAGTAGAGCCCTGTCCTGCCAGATGAACACTCTGTGGCTCTGATCCAATCCTAACTTTGGATTTGCAGGACTTAAAAAAAACTGATTATACATAAAGTTTGTCTTGCATGTTAGGAAGTCTTATCCTTAGCCTTAGTAACTTGACGAGTACAAGTATAACATTAATACTAGATTAACATACTTAGCATGTCTTAAATAATTTAAATAAATAGTCTTACAACGAAAAAAAAAAGAAACAGTGAATGTTTAGTCATAGAATATAGATTTATGGTTAATATCTCTGAAATATATGTTTTAAATTTCAGTAATTTGAACAGGAATGTTCTGAAGCAAGTTTTACTGTTTAAAGTAGGGTTTGTAAAATGTGTTATTTGTGCTGCCTACTTTTTTGGTTTTTGGCAACTTGGCATAATCTAGAGTTACTTGAAAGGAGGACATCTCATTTAAAAAGTGCAACTATTACAATGACTCTTTGCAAATCCTGTAAGATATTCTCTTGACTGGTGAATGACAAGGAAGAGTCAAGCTCACTCTGGACAATGCCACTCCTGGGCAAATTATTTTACATACTATAAGAAAGTAGGTTGGGCAATCAAAGGGTATAAGCCAGTGAACAGAATCACTCCATAACCTATGGATAAGCTCTTGCCTTCAGATCCCTTCCTGCCCTGACTTTCCTCTATGATGGACTACAAGCTGGAAGATGAAATAAACCCTTCCCTTTCCAATTTGCTTGGATTATATTCTTCTATCACAACAATAGAAACCCTTACTAAGACAGAAATAAAGACAAAAGATTCGGTCTGATATCAACATTGTCTGTATCCCTGATATATAGCTCTTGGTAATGTATACATACATATGCATGCAGATTTGTCTTTAGTGGTTTGTCTTTGTAAGTGCTCTTTTTCAGTTTCTCAGAGTCTAGGGCTTTGATGTCATTTTGCTTTTAACTTCATTCCTTTCTGCTTATTTTCCAGGCACGTTGCCATTCATCTTGCCATATGTGTAGGTGCAATGAGCACTTATCATATCTATCTATATCTATATCTATATCTATATCTATATCTATATCTATATCTATATCTATATCTATATCTATATCATCTATCTATATCTATATCTATATCTATATCTATATCTATATCTATATCTATATCTATATCATCTATCTATATCTATATCTATATCATCTATATCTATATCTATATCTATATCTATATCTATATCTATATCTATATCTGTATCTGTATCTGTATCTGTATCTATATCTATATCTATATCTATATCTATATCTATATCTATATCTATATCTATATCTATATCTATATCATCATCTATATCTATATCTATATCTATATCATCTATATCTATATCTCTATCTATATCCATATCTATATCTATATCTATATCATCTATATCTATATCTATATCTATATCTATATCTATATCTATATCTATATCTATATCATCTATATCTATATCTATATCTATATCATCTATATCTATATCTATATCTATATCTATATCTATATCATCTATATCTATATCTATATCTATATCTATATCATCTATATCTATATCTATATCTATATCTATATCTATATCTATATCTATATCATCTATCTATATCTATATCTATATCTATATCTATATCTATATCTATATCTATATCTATATCTATATCTATATCTATATCTATATCTAATTAAATAAACAGACTAAGCTAGGTAAAGAAACTTAAAGTAAGTAGCACAATCAGTGCAGAGCATGTTTATATTCTACTTGTTTAGCAATCTACTAACTCTTATTCTGAAAATCAATCAAATATGATTCTCATAATAAATATTTTATTTAACACAACAGATACCAGAAAAATATTACCAGGGGTTATCTTTAGATGCATTACACTCCTAAAAGAATAGCAGGTATCCTTAAAGTTTAAGTGATTTGAGAAGTAAGTGTAGCTCCTTCCCTCATTTTGCTTTATTCTCTTGTGATAAGTCACTCATAAAAGTGAAATCTTTCTGACAACTTCTTTAATTTTTTTCATGCTATGAAATGTTTTCAAAGAAGATTTGCAAAGTAAGGAACTCTTTATTCCCAACAGCGGGACCAGAGAATTCCTGGTTCATTTTTTTGTATACCTTTGGGTGTATTCAAAATCTTTCATCTTAATCAGATGCAAAGCCAAATTTCCAAGCATGTATATCCCTTGACTCTCTACAGGGGATCATGAGGATTTATCTATGTTTATCACTTTTTGCCTGAAATTCAATATGTGGATGAGTGTTTTTCTAGAAATAGTTCTGAATTATGCTTACTACAATAGGGTGAGTACATTAACATAAAACTGTAGCCATCAAGAACACACACACACACACACACACACACACATACACACGTACACCCACACACATGCACACACATGTACACACACACACAACAAAGTAGGAGCACGAAGCCTCATTAGATCTTTCTTCTATCTCCAAGATAACACAAACAAGATTCAAGCTCACTCACCACATTCTCATCATCTTTTATAATTCCAAAAGTATATTTAGCAAGTGCCACCACTCTTACTGCAGTTGCAATGGTGACATTTTTGCCTAATTGTTGCTCTGGAGTAGGGAAATGCAGTGATGGTATGTGGAAGAAAGGTGCCACCATCAATCCATTCTCTATCTCAACCCCATTCTTTTGTTCTACAATGCTATTCAATCTAAATGAAGTTGCATTGAGACCTGATTTCTTTGTATTAATCATTCTGTATTATTTTTGATACAATGGATGGTATGGGATATGTTTGGGGGTCTATATCATCATTTTTCAGCTTTACTCTTTCAGTGTTACTAAGAATTATACCCAGATCCATGTGCATGAAAGACTGACATTCTGTTCCATGTTCAAACGATGGGTGGATATAGGTTGGAGACATGGGTTGGAGAAATAACCAGCTGTGATGGAGCATATCTTTAATCTTAGCACTTGGGAAGTGAAGGCAGAATATCAGCCATTCAATGTCACTCTCCAACACCCAATGAGTTTCAGGTCAGCCTGTGCCTGCCTCAAAAATATATTCAAAAACAAAACAAAAGCAAAACAACAACTAAGTTCCACAAACCAAACAAAGGAAGAAAATAAATCTGACAAAGATAACAAAAATGATAAATACTATGCAACTGAATGCTTAAAATATTTAGAGGAAACTAGACAAATTGTATGAACATTTATTCTGAGCAAATGATCCTGCATTCCTCAATCTGAAGGATTTATTTGAGGTTGCCCTTTAATATCCCTTCATTAGAATTTAACAGTGATGTCTTTTAGTTTCTAGAGGTGTAATAAAGGAGTTTGAAAGAGAAGGGTGTTTGAGATCAACCATCAGGGTTACTACATCTAGAGCTAAAGTGATGAGTATAAAGTAAGCTTCAGGTAGTCTAGGAAGAGCTGAGTTCATTCTTTAGGGTCCTTTGTAAGACAGTAGTGGAAGATCCTGTTTTAGAATTAGGTCTAAGGTCAGCAGTCATCATCCTTTTTTTCTTTTCTTTTATTGGATATTTTTATATTTGCATTTTAAATGTGATGCTCTTCCCTGATTTTCCCTCCAGAAACTCCCCAATGCTATCCCCCCCACCCCCTGCCTCCATGAGGGTGCTCCCTCACACACCTACTCTCTGCTACCTTCCCACATCAGCATTCCCCTAACTGGGGAATTAATCCTTCTCTGGACCAAGGCCCTCTCCTCTTATTGATTCCTGACAAGGCCAGCCTCTACTACCTATGGGGTTGGAGCCCTGGGTCTCTCCACGTGTACTCTTTGCTTTGTGGTTTAGTCCTTGGGAGCTATGGGGGTTTGGTTATTTGATAATGCTGTTCTTCCTATGGTGTTGGAAATCCCTTCAGCTTTTTCAGTCCTTTCTCCTTTGGGGACCCAATGCTCAGTCCAATGGTTAGCTGTGAGCATCAGCCTCTGTATTTGTCAGACTCTGGCAGAGACTCTAAAGAAACAGCTATATCAGTCTTCTTGGCATCTGTAATAGTGTCTAGATTTGGTGTCTGTATATAGGATGGATCCCTAGGTGGGGCATTCTCTGGATGGCCTTTCCTTCCGTCTCTGCTCCACACTTTTTCTTCATAATTCCTTTAGACAGGAGCAATTCTGGTTTAAAAATTTGGGGATTAGTAGGTGCCCCATCTTCCAAATTTGCCTAACCTCTGGCTATTCTAACACTTGAAAATATCTCCAAATCACATTGAATAAAAGAATAAAGAATTAGTTATAACATTATTTCATAGTTGTAAAGGGTTTGTCATACATTCAGTTGCATAAAGAGTCGTTCATTGATTTGACAAATTTTAATATGGTACTATTTTGTTCTGTAATTTCTTTAAATGAATCAACTCTTAATATGAGAAGATAATATGACAGACTTTACAAGTAACTATGGGCAAAATTTCAGAATAACATAGAAATGTCAAAACTCCAAAGTGTGAATAGATTGGAAGGAATAAATCATAAATGTTCCATGTTTCCACATGCCACATAGTGGGATTTATAAAAATAGTCATGTCAAACTAATGTATTATTTATTCACTAAAGACTAAATAAAATATTCTGAACTTTAATGAGCCTTTGAATTTGTCATAACTTATTTCTTATAATATACAAAATATTACTCACAATCAAAAACATTTTAAGCGCAAAATGCAGAATTTCTTTACCAACATATCAGAGTTAAGTCTTGACCACTTTTAATTTGCCTATTGTCAGTTTTGCACTCACAATAATTTTTATGTATTTTTTTCACTTTAAATATATTTCCAATTTGTTTAACACAACCATGGTATATGTTAAATTAACCCTGTGTTAATTATAATATTCAGGACTGGGTGTGGTGTCACATGCCTTTAATTTCATGCCTGTAATGAATAGGTAGGTAGTTCTCTGTGAGGCCAGGCTGGTCTACATAGGAATCTAAAGGCCAGTCAGGGCTACTTGATGAGAGCATTTTTCAAAACAAAAGAAAAAGACAAAAGAAAATTATAGTATTCAAATTCTCTGTTTAATCAATTATTTTCTGAACTAATCTGTCAATTTCTAAAAATAAAACATGTGAAAAACATTACAATTTATTTCCTTTCATTTGGCTGATTATTATCTTTTGTTTTCATATGCACTACTTTGATTACTCAAATATTCCTCTGAGTAAATATAGAAAAGTTCCCTAGTATTCTAATAAATTTTCATATCTGTTTACAAAATGTACTTCTTCATAGACATGGAAAGAACAATTCTTAATTTAAAATGGATAAACAAAAAAACACAGGATACAAAAACAATTCTGAACAGTAAAAGAACTTTTCTGTGAAGCTCTATCCCTGACCTCAAGATGTACTACAGAACAAGAGTGATAAAAACCGCATGGTATTGGTACAGAGACAGGCAGATTGATCAACTGAAATAGAATTAAAGACCTATAAGTAAACCTATACACTTATGGACACTTTTTCTTTGACAAGCAAAAAGCATGCAATGGGAAAAAGAAAGCATCTTCAATAAATAGTACATTTCTAACTGGTGGTGTGTATGTAGAAAAATGAAAATAGACCCATATTTATCACCTTGTACAAAACAGAAAGTCCAAGTAGATTAAGGACCTCAATTTATAACCAGATACACTGAATTGAATAATGGATAGAAGAGAAAGTGGAAAGGAACCTGGAAATCATTGACACAGGGAGAAATTTCCTAAACAGAACTCCAGTGGCTCAGGCCACTAAGATCAACAATTGATAAATGGGACCTCATGAAACTGAAATCTTCTGGAAGACAAAAAACACAGTCAAATAGTACAATTTGGCAACCTACAGAATGGGAATGTGCACTGACACCACATCTGACAGAGGACTAATATCCAAAACATATAAGGAACTCAACAGGCTAACCTCCAAAATATCAAATAATTAAAAACTGGGGAACAGAGCTAAACAGAGAATTCACAACAGAGGAATCTCAAATGGCTGAGAGTTTTTAAAAATGTTCCAAGTTTTTAGTCATGTGGGAAATTCAAATTAAAATGACCCTGAGATCCATTTACACCAATCAGAATAGCTAAAATCAAATTCTCAGGAGGTCCATCACAAGCAGGCTCAGAGGTGAGCACCCCCACACACACTGACCAACACCTGATTTAACTGGGATTTTTTATGGAACTAAAAACCTATATGCCCTGCCAAAGACACATCATGCATCTGGTCCACAACTATGCCTGGGGACAGAACAGCTACTCTAGCAAACCCTCTCCACACACATCCACATACCCACAGGAAGAGACACCTTACCTCTCAGGAAGTACTTCATAACAAGGCCTGGGGCAGATCAGGAGCTCCAGACCCCTCCCACACCCAGAGACATTCTGAATAGATGAGGTACACCATACCAGACTCAGATGAGGGAGTTTCCAGTCAGACACAGCAAGGCCAC